>NC_077229.1:149283993-149883993 GCF_027887165.1 Monodelphis domestica
TTCTTGAATAGATTACTAGGACTATTTCTTTGTGGTTTCTATACATAATATGGAAGTAACCCTGTAGTGTAGGCTTGTGCAATCAGCATGGTGTTATCTGCTGCAAGAAGCATTTGAACTATAAATCTATGAAATGATGAAAATCTGTCTTCTATACAGAATACTTTTTTTTTTTCATTTTGACTTTGGCAGGATATTTTTCATTACCAAGCCAAAAAATCTTTGGCAGGAATATCTCCTTGTTTTCTTCCTCATTTGATATTGATTGTCAAAAGATCATGAGACAAGGTTCTTCTTTTTTTTTTTGCTGATTCAACTACCATAAACCCCTGAAATATTTTGAGAAATATTTGTTGGAAGAGAATTTTAGGCTCTTCTACTGAGACAAATGACTTGATGAAAAGAATTTCAAGTACTATATTTTCAAATTAAATTTAAGTACAATGTTGAACAATTCAGCTAATTAAATTTACTTAGTAACTATTAGCATTTAAATTAATTTTAAAATGGAAAATATAGCTATTAATTCATCCTACTAAGGATTATATAATAAGAATTCTTGCTCTTTTAATTTTTGCTTTTTCTTTTTACATGATACAGATATTGCATACTTGGTTATTCAAATTCAATTTTCTTCTTTTTCCATCATTTCATTATCTTTCTATTACTTCCAATTCTTTCTTAGTACTCTTCAGAGTTGTTAGTATTAATTAACTGATAAAATTATTTTATTAAGACATCACAATTTCCTATTGTTTGGCATTAATATTTAATTAGTTTTGTTTTGCAATTTTATATGATGGTTATTTCATACAGCTCTTTTGTCTTACTTTTGAAAATACTTTCAGTCTGTGTTCCTACCAATGGAATCTTTGGGTCAAGGATTGTTGTTATTTTTTAAGCTTTTACATTAACAGAATCCTTTAAAAAAGATTATATAAGAACACCTACAATATTGAAATTCATTACTTACATTATGGATTTATTATAATTTCAAAGTATGAACTGATAGAATGCAACTACTTCATAAAATTCCTTAATTGTATAATTATTTTTACATATTAACTTTATATTATATCTTTATATCATATACATGTGTATTATATTTGTGAATTTCTATGTATATGTATATAAATGCACATGTATGCAAATGTATTTGTGTATGTATGTTTTACATCATATAAAAATATAAATTTGTAAATAAATTATTTTATTACTTGTAATTTGTCATCACTGCATAGGAAAGTGTCTGGCACTGAGTAGGTACTTAATGAATATTTGTTGACTGTTGGTTTCTTAAAAAGGAGGATTTATTGAGGAGTCAGATATGATTATAATATTTTATAAGTCAATAAACATTTTAAAAGGATTATAATATCAACATGGCATGGAAGTATATTCAAAATTTATTCAAGCAAATGATAATAAATCAATTTAAAAATCATTTTTAAGTACCAGTTATATCCCAAGCAGGGTACAAAGATATGAGGATAGAAAGAAAAAAACCAGCATGCAAACAATGTACAAGCAAGATAAATACAGGGTGAATTGCAATCAACAGAGAGAATCCACTATCATTAATGAAGATTTAAAAGGGCTACTTTTAATTTTAATCAGAACTTGAAGAATGCAAAGGTATCTAGGAAATGAAGGTGAGTAGAGAGAGAATTATAGGTTTGAGGAACAGTTATGAAAATGGACCAAGTTGGGAGGCAGAGTGTTTATAATAACCAAATCTTATTGGTTCTCTCAAATTCAAATACACACTGCTTTATGTATAGCCCTCTGATGAATTATACATCTCTGATATGCATGGGTTGTTGTTAGGTTTACAGAAGATGAATCACCTGGCTGGACATAAGGCACTGATTTTTTTAGTCATAGGATTCCATGCAGATTAACTACTAAGTATAGAGATGCTTGATTTAATTTTTATCAGTATAGTGTGATCCTAGATTTATTGAAAACATACTTCAAGTGTTGATACATTGCAGTTACTATAGTTTTTATGGTTTGCACCTTCACAAAATTTTCTGAAGGAGCTTATATTCAATTTTATCTTTGGATACATACCATTGGTTGGGAAGGGTGTTATACTTGCTCCCTAAAATGGGCTCTGAGTTCTTTCAGCCTTTTCATGCTTAGGAAACATCTAATTTACTCAGAATTAGTATCTTTGCTTTGTCAACTTATTATTTTTGGAAAATGAATGTATTTTTCCCCCAAACAAGTATAGTGGTTGTAATTCTTCATCTTTCTCCTAGTTTTCTATCTGAGGTTATCTCTAGAGTATAAATGATCTAATTTCACATACCACTGATACTAAGATATCTGATGAATTTATTTATCAATTTATTTATGTACTTGACAACATTTGCTAATTGCCAACTTCATGCTTGATATGGAGGAGGCACAATATAAATAATATGGTCCCTGCCTTCAAGGTATTTACCACCAATTGTCAGCCCCTACACAACCTATCTCCTAGACTCTCAATGGTTTCTTTTCCAGTTTGGGATGTTGTCATCACTAACAAATACCTATTTCTTTGATTTCACCTACACATGCCATTTTCATAATTGAAAGAGTTAGTTAGATAATATACATTAAGTATTAATAATTTCTATCTGAAATATCAAGAGAGTTCAGATAAATATTTTCAGGTTTCTATTTCTACTCTAATTGACCAGTTCTTTTGTGTATAAAGAAATAATTTTTATGGTTAAAAGAATATTTTAGCCAACACAAACCTATTCAAATATTATAGGTATTATGTAAAAATATTTAACTTTTTGTTCACAGAAGGTATTATTTAGTAAGAAAATGTAGATAAAGAAGAAAGAAAGAAATGGACTGGTTATAGACTTTTCCAAAAGCACAAAATTTATCTTATGTTTCAGTGAATCTGACTTGTCTATACTTACCGCATTTGCTTGGAAATGGAAGGTAAGACAGAATAACATACAATTTTATGCTCAGGCTTCAGAATTATTCCTTCAATAATAACAGGAGGAAGAAAAATATTCTATTTAACAGGTCTATGCAACTCAAGATGTGGTGAATAGTTCAGAGAATCTACTGATGCTGGCCTCTATGAATGGCTAAAGGGATTAGTCAAAATATAAAATGATTAAAGCAAAAATTCTTTCCTTCTAGACAGCCTCCCTTTAATGGCAGGTTTCCCTCAAACTTCTATTTTGTTATTATTTCTTCTTATATTAAAATATTTTTTGTTGTATCTCCTAATAGAGTATAAGACTAAAGGCACGGTCAAATTTTTCATTTATCTTTGAAACCCTAGTACCCTCATATCATGCCTTGAAATCAGTCAATCATTAAATATTTATTAAATTCCTACTGTGGGCAACCACAACAACTGAATGTGATAGGTACTATATTAAGTTCTGAGGATTCAAATAAACACAAAAGACAGTCTGTTTTTGAGGATCTCACAGTCTAATGTGGGAGATGACATACAAACAAATAAGTACAAATAAGCTATAAACAAGATAAAATGAAAACCAATCTACATAAAAGTCATTAAAATTAAGAGAGATCAGGAAAGGCTTCTTGTAGGAGGTGGGACTTTATCTGGGCATTGAAGAAATCTAGGAAATTAAGTAATTCTGAAAAGGAGGCACTTTAATAAAGCTTTGTTTGTTTTTAATTGGACAAAAATCCATCTATTTTGGTTTGTTTCTTTCCCTAGGCTTACCTGAGTTAAAGCACACTTTGGAGAAACATGGATTAACAGGCCAGCATAAAACACAAATAGCAAACCAAACAAAAAATAACTCTTTGTTATACTAAGTCATTGTATGGCAAAATGCATGAAAATCATAGAAAATTAGAACAGGAAGAACATGAGATAATTTAGTTATCATCTAGACCATCCCCTTAATTTTCCAGATTAGGAAACTTTGGACCCCAGATCTATCAAGGAGCAGAAAGCTTTTTCTTCAAATATTGTACTACTTCCAAATATTCTGCTCTCCTTGCAGGGATGTGGAAATGGAGGAAAAGACAGAGTTTTTTAAATTGCTTTAATATTTTAACATAAGAGCAATATTAACAAATGGTCTGATTAATTGCTAGTATTTAGAGTTTCTGGCACCAAATAATTTTCTCTTGAAAATGAAATGACCAGCAAAAGGAAACTTTCAATACTTTTAGTCTATTAGAAAATAGAACATATTTCAAATGTACAAGTTGGACCATTATAGTCTTTTTTTTGTTCTAATCTATTTAAAAGCTTCCTATTTCCAAATTCTCTTTCTCATATAGAATTGATAAATTTAATAAGCATGGTGAATGTTTCTCTTCACCAATGGCTTCCAAAAGAGATTTTTCATCTGATTTGGTGAATTATGCTAATCAGAAAGAGAAATTGGAATTTATTTCCTTGAATCATAAACATTGGCAGGATCAGATCCTGCCTAAATTATGAAACAGAAGAAGCCCCTCCACAAATGTCAAAATGTTATTTGTTTATTTTCCTTTGTGATGTTACTTGATATTATTAATAAATTATGTGACCATTAATATAAACTTTGTCCATGCCTATTAATCTGTCATTTGTAGTTGAGGGATACGAAGCTGGGCTACTGAAAAGGATATTTCCCCAATTTTATTAATGGTTGGAGATAAGACAAATTTGGAAAGTTCCTGCATTTTTAGTGAATTCTGAGATTCCATCACATATCCATTTTGCCTTTGAGCATAAAGGCAAAACTAATTAGTAGAAGACCTAGTATTAGTGAGAGTTTGAGCATGACATGGTTACCTGAATATCAACATACACATACACACACACACACACACACACATACACACAAATCCCATAATACTACATATGAATAATGCTTTGAAAAATTTAAAAATCATATAAATTCAGTTAGTTTAATGGTGACTTCAATAATAACAATTTCCATACTAAAAAGAAAAAAAATCACATTATGTCCTACTCTTAGTGTCCAGTCAAACTAGATTACTACCTGTTCCTTAAATTCAGACTACCATCTCCTACATCCATATAGTGTGGGATGAAAAGCCTTATACTTAGTATATATTTCTTCTTCATATCCACTTGCTAAAATAGCTTTTCCTGAATTTCCAAGCTAAGACTGCCACTGCTTTAACATTTCATATTTCTACATGCCCCTAGCTGAATATATCTCCTTCCTCAGTTTAACTAGAGCACTTTATTTGGGCATAACCACTGAGTGTTTTACATGGGACCTTGTGTTATATTCTTACTTGTGAAAGTAATATCACTGAGATGACTATAAGCTCCAAGATGTTACCTATATTGACTGTGTCCATGTTCTTACTATCTTCTTTATTCATTCTACTTTGCAATCATGGTTCCATTGCACCATTCATTTAACAAACTAATGATTTATGTTTTTTTTATTTTTTGATAAATTCAGCATTTTCTCAATCCTTATTTTTCTTAATTTTATCTTTTAACACTTTAAACATTTTGAGTCCTAGATTCCTTCACTTTCCCCACACAAACTGAAAAGACAAACAATATGAAATCAATTATACATGTAAAATTGTGCCAAACATATTTACATATTAGCAATATCAGCAAAAAAAAAAATTAAAGCCCGAGTCTTTTTACCAAGATTGCTTGGAAATTCTCTATTCCATTAAATATACATTACCCCACCCCCAAAATATTATAAACAGTTTTGCTGAGTAGGTTATTCTTGATTTCAATCCTAGCTCCTTTCCCTTCCCATTATATTCCAAGTCTCCTACTTCTTTAACATAAAACCAACAAAATCTTGTGTGATATTGAACATGCAACTAAGGTATTTGAACTTTTTCTTTCCGATTCTGTGCTATACTTTCTCTTTGACCTGGGAACTCTGGAATTTGGCTAACATATTCCTGGGAGTTCTTATGTATCTTTTAGGAGGCAATTATTGTCTAATTTCAATCTTAATTTTAACTTCAGGTAAATATTTTACCTTCAGGATTTGAGATATTGGGGCAAAATTTCTTGATACTTTAAAAAATATAATGTTGATCCTCTTTTTTGAATCATGGCCTTAAGTATTCCAATAATTCTTAAACTATTTCATTCATTTTCTAGGTGAGTTGTTTTCCCAGATTTGATATTTTATATCTTTTGCATTTTCTTTTTGCATTTTAAAATTCTTTTGCATTTTAAAAATTATTTCTGGAAGCATCTTGGAGTCATTAACTTCCAGTTTCCCAATTTGAATTTTAAGAAATTATTTTTAGTGAACTTTTATACCTCTTTTTCTATTTGTCAGTTCTGTTTATTTAAAGTTCTTTGCTTCAGTGATTTTTTGTGCTTTTTTTGCCTATCCGGCTTATTTTGCTTTCAAAGGAATTCTTTTGTTAGTCAATTTTTGTGCTTATCTTAGCATCAAATCAATTATATTTTAAGATATTATTTTCCTTAATATTATTTGTGCTTCTTTTGCCAAGCTCTTACTTTTCTTTTCATAATTTACTTTTATTATTTTTATTTTCCCCACAATTTTCCTCTACCTTCTCTTCTAGTAATTTTTATTGGTCAGTTCTGGGTCTAATTTACATTTTTTCTTTGAGGCTTTGTTTGTATCTGTTTTCATATTGTTATATGTTTTTGAAGTTTATGTCTCAATATTCTCTGACACAGTTATAGATTTTTATTTTATTTATAGTTTGAAGATATTTTATTTTATCCATTATATGTAATAACAATTTTCCACATTAGTTTTTTAAATTTATAAAATCCAATTTGTCTCTCCCTTCCCAGAGATGATAAGCAATTTGTTTTGGGTTATGCATGTATTATAATGTGAAACCTATTTCTACATTGTTCATTATTATAAGAGAATACTCCTATAAAATCAAAACCCCAAACTAAAAACCAAAATAAAATAAAGTGAAAATAGTAAATTGTAGATTTTAATACTTCAATTTCTTTTTTGTTGTTTTTATTTTCTTATTTTCCCAACCTCTTTCTTAACTTTGAACTTTATATTAAAGTTATGCTATCTTTGCCTGTGGTTGAGTAGGCACTAAACAAAGATCAGGCATTTTCAGGCTACTGTGCTCAAAGCTATTTCTGGGGAATCTATAAGTTTGCTATACTTCCAAAGTGGTCTTATCCTCAAAGAAGTTTTATCATTGCTATCTTGGTCTATGATTCAGTATTCATCTAAGAAGGACTGCTCTCTACTGTCGCCACAAATATTAGTCCTTCTTTTGGCCCTAAAAGTAGTACAAGGTCCTCTATTCTTCTATAGCTGCAAGATCACTGTGGCCCTGGAGCCTGACCTAGGTCTTTGTGCCTTGTGACTAATAGAAGAACTCCTCTCTGCTCTAGGACTATAACTAAAAACTATTTATGAGCAGTAGTGTTGCTAATAAACACTAGTTCTATGCTGTGGCAGCAAAATACCCTGAAATCTCTTTCTGAGTAGGTGTCTGACTTTCTTCCTGCCTCTGGGGTGATAACTCCAAAAGTTGTTGCTCTGCTTGTGACAAGGAAATCACTTTAAAAGACTGATATATATTAATTTAAGGTAGCCAAAGAATTCAGCTATGTAATTCCTAAATGAAAATTCAAGTCAGCAGTCAACCTTTTATGGAGTTTTTAATTACAAACAGGAGGAAGAAGAGAGAGAGAGAGAGAGAGAGAGAGAGAGAGAGAGAGAGAGAGAGAGAGAGAGAGAGAGAGAGAGAGAGAGTGAGAAAGAGAGAGAGAGAGAGAGAGAGAGAGAGAGAGAGAGAGAGAGAGAGAGAGAGAGAGAGAGAGAGAGAGAGAGAGAGAGAGAGAGGGGAGAGAAGGGAATAGGGTTTAAATACCTCCTCTGTTTAGGCTGGGCCAAAAGGCCCAAGCCCTTAGATAGCTGAGGCAAAGAAAAGAGATCAGTCCCTATCACTTACGTGACCAAAATGGAGAAACAGTCTCAGGGACCTCCACCTCCAGCCTCCCTCAGAGCAAAACCTCTCCAACTCCCCAGTCCTCAGACCCCGCTATCTTTAAGGAAACCATCTAAGTTCCCTCCCCTCAGTTCTCACATCTACCAATCACTGTCCATGTCTTCCCTGTGCCAATGGTGGCTCTAGCTTAACCCAGGACTGCCCAGAGGACTGCCCCTTTGCACATGTCTATTGAAGGTCATATTCTCAAATAATTAAATCTTGATCCTTGCTGCAGCCCTTCCTAAATCCTTTTACTCTGAGTAGGGTGGAGATTGTATTTTCCAAGACCTGGTTCTGTCATTCCAAGTATCTCTATTGTAGCAATTCTAAAATCAATCATGACTCAAAGAACTTCCTGTTCTATGCTTAAGCATAGGTCAAAGCCCTTTCCATTGTTTAGCAAAAGGTTTCTGTCCTAAATAAGTCTTAGGTAGGGAGGAAAAGGATCCTCCCATGCCAAGGGGGTTCACATTCCAATAGAGTTCTTACTATCAGTAGGAAATTTTTTCCAAGTATGAAATTTTCCAATGGTGAAATTTCCAACATTCATAAGTCTAAGAAATTTTAAGGTTTACATGCTGCTGTTACAATGAACCCCGAGGACTAGTGTTCTGGCTTTACTTTGGGCCTGCACCCACCCCCAGTGGTACATACCAAGCTCCTAAATTATCTTAGATGGGAAAGATGTTTCCTTTCTGACTTTCATTCGTTCTGCCTTCAAAATTTGATTTGAGGCATTATCTTAAGGCTATTTGACAGGAAAGGTCAGGAAAGTGCAGCTGGATACTGGGCTTTACTCTTCTATCTTTACTTCCTTCTTGACCTTTCTACAATATTGCTACTAGTAGCAGAGATTCAGCATGAGATTCCCAGGATATAGCATCTTTAACACTATCATCAGTTTTTACACTACTCTCCTTTGTCCTTATCCTCTCTACCTTGGTATCATTGCTCTCATTTATAATCACATTATCATTATCCAATTTACAGTCTTCACTATTTTCCATTATTTTACAATCATTAGAATTTTCCATTAATTTTCCATTACAATTTTCTTTTTGCTTACAATCATTAACATTAATTACATTTTCCTTTGATTCAATTACATCACTTACAACTTCATTAGCCTTATTACCATTACAATCTTTTTCATTTAATCTCAATCCTTTTCCCTTTGATTCAAATACAGAAGAACTTTGGGTAAACCTTCATAAGGAACATGCTTCTTTGTTTTGATTACCCTTAGCAACTTGACTATATTTGGGCCTTGCCCCAGATTTAACCCAGTCCTGCATGGTGTTTAGAACTAGTGCTTGAGCTCCCTGACAACAAGCATTCTGACATGTATTAACATTATTTCTCCATTGGTAATTATTCCAATTATTATTATTGTTCTAACTATTGTTATAGTTATTTTGTCTATGGAACCCTCCATTTTTATTCAATTGCCTTGAAAGTTGAAACTCTAAATGTGCATTCCCTAACAAAAAGCCAAATATGATTGTACAAGAAACACCATTGGGGACGAGACCTTCTTTCCCTAGGCTTTTAGAGGTTATTAGGTTGCATGGATCTTAGTGCTACCACTGATTTAACTTCTTTAATTTCACTATCCTTTGCTTTGTATTCTATTTCCCTTATTTTTCTTTTTAGATCTTCTATAACAGTATCCCTTTCCTCATATTTTTTCTCATTATCAGTACATAGGTATGTTGCCTTCCTTCTTAAATCCTGTAATTCTATTTCCTCCCAATCTTGGTAATTATTCTTTAAAAATAATTTGATTTTAGGGATAGCATTCCTTACAAAAATTATTTTTATATGTGCAATTGTTCCCTCTTCTAGAACATCTATGTTTAAATATATTTCATCTGCCTCTATAATTTGATCAAGGGAGATAGTAGGTATTTCATTTGCCTTTTGTTTAGTTCCCTCAAATTTAGACCATGCATTTGGCCTTTTTGCATATTTTTTCATAATATCCATTATTGATTGTCTAGCTTCTTTCATTAATTCATATTGTGCTTTGTTGTTCACATCTGCGTCTTGGTAATCTTCTGGCCATGGTGTTAATAAGGGGTTACTCCTTGTCTCCTCTATAAACTTATTCCTCTCCCTCTTAGTTAAAAGTTCTTTCATTAATAAAGAGAAATCATTATATAATAGATCAAAAATATCAGTGGCTCTCTGTATTTCCCTGACCACCTTTTTTGGTTCTTCCACAAAGTAATGCGTTCTCCCTTTTATTGATTCTAAATTCTCTGGGGGTAAATCTCTTAAGATTTTTCACTTTAAATATCTCATCCTGAGAAACCACTGGGACTTGCCTTAGAGGGAATAAGGCAACCTAGCATTCTGCCTCCTCTTTTTGCAACCTATTTAAATTCTTAACATTCCCATATTTTCCCCTTAAATAAATTTCACAATCATTAATAATAAACCTTTTTTTTCCTTTACACATGTTTACATGTGATCTAGCTACTGTTTCATTAGTACAATCATCTATTTCAGTTCAGAGTCTTTGATAATCCATACTATTACAGGCTTACATCCATGTCCAATATTAAACACCAGAACTCTATACTTGTATACAATAAACAAAAAGATACATAGTGAGGGAACATAGGATAAAACAGTTTGTACAGATAAATGCATACAGGGCTTCATCCATTGATAATCTAACATCACATAACAACCTTTGGAAAACAAGGTAAAAATAATATAAGGAATGTGTAAAACACAATCCCAAAATGTGTACAAGAAATCATTTAACATGTCCCAAGACATGTTTACATTCAATATTACAGTGTTATACAAAAGAGAATTAGTTTAATTATACCCAACTTTGATGACTATTAACACACAATTAAAAAACAAGAAAAAAATTTTAAAAAATCAACAAAAAAATCCAAGATGGCCACCTAGTCCATGTGCCAAGGGATTTAAAAGTTTAAATGTCACTCACAGTTTAGTTAGAGTCCCAGAGTTCTGTAGCCCCCACCTTTGGAGTGTACCAACTGCTGAGAGTAGAAATGAAAGCTTCCTAGTCTCTAATTGCCTTTCCTATACTAAAACCTGATTTTTCTAAGTGTTTACCTAATTGGCTCTACCAAAAAAAGGGGATTTTAAGGGGAAGGGGAAAGGTTTAGGAAAGGGAACACACACAAGTAAATAAATAATTTTATTAACAAAGTGAACATAATGGTAGGGAAGGATGGACCATCTGACTATTTCCCATCCAGATTCTTAACCTGCTAAAGTTTCTACACTAATCTTAATCTAACTAAACTAAACTAATCTACAAGTTAAATAAAGGACTGTTATGGGTAAAATTTAGGGTTGAGACTGAATATATTTTTAGTTGGTATTCAGGGATTTAAATTCTAAATCCCAATGAAATACTCAAGTCAGAATGGAATTTTATGGTAGTTTATTTACAATATACAGAAGGAATTAAGAATGAGGGAGAGAGAGGAAAAAGGGAAGAAGATCTTCTCCAGCCTGGTTTGAGCCATGGGGAATTTAGAGGCCTCAGCCAAGGGGCCTTCACAGAAGATTAAATCTAGCTCAACTTCTAGCCATGAGGTCTCCTCTAAGAGGAGAGGCCTGGAGGCTGGTGACTCCAGAAATGTCAAGGAAAAGAGAGGAGTCAGTGTTAACACTCACCATGTGACTGTCTCAGGGAAGGAGTCTGAGGTCTCACTCTTGAGCTCCTCCAAGTCAAGTCCCACTGGCAAGGTCCCTCTCACAGGAAGTGATGTAAAATGTAAAGGCAGTTCTTTACATCACTTCCTGTGTCTCACATGTACCAATGGTGGCTTAAACTTGGCTTTGGACCACACAGGGGGTCAATCAGTTGTTTCTGATTTGTTACTTGTTAGCACACACAGGTCATAGATCTTCCTCCCCCAAACTTAATCCTTAACTGGATGTGTACACATTCCTGGTTGCTAAAATTCTAAAGACTAAGCAGAGTGGAGTAAATCTAAAATTCACAGGATAAAGACCAAACAGGGAACCCAGATTCTCACACTCTCCAGAGTCCTTGGTGGGTCAGACTGAAGAATCCAGTTGAAAGTCCTTTTAAAAGATCCAGGAAGTAGAGGAATTCTCAACCAAATCACTCTGTCCACCAGAATGAATGGGGAAGTCACACTCAATCTTTTCTTGGTGATAATCCAAGGCAGGCGGTTTAAGAGATGGTTAATTCAGGGAGCCTCTAAGATTCACAGCTTCTGTATTGAATCCAGCTTTAGAGACAGACAGTTGAAAAGCTATCCAGCAACTTAGAATCTTCACCCAGCTAACAATTAAGAATCTAGGCTTGAGGGCTATCAATCAATCTTTGAAACTTCCCTTGCTACAAATGTTATTGACTATCCATCTCTTACTTACAGAAA
Organism: Monodelphis domestica; assembly: GCF_027887165.1. Classification (NCBI taxonomy): domain Eukaryota; kingdom Metazoa; phylum Chordata; class Mammalia; order Didelphimorphia; family Didelphidae; genus Monodelphis; species Monodelphis domestica. The sequence goes on from NC_077229.1 coordinate 149,296,347, forward strand.
TTTTACTTTTCTGGCTCAGTTTTGTTCTCTTACATATTCAACTATTTCTTCTTGGTCTTCTTCTTAGAATGGCCATTTATATACTACCTCATTTGTATGAGTATAACTCAGAGCTCTATCCTAGGCCTCTTCTTTTTTTTTTAATAGATCTAACATGTATTCTATTACTCTCTCTATGCAGATGACTATTCCTTAAATTTAGTCTCCATCTCTCTAGTGCTCCAATTTCATATAAATAATTTTCTATTAGCTATTTCCTACTACAAATTCCATGGATTTCTCAAGCCTAATAGATTTCAAGTAGAAATCATTTGTTTTCACTTCAAACTCTCAAGTCTTATTCACTTATTTATTTCTATTGGTAGCACAAATATTGTTCTAGTCATCCACATTTGCAATTATAATATGATCCTTGAGTCTTCTTGTTACTCATATTCAATCAGTTCAGTTGCAGATGTTTTTCTTGTATATTCTGTCTCCTTATTACCTCCACAATGCCCTCTTTCCTCTACTAATGCCATTCCCCTGTTGAGGAAGCTTCCTTGAATACACATTGCTTTAAAGATTTAAAAATAATAACCCCCCCCTTCAACATTTAAAGACTTTAACAGTTTCACTCAAACTATCTTTCCAGGCTGATTACAATCTATATAATATTGCCAGCCTGAGAGAGAGAGAGAGAGAAAGAGAGTGAGAGAGAGGGAAAAAGAATGAGACATAAAATGTTAATATACCAAATATGAAAATTTCTCTTGGATAAGAATACTTATTATATAATTTATTACATATTTATATAAGTAATAGATATTTTATTACTTTTATGTTGCATTTATTTTATGTTATATATAAGAAAAATAAAAATAAATCAGCCAAAATATAGTTCTCTTTACATATCAATGTATCTCTAGCTTCACTACCATTCTTAGGCTGTGCACCTTTGACAAAAGTTCTCCCTTATTTGTGCCTTTTATAATCCATTGCTTCCTTCAGGCCTCAATTCAAGTACCATCATCGCCTTCTGTGGCCATTTTCTGGTTTCCCCAGTGATTAGTGGAATTCTTCATTAAAGAAAAATCATTGTGTATTTATTTTTAAAATATCTTTTATTTACTTATCTGTGAACATATCCTCTCACCAAGACACAATCTGAATGTTGGTAATATTTCATTTTTTCATTTACATTTCCAATTCCTGGCACAGAGTAGGTATATAAATAATTTTTTTCACTTGATTTACTGTTTTACTTCTCTCATGATAGAAAATATTCTATTTTTCACATCATTATCCCTAAGGAATACTACAGATCCTCATACATGGTGGGTACTTTAAAATTTTTTGTTGAATTAAATTCAACTCAATAAAATCTAATCATTCAATTTCAGTAGGGAATAACTTCTTTGGTTTCCAGAAATAGTATCATGATACCAGATATCTATTCTACCTAAACATGTCTAGATCTTTTTGTTAGTCTTAATAGGTCATTTTCATTAGGAGATATGTTCTGCCTCTCACTGATCTACCTTTTAAAATCATCTTTCAAATTATTTTAATAGATTCTGTTGTGTGTCCATGTTTATAATTCAAAGGAAATATCTGGTACTTTCTAATGAGATGCATATGTCTAAAAAATGGTAGTTCATCTTAGGAAATCAGATAAAAATATTTTTTTTCTTTTTTGTTTGTTTGTTTGTTTTTTGGCAATGAGTTTTATGAAGGTCAAAGAAACAAATAACTTCCAGAAATCATTCACTGGGGAAAGAACAGAAATGCATCAGCAATTCTCCTAGCCAGTGGATGTCATCCCTGTTTCACAATTGTCAGAAGTAAAAATTTTTCATGTGGCAGCAAGAATTTCTGATATGGAGGGGAAAAATATATACATATATATGTATAAATCCTCAGCTTCCTCATCTGTTAAATGAACTGGAGAATAAAATAACAAACCACTCCAGTAGGTTTGCTAAGAAAACCATAAACAGGATCACCCAAAATATCAAACATGACTGAAATGATTGAACAACAGTATGTGCCCAGCAGTACTGGGGATCTAATGAGAGATTCTTTTTCCTGAATAGGTCCAATAGTCCAAACTTCCCCCCCCTCCAAAAAATTGAAACTATCAAACTAGGTTATTAATTGTCTTCAGAAAGCAAAAGAAGCTACAGTTCGATTTTTCACTTTTAAATACATTTTCATATCTTGGTTTCATTATTTAGAAAATATCAATCTACATTATCTTCCATTTGCTGTAAAAAAAAAAACCCTGAATCCTCTGTTTTTGTGACTTTAAATGGGGTGAAATAGAATTCGTGAAGATTCAGGTCCAAGGAATATCTTTTTGGTAGGTTTTATTTATTTTTTTCTTTTTAATCCTCATAAAATATCTCTCTCAATAATTTAAGGAAATTGACCATTTGTTGAACCTAAATCCCTAAATTTGAGTACTATTTTTTTGCCTTTGTGTCTCCTGAACCTAGAATAGTAAGAGAAAATTAGCAGGTATTTAATAATGCTAGAGTTATGTTGAACTAATCAGAATTGGGAAGGTGGCTCAGAAAAATGAGAAAGGGGAGCATGCTATAGAAGGAAGTGTAATGAATTTAAAGTGAGAGTCCCTGTGATAGGTTTTTTGTTTGTTTGTTTTTTGCTTATTACCTTTGTGACCTAGAATATCATTTAACTTTTCTGCTTTTCAGCTTCCTTCTCTAAAATATATGTGCTTCAAACTAAATGTCCTCTAAAATTCCTTCTAGTTGAAATTCTAATGTGAACTCTTAGTTCCCCCTACTTTTCTCTTTGTTGTCATATTAATTTGCATATTTCAATTTGAAAGTTCTTTAATGAAAAGTGATATTGCATGGAGTATATGAAATGCAGATAAAACTAATGTAATAAATGAGTCCTGGCAAGTAGTATATAAAATAATATTTATACATACATATTAAAAACTATCTTTTAGTTTAGAAATCTAAGGGAAAGCTAACTAATCAATCAGAGGAATAGATGAATTCATTTTTTAAAAATAAAATTAATTAAATAATTTTTGCAAAAGTTATGACTAATGAATTTTGAGAAATGTAATCTACAAATATTTGAAAGATATAAACAGCAAGGGAGGAATCAGCACTGCTTTACACTTCCAGGAAAATTTGGATTGAATATTGAATGAAAACTTCCTGATGGTAATAATGATTGGATATTAAAATAATCTCATGAGGATAGTGATATAAACTTTGTCACTGGGAACACTGATTTTTATATGTTTTTTTTTCAGATAACATATAATATAATTTTTAATAATCATTTTCTGACATTTTGTGATTCCCTTTCTCTTTGTCCCTTGTATACTTCCTCTCTCACCAATATGACAGGTAATATGATGTAGGTTGTATAGATGTTATAAAATGCATATTTTATGTTTATTATGTTGTGAAACAAGACATATATCACTTACACTAGAGAATATTTCAAGGAGGAAATAAAGTGAAAATGGTATGTTACAATCTACATTCAGACTCTGTCACTTCCTTCTGCGATAGAGGATATCCTTTTTTATCATTAGTCCCTTATAGCTGGATCCTTGTGTTGATGACAATAGTTAAAATCATTCATAGTGGATTATCATGCACTATTATTGTTACTGTGTACAAGTTTCTCCAGGTGGAAACATTGATAAGCTAGGTTATTTAAAACATCAGCATATTGCTGGAATTACTGTTCCTTAAAGTGGGAATTGTATGGGAAAAGATCAAATGGTATGCTGAGTTTCTAGCTTTATATATTTGTCTATTTTATGACTTGGGGGGCTTACGCTACTTTCTTGATTTGTTTTCCATTTTTCTGAAAATGAAAATCCACTGTCCTTGGTATTTCCTTTTGATTTTCTTAGTTTTAAAATGTATATGAAATCTTTTTCATTATTTCTTTGCTATAGACCCAGGATTTCAGAAACATAGGGAAGGAACTTTCCAGAAATGTTACTACCTTTATTTAGGGTAGCTAGAGATGCCATAGTTGGTATTTGTCAGAAATAGTACTTGAATCTAGAACTTTCAAGGCTGATACTTTTCCCACTATTCCACTATTCCACATTGGCACTTTGTGCTCTTAAAAAACAATTTAAAATGTAAGGAAAAATCTATAAGGTTTATAACCTATATTTCCAAAGATCCTGCTTAATCATTTATGCTCTGATTAGATATTGCAATATTTTCATTTAACATAACCAATCTTTTTAATGGTGAATGTGATCTACAGTGATGTTATGGAACTGTAACCAAGCAATCATATAAATATAAAGACAGAACCCATTTGTCTAATAGCAGAGGAAAAAGTGATTGTATATATTACAAGCAAGACATTTAATAGCCCACAGACTGACCTGTCTTTTTACACAGTGGGGTGTGAGATTCTGTTTTTAAAAAGGATTAATAGGTTTCTGAGAAGCTCCAAATATAATCTTTGGAATCAGTTAATGTACTTTTAAAAGTACAGACGTGAAAAATACTGTGTTTTCATAATGTCCCTTAATGTGATTTCCTTCTGAGGGAAGTTAAGTTTGTATTGCTGAGTTAAAAGGCATTACATTTTAGCTTGGCATACAAATGTGTTGGAGTTTTTATTGATGTTACTTGGCAATTTTATATCACATGACTTGCAATCTGCAGTGCTCCCCAACTCATAATTTTCATTGATTTATATAACATTCAAACTAGAAACCATTTAAATCTTCTTAAATAGGCAATCATGAGGGAGCAATATGATTGGCTACCAGCAGGTCCAATGTGAGTATAAATGATAATGGCCGCATGACAAAGGAGAAGTTAGTGGCAATGTGTGACTTGTAATGAAAATATATAAATCTTATTAAAACAACAATAACAAAATTCACCTTCTGTAGAAATTACAATAGGCTTATCCCTTTTTTGAGACCAGCAGATGACAAGATTATAGATTCCTTCAATTTGTAGATAAGTATAAAACATGAAAAAAAATCTTATGGAAATTATTGTTGCTGATGAATATCCAATTAAATTTTAAAAATATTTAATAAAGAATTATTATGTTTCAGGTTCAGTGCTGGATATACAAAGCCAAAAGTGAAATAATCTTTGCTATCAAGAGACCATGGTCTATTGTCTACTATTATATGAAATGTCATATCTTCATTTTTCATTCTTTTTATCAACTCTTTCTTTTACTCCAACTTCTCTGCTGTGTCAGCTAGTAAATTAAAAGAAAACCTTAAGTCAATAAGATAAGCTCATTTTTTGTTTTCCCCTCTACTGAAGAGATTTCTATATACTTTTTCTCTAATAATTTATTGAAAATGAAAAAATTGAATATAAAAACAGACTACAGTTCTTAAGATTTTTTAGGTCTTTTTGAAAAGATAAGCAAAATCCTACTAGAGAACATGAAAGGTAAAGTTCATATTATTTGGGATAAAAGTAACAAAAATATAACTCTTCTATTCCATTCCCTCTTATGGTCTAAGTTTGGGTACTGATTCACGGAAAGAACTTGGATAAATGACCTTCTCTCACACTTTCAATAAATGAGGACATTTCCTCTATGTCCCACTTTCTCATTGTGAAAAATAGGCAACCAATATAGGAACAGTTTAGGAAATTAATTGTGTGGCTGGATAAAAATGTTATCTCTAAATAAAAGAAATTAGCTTTTGAGCTGGAGAAATATACTCATTAAGTGCTTTCTTTTTCTACCTGTCCTCATACCACTAAGCTTTGTTTTGATCATAATGTAAGTTGTTTAACATTTTCAACAGAATATTTCCTTCATGAATATAGAATCACCTAATTGAAATGAAATTTTAAATTTTAAATTTAAAAAATATTTCATCTACCACCTTCTTTTTGCAAATAAAAGGAAGGCAGACTTTTGTATCTGTGAAAATTATGGATGATTCATGAATAAATGTATTTATTATGTGCTTTCTGCATTCAGGAATGTACACTAGGCTAAGATGCAAAGATCAAATCTAACATAGTCTTTTCTCTTAAGAAGCTTAAAATCGAACAGGGGCAGATAAAACAAACACAAATAACTATAGTCCCAATTAAACATGAAATACAAAGGAAACATCCATATCAAGAGCTAAAAAATTGACTATATGTGGTATTTCATAAACACTTCCACTTTAAATTTTCTATATTCCTTTCTCTAAACACATCTCCATATGAATGAAATAGTTATAGATTCAAAGGAGGCAAAATAGTCATATCTGGCTCTATTCTCCTCTCCTCCTCCCAACTTTTCCCCAAGTAAAACTTCCATTTGTACCAGAAAGAAGAGCAGGAAATTGGGGCTAGAGGCCAGCACTTTGTCCTCTTTAGAAAAAGAGGGTACCAGGCTAGAATTGTAACTATTTGCTCACTTAAGTATTATTAGTCCAATTTATTTTTTGATTGTTTGGTTATTTTTTTAGGAAAGAAGGATTAAAAGGACTATATCAAAGACTTGATTTTATTCCTACCCAATACAAATTCTACAATGAAAATATGTGGTAAGTGGCAAAGAAACCCATTTATCCAAATCATCGCAAATAAAAATCAGAGAAAATTTTTGAGGAGATTATATACTAGACAATACAGAAGGAATGAGATCTCCAATTGGGAGCAAACTAACACAGCTCCTTCAAGAGATTGTTTTTTCTCTTGCCCAAGGGGGAACTCCAAGTTTCTACTACAGCTGAGCTTCTCCTGTATTTCTATAATGATTTACTTCAGCAATTGAAAGTGGAATTGCCCCCTTCCATCTTTCTTCTCAATCCTGGAAGCCAAATAATATTCAAACCTTGAAGAGTTCCAAGGGAGACTGGCAGAGAACTGCCTCTCACTAGCCATGAAAGTTGCTCCCCCTCTTATGCAAAGCAGGCCATTCATCTCAACCAAATTGAAAGAAACCCACATTCCATTTTAGTGGATGTTGGGACAGAAGTTATGTATGCATATCTAACCCCAATACCAAAGTCACATATGTATATATTTGTATCTGTGTTTATATATATATGTATATATATATATGCATAAACATATACATACGTGCATTATAGACACACACCTGAACATAATGCAGTAAGGCTTCTAACTAATTGGGTAGGTATCTTACAATGAACTTTTGAAAGAACACATATATCAAACAGGATGACCAAGCATGAATGTTTTACCTTTTTGGATGCAATTTTAAGTCAATAAAATCACCATCCAAATTGTTTTGCACATATATTCCACTCTCATAGACATGCACTAATGGCAAAAAATATAGGTTATCCATGCATTTATATAACAATGCCTGTGTAATATATATTGTACATTCACTTGGTTTTTCTCATGTGAACTTGTTTTCCTTAAGCTAGATAATTCACATAATTCTGAAAGACATGCAATGTTTTATTAATTCTTTCATCTAGAGTTTTATTTTGTTCTTTGGACATCACAATATTTAATTTGTGTCAAGGACTACCAATGACTTCAATATTAGACAGAAAGTTCTCTTTGGAGGACAGTGGCAGAACCTTTCTGTGATATTTTTTGTCCCCTAATATGAAAGCCAATGAATAAAAGACCAATTTCGTAAATATATATGATTGATTCAAATGATTGACATGCTACTGATTCTTCTACAATAAGTTTATTACACAAGACAGATAGAAGGTTCACTGGGTATGGATACAAGAATATCTGATTTCAAATCTGCCTTCAGACACCTACTAATTGTATGACTCTGGGAAAGTCCCTTTAAACCCTGAAGGGTTTATTTTCCCTTGAAAAACTCTTCACAAATTCCCTTTCCTTGTAAAATGAGGATACAAAAACACTAACCTCCTGAGGTGGCTGTGAGAATCAATTGAGAAAACTTTTTTTGAGATTCTCTACATCCTTGCCAGGGAGAAGAAAGAAAAATAATGGTTTGTAATACTATTATCTTCCTATGTATCACCTATCACATGAAATGAAAATAAAAGATCATATATGAACCTGTGAGAAGTTAGCCTCTTAGCAGACTCAAATTCCTTCAAATTTTAAATTTCTGAAATTAAGTATTGAGTAAAAAAATCAGAAACCATTATTGCTTGTGTGCACACCAAGAATATAGATAGATAGACCTAAAAATCTGTATTATTTACAGAAGTAGGAAAACTAATATTGGTTTAAAAAATGCTCTCTGCTTCAAGCAGAATAGCAGATGCCCATCGTTCTTCAACCACTCCGCATACCAGCTGTTCCAATGTTAAAAGTGTGAGCATAGCTGTTTCCATGTGTATTTTCAGTTTTTGAGAGAATCAAAAGAACAGTCTAAAGAAAAGTGTAACAATATGTGCTGTCGAAATCCAGTATTATCTTCCATCTCATCAATAGTTCACTGATTTCTTTGGTTACATGAGACATTTTTGTCTAGTGCAATTTTGTCTAGTGCAATTCTTATCTTGGGGACAAGAATGAACCCCAAATATTATTTTTTCATAGAAGAAATATAAATAAAACATCTCCCTTTTCCTAATTTATTTGATTAGGCAAGCAAATATCCTTCACACTATTAAATTTAATAGCAAGCTGGTTTTTCCATGAAGAAAATTCTTTTTTGACTAAGGGCTATACCTTGATTAAAGTAAAATATGAATTTGCTTATGTGCATATTTATACTCTTCTTTATTGGAATAAAGGATCAAGATAATAGTGCCCCTGGAGCTCATGGAGGAAAGTAATGAAGCAATGTTTATTATTTGCCCTCAAAAGTATATAAGTATTTTCATTATAAGCTAAAATTCACTCAGATTTTCAACTTGCTTTTTAGTTTGCTTCATGAAATTATTTAAGATGAAATAAGCTATGTTTTTTATTTATAAACACATTTCAAACTTGGCCATGATCCACTAATAGTTTTTATAAAGAACAGTGGTACAACAAGTAATGCACATCCAGAAAGTATCAAAATTTCCAAAATTATAATATCCCATTTAATGACAATAGCAAACAAACCCACTATCATTAGGATTCACATGAGTCTGTTGTGTGATGTTTAAAAATAATGGATACTTGTCACAAGTATTTTCAGGGGTAGCAATGTTTCAACCTTGGCTGAGATATTTTTAAACAAAGCAAAACTTATTTTTTTTCTAGAACATTACTAAGAAATCTAGATTGTTCTGGTGGAAGTAAATTAAACTGAAGAGTTAAAAATGAGAGATGCTCCCTCTTGGGAAGCATCCAGGGGTATCATGCCCTGGGATGAACTTCTCAGCTCCTTTGGTATGAGACTGTTATGTCCCATTCATTCACATTTTTATAAATGTGGGAGGTGGGGATTATAATTGTACTTCATTTTAGCTACTAAAATGGACCTTACTTCTTGCTACAAAAACTCAGACAGGCAAAATGATCAGTCAGAGTTGTTGAAAAAAACGTTTAAATCATGTCTAAATTTACCAAAGGTTATTATCCAGGTTGACAAAGTCCATCTATCATCTGTGTGATAAGTCACCATGCTGGCTGTAAACCCAAGAAAGCGACCCAAGAAAACCACCCATTCACTAATATCCTCTGTCTACAGGAAGTATGTAACAGCAGGAAGCCAGTGGGATCCTGGGAAACATAGTTCTTTTTTAGGGTAACAGATTTTTAATTATAGACTATGTAAATAAAAGTACTCTATCTTACTGTTATGCTGCCAGAATCCAACCTCAGTATTCCAGTTTCTGACCAGATGTGTAATTTCCATAGTAGTGAGAATACAATATACTATCATGATGTCACCTAAGTACTTTCCTTACTACCCATCCCTCTTTCCATCTCACTCTGGAAGCAATAACCAAAATCAAGATCAGTAATCTTAGAAACAATATGCAAATCTATGTCTTCATGCTTCCTGCATTCAAGCTAATTACCTGAGCCAAAACATATATTTTGTGTGTTGTAAGGTGTGTGTGTATGTGTGTGTATGTGTGTTTGTGTGTGTAGCACTTATTAGTGATGTCATTCATTGTGTCACCAGAAAGCTTGTTTCAGTTTTTCTCTTTAGAGGTGAAAAAATAACAATTACAGAATATTGGAATGTCATCATTTTTGTTCTTTCCTTCATGTTTTCACTTCCTCTCTATTCCTTATAACAAATGAGTTCTCAGATAGCAACAAAAATGAATTTATTTTTACCTGGAGACAAATTCATTATGAATTTACAGAGAGAAAATAGTTTCTAAAGAGTGGAAATGAGAGATGTATTGTGGGAAGATGGTGGAGTTAGGTGTATAGCTTCCTTGCCATTCTAATGCCCTCAGAAACAATTAAAAATAAATATATAAAATCAATTCTAAAAGCTGTAAGAGCAACTTTGGCCTCCAGTATGGCAGAAACAGAGATAACAGCTTTGAATCATCAATATAAACCTCAAGGGCCAGATTATCGGCCTAATCTTGTTTCATAAACCACAGAGTTTATAACTTGGAGGACCATATTGGAATCTACAACCTGGGTTTCTGGGAGTCAGTATATCTGGAGCAGTGGTGACTGCAGCAGCAGTAGCAACTGTAACTCTGGTAGCTCTTGCCACAGGAACTGCTGACTCACAGCTAATGACTGAAGGAGTGAATTCCATGGAGTCCACAGACCCAGAAACCTAAGGGCAAAATATCTAGTTGCAGATGGGCAACAGATTAGGCAAAAACAGGCTGCATGCCTGCTCTATCACAGACTGTGGTGGAGAGAGGAGAAATGAGGAGGGAATACACACCTGTAAATGTAGTTGCTAAGGTACTGGAGGTCTGTCATCTATGATCACTCCTTAGGAATATGGGGTCCAAAATTGTCATCATAGAAAAAGATGACTTGGCTACCTGCAGTTGCAGGGACAAAATGGTCCAACGACTCTGTAGCATCTGAGAACAATCACAGACTGGGGTTAGAACATGGGACCCAAAGAACATATCAGACCATGAGTTATAATAATTGAAATAGCTAAATAGAGTTCATGAAAAAAATCCTGAAAACAAAGTTAACATGCACCATAGGAACCCTAGGACTGCAGCAGAAAGCCGATAATTATTATTTTTTTTACCTGTCCACTAAAATTTAAAAGAAAAATGAGCAATCAAAAAAGAAAGAACCAACTATTGATAGTTACAATGGGGGAAATCAAAATATCTGGCAAAGTTAATGCTAAAATAGATGAAATCAAAAGAAATAAACAGGGAAACTATGTTATTTAAAAAAGTATCATAGAAAATGAAGCATTAGTAATTTTAAATTTATATGCACCAAATGTTATAGTATTGAAATTTTTCAAGGAAAAATTAAATGATTTACAGATGGAAATAGATAACAAAACAATAATAATGCTCTTTAATCTCCCCCTCTCAGAACTACATAATCTAACCAAAATAAGAAAGAAGTCAAGGTAACAAACAGAATCTTAGAGAAGTTAAATATGACAGACATCTGGAGGAAATTGAATGGGAAAAGAAAATAATATATCTTCTCAGAGGTATATAGTACCTTTATTAAATTTACTATATGCTAGAACATAAAATATTATAGTTAAATGTAGAAAAGCAGAAATATCAAATGAAACCTCTCAGAGAAAAATGCAATAAAAATCTGATTTAATAAGGGACCATAGAAAATATGAGTAAAAACTAGAGAATAAATAACCTACTCTTAAAGAATAAAAAGGTTAAAGAACAAGTTAATGAAATAATGAATAATTTCATGAAAGGGAATGATAATGATATAACATATCAAAAACTATGGGATACAACAAAAGCAGTAATTAGAGAAAAATGTGTATTTCTAAATGTTTATATTAATAAAATAGAAAAAGAAAAGATAAATGAATTGGGAATACAATTAAAAAACTAGAAAAATAACAAATAAAAAATCCACAACTAAATGACAAATTGGAAGATCTAAAAATTAAAAGAGAGAGAAATAAAATTGAATATAAGAAGCATTGAATTAATAAATCTAGGAGTTAATTTTATGAAAAAAATTTAAAAATTGATTTAAAAATTGGTTAATCTAATAAAATATAAAATCACTTCTTTTAAAGTTGAAAAGGATACATATATCATGAATCAAGATGACATTCAAGCAACTGTTAGCTCTTATTTTGCTAAAGTATATGAAAACATATTAAACAATAAAAGAACAAGAGAAGAGTATTTATAAAAATTAAACTGCCTGGACTATCAGAGCAAGAAATAAAAAAAATAAGTAGACAAGCCATGAATTAATTTCCTAAGGGAAAAAAAAAACCACATCAAGACAAGATGGATTTACAAGTAAATTTTACCAATTTTTAAGGAGCAACTAATTCAAATATTAAACAAATTATTTGAAATAAAAGGTAAAAAAAGAAGTTATATCAAACTTTATTAAATAAATATGAAGCTGATACCTAAACCAGAAATAATAAAAACAGAGAAACAAAATTATATAGCATTTTCACTGATAAATGTGCAAAAATCCTAAACAAAATACTGGGTAGGAGAATACAATAATATGTCACAAAGATAATACATTGTGACCAAACAGGATTTATGCCAGGAATGCAGGGATAATTTAACATAAATAAAACTATCAAAATGATTGTGTAAGGATAATTTAGGGTTGTGACCTAATCTAAATTAATTTTGATTGCCAGGGAATATCCCAAATAAAACACTCAAATCAGCTTAGAAATTTATGGTAGTTTAATTAATATAGAAGGGAAAAATAAGGAGGAGAGAGAGGAAAAGGTATAGGATTTCTCTCACCTGGCCTGTGCCTGGGGTAGTTCAAAGTCCTCTTCCATGAGGTCTTTGAAGATTAGAGGCTTTTTCTGAGATGATAGTGTTTGGAAGGTAAAGGAGAAGAGAATCAGTCTAAAACTCTGAGAGAGCTCAGAGAAGATGCCTCACCTGAACTAGGTTACCAGGCTTCTTCCAGTACTGTATCAAGGAAAACTCACCCCTAACCCAGACAATAGCTGCCGCCACCCCAAGATGCCAAAAGACTCAGCATGCTGCCACCAGCCACCTCTCTACTGCCGAAGAAGCCAGAGAGAGGAAATGATGTGAAATATATAAATGGTTTTACATCACTTTTCTGAATCTTACAAGTACCAATGGAAGCTTAATGTTGACTTAGGACAGCCCAGGGGTCTGTCAGTTGTTTCTGATTTGTCATTTTGCTAGCTCATATCTGTCATAGGCGATCCTCCTAAATACTTAATCCTTAAGTATGCCTGTAGACATTCCTGTTTTTGTTAGACTAAGTAGGGTGGAGCAATCTAAAGTTCACAATCCCCCTTGATAATGATTGGGAGACTAGTCTCTCCAACTGATCACTAAACATAACCATCCTATACCTCCAAATTTTCTAACTGCAGGTGCATACCTAATTTCATCTTCTAAGAGGAAACAATAGTTAGATAGAAGAGGGAAATAAAAGAAAGACATACAGCAAAATCAATGTTTGCTGGGCACATTGACAAAAAACAATTAGGGGCAGTCCCCTTTTGGCATAGGAGTATACATTCAAATAAATGTTCAATCAAACTTCAGTTCAATCAACCACATCCAAAGTTTGTTCCATATATTCTTGATGTAGTGTAGGTTTTCATGCATCTTTCTGCAACAGCTCATTCTCTGGACTTAGGTGTTAGCTTCATCCTTGAAAATCTTTTCTCGAACAAAAATTCAAAATCTTGGATTTTTATTAAAATATAATCCTCCCTCTAGTGGGTGTTAAGAAATATCCAGTTCAGTTCAGGATGCATTGTTGAGTTATGTGGTTATATGAGTCAATTATTAAAAGAAGAGAGAGAAAAAAAAGAAAAAATGGAAGAAAGTTAAACTTTTTGGAGAAAGAAAAAAATTCAAAATCAGAATCAAAATATCAAAATCTATGTGTATAAAATGTTGAGTAAACAAGAATAAATTCATAATACGCCCTTGTACAGGTCCAATTTAAAGTAATTTCTATCTCACAAGTCTGTAGGACAGAATGCAGTAATATTTCACTTATCCATTTGCAGCCAAGACTACAGGAAGTTGCCATATAAGAAGAAAAAGAACTAGAATTTTATTTTGATAGGGAAGTGTCATTCCCTGGTCTAATTTTTTGTCATTCTCAGGGATATGGGGAGCCAGGGTGATAGTCAAACTTTTTTACTTGTCTGAGTACTTCACAAAGAGTGTAGATACAAGGAAGTCCTACGACTTAACATATGTCAAGCATTGCAACCTCAAGTGTCACACTAGTTTTTCCTGTGTGCTCTTTTTGGCACTATTCAGGTTACATCTATGTTCCTTGTATCTTCACTCTTTGTGAAGTACTCAGACAAGTACTAAAGTTCACAATTGACAATTTCAATAATCAAATTAACAAGATGCAGGAAAAGCCTTTGAAAAATAAAACATCCAATACTATAAAAATCCCTGAAATATTTAGGTATAAATGTAGTTTTTCATAAAATGATTTGAAACATCTACCTAAAACATCAGTAAATGATTTTGAATCCTTCCTAATAATGTGAGGAGTGAAAGAAGGATACCTATTATAACCAGTATTATGCAACATATTATAAGAAATATTAGCAATTATGATAAGAGAAAGAAAATAATTCAAAGGACTATAATGCCAGATTGGAAAAAGGATATTAAAATTGGCAAAGAGGTAATAGAATATCTATTTGTTGATGACATTCTGGAAAATGTAGAAAACCCCAGAAAAATCAACTAAAAATTTTGTTGAAATTATAGATAATTTTAGCAAAGAAGCAGGATATAAAATAAATCCACATAAATCATTATCATGTTATGTACTACTTACAAGGTCCTGCAAGAAGATGTAGAAAGAGATATTGCTTTTAAAATGATGACAGATAAAATAAAATACCTGAAGAAAACTTGCCAAAATAAACTCATGAATGATATGAACATAATTATAAAACACTTTTTATACAAATAGAGGGAGATCTAAATGAATGGAGAAATGTTAATTTTTCATAGATGGACAGAGACAATATAATTAAAATGACACTCCTAAATAAATTAACATACTTATTCAATGCCATCCCAATTAAATTAAAAATATTTTGTTATAAAAAATGAAATTCATTTTGAAGAATAAGCTATCAAGAATACAAAATGAATTATTGGAAAAAAAGAAGGAAACAAGGTCTAGCAGGACCAGATTTTAAACTGTATTACAAAGCAGTAATTACCAAAAACTATTTGGTACTGGCTCAGAATTGAATGAAAAAAAAAAGAACAATGGAACAGAACAGACACATAACAAACAGCTATAACAGATTATTATAATCTAGTATTTGGCAAAACAATAGATCCAGGATTTTGAGATAATAAATCACTGTTTGGAAAAAAATGTGGGAAATTAGTTTTACAGAAACTAGATATAAGCCAATATCTTACAATATTCACCAAGATAAGATCAAAATGCATACTGATGCTAGAGATAAAGAAGATACCATATTTAAAGTAGAAAAACAGGCAACATACTTTCTATTAGATTTATGGATAAGACAGAAATTTATGAGTCAACAAGAGATAGATAACATTTGAAATGAAAAATGAATAATTTCAAATTCATTAAATTGAAATTTTTTTGTATAAACAAAATAAATACTGCCAAGTTTAGGAGGAAAGCAGAAGATTTAGGGGAAATTTTATATATAACCTCTTAGATAGAGGTCTCATATATAAAATATATAGTGAACTTTGTCAAATTCCTAAGAAAAGCTGTCCCTCAATTGAAACATGGGCAAAAGATATGAATAGATAATTTTCAAATGAAAAGATCAAAGCCATATATAGATATATGAAAAAAATGCTTCAAATCACTACCAAATAGAGAAATACAAATCAAAACAACTCTAAGATATCTCCTCATACCCAAGAGATGGTCTAAAATGACAGAAGGGCAATGTGAAAAATATTGGAGGGGATGTGGCAAAATGGGGACAGTAATACACTGTTGGTGGAACTGTAAACTGCACCAACCATTTTGTAAAGCAGTATGAAATTCCACCCAGAGAGTTACAAAACTGTCTATACCATTAGACCCAGTAAGATTGCTGGGTCTTTCCCCCAAGGAAATTATGAAAAGGAAAAGAATCCATATGTTTCAAAATATTTAAAGAAAGTTTCTTTGGGTTATCAAAGAATTGGAAAGCAAGGGGATCCCCATCAAATGGTGAATGGCTAAACAAATGGTGATTAAATACAGTACTATATGAAATGTTGAAAAAACTGGTTTAAAAAAACTGGGAAAGAACTATACAAGATAATGAATAGTTAAATGAGTAGAACCAGGAGCACATTACACAGAGACATAGAATGAATACTGGAAGAATAAACTAGACTGTCATCTCCAAAAAGTAAATAGAAATATTAAAAAATATTAAAAAAGAAAGACTTAATTTATATGAACAAGTTGGCCTGCCTGAGGATTTCTTATGTGAGGTGGGGAGGATAGGTTGTAGTTGGGATACTTGTGAATGGAATTTAATTTGTAGATATGAAGAAAAGTACAGCAATACCTCAGTTTTTGTTGATAATCTCTCCAAAAACAATCAGCAAAATCTGAAACCAAAGGCAATTATTTCTATATGAATCAATGTAAATCTAATTAATTTGTTATAGACACTCTAAAATATATACCAACAATAAGAAATTAACATTAAATGATGATGAATGTAAAGAATAAATGAACATTTAACATGGCATTTACCTTTCTGAAGACTACTTGGTGTAAGGAAGACAGCAAGGAGGGGAGAGAGAGGGTGTATTGTTATAGAGGAGGGGAATCCTCCTCTATAAGGACCTTAGATATCAAGGCATTATCTGGAAAGATTTTGGAAAAAATGTTGATATGTAGAGGAGTTTTTACCCTGATTATGTTCCTCTTTTCAACTGAGATACTATGGGAGAATTTCTAATTGACTGGGATAAGATATCTCACTCCAATGAGAGAGCTCATTCTTTTTGTATAGTTGGTATATATTCTCCTCCATATGTTTAATTTGATTTTTTATTTGCTATCTCTATGGACACATTCATTTATTGAGCAGGAGAACATGTGGATTGCCCTTTGTTTTTGAAAAATTAAGGTCAAGGTCAAGTGGGCATGCCAACGAAATCCAAGGCAACCCATGAAAACCAAAATAAAATTTTCATGGGGAAACTCCATGAAAACCAGAACCAATGATAATGGATGTCAATGAAAACCAAGGTATTACTGTAATTTAAACATACAGGAGATTTGTTATTTCATTTGTTTAATATATTTTTCTTTAAAAACATAAATGTTTGTTTTATTTGTATTTGTGAACATTTAGAATAATAATAATAAATAAGTAAAAATCAGGAAACTTCAAAGATTAAATTATGTCATTTTGCTAGATAGTGATAATTCAAAAAGAAAGAAGCTATGGTGAATGCATACCACCAAGGGCCCAGTATGAGTCAAACAATTAGTTTTCAAAAGTGGTATAAGGAATCAATGGTCTGAGGAAGCCCCAACTCCAGAAGTCTAATCATCATTTATTCTGAGAACCTGTTTGTGCCCTTGAAATACTCCACTCTTTGATGTTTTGGCTTTAAAAGATTGCTCTATACTTAAAATGAATAATATCATAATAGGCATCAAGTGATAACATTTGTATAACACAGTGGGATTTTTTGTTGGATCCAGGAGGGGGTTGGGAAGATGAGAGGAAGATAAAATAAAACATGTCAACGTGAAAAAATATTTTAAATAAATAAATAATTTTAATTTAAAAAATAAAAGATGAGATTGGATTGGCTCAGGGAATCTTAACTTGGGGTCAATATTAAAAAAAAAAACAACACCCTTATCTTCTATCTTAATATTGCACTAGTTAAAATTAATTATGGAGACTATATATTGATTATAATTATTTATTAGTAAAAGAAAGAAAAAGCAAAAAAGCAAATAATCTATGCATTATGTGAGACCTTAAAGGTTGGTGAAGAGAGTGCAGAAGACTATATAAGTAACATTTCCCATATTCCCATGATATCATATGTTTAGTACTCCCATAGCAACTTACTTATTTGAAGACTAATTCACCTATTTGTGAACAATCCCTTGAACTCTAAAAAGTACCTTGGTTTGGGGATGAGTACTAATTTTTCTGAGGTAGAAAGGTAATCCAGTCAGAGATATTAGGCCTTTGAAAAAGCACTTTCCTTGAGGGATATATGGAGCAGTTCATGTTCTGCACAAAACTATCAATCTTTTAATTCTCAAGCACTTATTAAATATCTACTATTTGCTGATTCCTATATTGGGCCCTGGAAGTGGTTGGAGTCATTGCAGAAGACCAAATAACTATTATAATTTTGGTAGTTTGAGGCTTGGTATAGCCAGACAGATATCAAAGGTCAATAGATAGAACTGAGAATTTTATTTAAGAATTTATTCTATTATATATATATATACATATACATGTATATATATACATATATATATATATATAAAATTGATAATTGATGGAATTTAAGTACTCAATATGTTTCTGGAATTGCACTAAGGCCTGGGAATACAAATAGAGTCAAAAAACTTTACATTCTGATGGGAAAAGACAACACAAAAGAATGATCTGAAATAGGGGAGAAAGAAAGTAACATATCAAAGGGAGCTTAGAAAGAGGTAGGGTGGACATGGTGAATAGGTGTCTGTGGTGAATTTTATACTAATATATAACTATATACTATATATTATGAACCCTATGCTAATAAACCTGATGTTACCTTATAGGTGTGCAACACATATTATTATTGTCTTTTAGACACTGGAGCTTCAAGATCTGTATTAAAGAGTACACCTGATTTGCATTGTTATTCTGTTGGCTCAGAGGATGTAATGGGAGTGTCAGGAATATCCCAAAGGGTTAAAAAAACTGTCTCCGAGAGTGGTGTCTATAGGACTCCTTTTGATGCCTGACTCCCCTTTTAATTTGCTGGGGAGAGACCTATGCAAACTCAGAGCCACAATAACTTGCTCCCCAGATGGTTCCTTATCACTGGAAGTACTGGAGGAATCTTAAATTTACTCACTCTAATTCTCTCAGAGAGTCAGGAGGAAAAAGAGCATTCTACCTTTGCAATACTGATGATATACCAGAGTGTCTTTGGGCCACATCGTCTTCTGATGTAGGCTTACTTAACTTTCATTCCTCAGTATCCCCTCTCAAAGGAGGCAATTGAGAGTATTACCCCATTAATAAACTCATGAATTGATCAGAGAATAATCCCTTGTAAATCTCTCTACAACACGCCCATCCTGCCCGTTAAAAAAACCAAAAAGGGGGCCCGATGGCAAGCACCTCTTTAGATTTGAACAGGATCTGAGGGCTGTGAACAACCACATTATAAAGAGACATTCCATAGTTTCCAACATACATACAATTATTTCTTCGATTCCTAGCACAGCTATATACTTTATAGCAGTAAACTTGTGCTCATCCTTCTTTTCCATACCCATACATGAGAACTCCACACATATCTTTGCTTTCCCCTGGAAGGACTCTCACTATACATGGAGTCTTCTGCCACAGGGTTACATGGAAAGCCCAAGTGAATTACAAGGTATGAAATAACCTTGTTAAATAGTGAAAACATTACCTTGAAACACTGTACAACCCTTAACCCTGCCATCTTGCTTCCAGATTTATCAACTTCAGGAGAACCATTACACAGTTGTGGAAAAACTAGTGTCCATGGCAGAAAATCCTTGAGATAATCTCTTGAAAACTCCCTTAGACAATCCAAATCTGGTCTTATTTACTGATGGTTCCTCTTTTATGAGGGATGGCATATGCTACACTGGAGCTGCTGTAGTCACAGAATTTGCCACTGAGTGGTCAGCTTCACTTCCCTCTACTATTAGTGCTCAAGATGAAGGACTCATAGCCCTGAAACACACCTGTATGATTGCCAAAGATAAAAGGCTAACAATTTATAAGGATTCTAGACATGCTTTTGGCATTTGTCACTTGGTCGGGATGTTATGGCTCTAGGGAGGATTTCTGTTTTCTGCTGGACAATCTATAGCTAATACAGAAATCATTAATAAAGTTCTTTCTGCTCTCCAGATTCCTGAAGCCCTAGCCGTAGTCCATTACTCTGCCCATACAAGTGCCAATGACCTTGTCTCTAGGGGAGATGATCGAGCAGATGCTGCTGTAAAGCTAGCAGCCATAGAAGGGTCTGGATTAATTTTAACATTAACAACCACTGATGACTTAAATTTATCACTTTCCTATAATTAAAAGGAAGTGGAAAAATGGAAGCAAAAATTCAAAGAAAAACAGATTAATGGAGTATGGGTGTCATCTGAAAGAAAATCCCTGATCCCTAGAAGCTTCTATCACCAAATTTTCTAATCTATTCATTAGCACCCAAGGCATCATGGACTCTGTTAAGAGTGTATGTTAGCCCCTGGTATAACTACTATAGCCTCTAAAGTGTGTACAGCAAGCTCTTCCTGCCAAGCATATAACAAACATGCCTTTTGTGGCAAAGCCTTTGGTGGGCATCCTCTGGCTTACACACCTTTTGAGTACCTACAGATAGTTTTCATAACAATGACAAAGGCTGGACATTACAAATTTTGTCTAGTCATAGTAGATCAACCTACCAGATGGGCGGAAGCATTTCCTGCGACCCGAACCACAGTGGCTTTTGTTGCTAAGGTGCTTTTCAAAGAAATTATTCCTCGCTTTGGCCTGCCAGCACATATTGATTCAGATAGAGAAAGTCATTTTACTGATTCTGTCTCAAATCAAATATATTCTTGCCTGGGGATAACTCCAAAATTCCATGTTCCATATCATCCCCAGAGCTCAGGCCAAGTTGAAAGAATGAACAAAGAACTTAAAACTAGGATTGGGAAATTATGCACTGAGACCCATTTAAAATGACCTGAAATTCTCCCTCTGGCCCTATATTATCTTAGAAGCTGGTCTAGAGGAGACCTACACATTTCACCATTTGAGATGCTTTTTGGACATCCACCTATACAGGCTAAGCCTTTCTCCCCCGCATATACATCAGTATTAGGGGGAGATACTACTATTGCTTCCTATATACAGGAATTATAGCAGAAACTGTGTGTACTTCATGAATCCAGAGTTGCAGGACAAGCCAGACCACTAGACTTTTCACTTCACGAGCTGAACCCAGGAGACAAGGTGTATATTAAGAATGTCCAGCATACTGGAGCAACTGAGCCTTCCTGGGAAGGACCATTCCAAATATTGTTAACTACTCCATCTATAAAGATTGGAGAGAATGAATCTTGGATTCATTGCTTACATGTAAAGAGAGCATCTCTGTTGAGACTGATTGACTGTATCTGATCACATGAATTGGAGATAATAATCCATTGACAAGTGGACACTGTTTTTTTTTCAAGAACACATTAAATTCCTGATTTTTTCCTTAATTTTTTATTATTTCTTTTTTTTTATTTGGATTAGAATATTTGATTTTTTCCCTTTTACTCATTTCTTGTACTAAAGGTATATACAATTAATATTTTCTGCAGTAATATAAGTTTAATATATATATATATATATACATATATACATATATATATATATTTGTGTATATACTTTCTATAATATCAATGCATACCCAAAAGCTTTTAAGTATGGGAACCTGCCATTTATTGATAAAATGTTATGGGACTGTCATTAATGTTTGTGTCTGATTTCAGAAAGAGGGATAAAAACAAGGAGCATAGACTTAACCTGAATAGTCCCAAAAAGGGCACACGGGAAAAACTAGTGTGAGTCTCGAGGTTGCAATGCTTGACATATGTTAAGTCTTAGGACTTCCTTGTATCAACACTCTTTTTGAAGTGCTCAGACAAGTACCAAAACTTGACTTATCATCCTGGCTCCCTATATCCCTGAGAATGGCAAAAATAAGTCCAGGGAATGTCACTTCCCTATCAAAATAGAATTTTAGTTCCTTTCCTTCTGATAGTATGGCAACTTCCTGTAGTCCTGGCAGAAAATGGGTAAGTGAAATATTACTGTATTCTGTCCTACAGACTTGTGAGATAGAAATTACTTTAAATTGGACCTGTGCAAGGGCCCATTATGAATTTATTCTTGCTTACTCAACATTTTATATACATAGATTTTGGTATTTTGATTCTGATTTTGAAATTTTTTTGTCTTTCTACCAAAAGTTTAACTTTCTTCCATTTTTTCTTCCTTTATATTTTTTGCTTCATTTTTGTTGTTTTTCAATTCTTTTAATAATTGACTCATACACCTCTGTAACTCAACAATGCATCCTGAGCTGAACTGGATGTTTTTGTAACACCCACTTTGGGGTGGGGGCATTTTATTTTAATAAAAATCCAAGATTTTGAAAATTTTTGTTTGAGAAAGATCTTCAAGGAAGAAGCTTGCTAACGCCTAAGTCCAGAGAATGAGCTGTTGCAGAAAGATGCCAGAAAATCCACACTACATCAAGAAAATCAAGAATGAACTTTGGGTGTGGTTGATTGAACTGAAGTTTGATTGAACATTTATTGTAAATGTACACTTTTATGCCAAAGGGGACTGCCCCGAATTTGGCTTTTTGTAAATGCTCCTAGGAAAACATTGATTTTGATTTCTCTCTTTTCTATTCCTCCCTAACTATTGTAATTCCATAGCTGGTATGTTTACAAGAGCCATCGGAGAGACTAGTTTTACTCAGGGCTCAGGTGGATTGTGAATTTTAAAACTACTCCACCCTACTCAGACTGTACTTTAGAAGATCAAGATACTTTTTTCTAACAGAATCAAGTCTTGGGAACTCTACATTTCTCCACCTTACTTAGTTTAACAAGGTCAGGAATGTCTGCACCATACTCAGGGATTAAGTATCTGAGAAGATGGCTTTCAAAAGACATGTGCAGAAATAGTGGACAGACCCCTGGCCTGTCCTAAAGCTATCATTGATACAGATGAGAAGCAGGAAAGTGATGTAAAATTTTCTATATAGGGCATGTTACTTCCTCTCTTTGGCCTCTTTTCCCAGAAAGATGTCTCTGGCTGGCAGCATGCAAAGCATTCTGACATCTTGGTATGGTGGCAGCTATTTGTCTGGTTTTTAGTGGTGAGTTTGCCCTTGCGCTAATTCAGGTTCAGGCATCTTGGCTGAACCCTCTTGAAGTTCAGGATGATTCCTTCCTCTTTTACTCTCCAAAACCTTACCTTCTGGAACCTCTAATCTTCCTGCCCAGCACAAGACAGGCAGGAAAAATCCTACACCCATTCCTTCTCCCTTCTTCTTAAATTTCTTTCCACTATATTAATTAAATCACCATAAATTTCCAGACTGACTTGGGTAAGTTTTTGGATATCCATGGTCACCAATAATTAATATAGTTTAGGTAACAATGCTAAAATTATCCTTTACACTGTGATGTGGCCTGGAGACCTGATTTTCCCTGGGTTAAAAACCTCAGTTTTTCAGCAATAAAATTACACAATGTTATGACTCATCTGAAAGTGTTGTTGTCAACATTAAACCAGATAAAATAAAATCACTTTGGCAATCTTAAAGCTCTCTATAAATATTAGCTATTACTATTGGACATGGAATTAAAAATAATATTAGGAGCAGAGTGGTGATAGGTAAAAATAATTTAATTGAGAGTCAGAGGATTTGAGTTCGAATTCTTGATTTTACTCCCTGTTTACATATGAAAAGTGCATATTTATGTATAAAACTATGTCTTATTTGTATCTATTAGCTCTTTCTCTAGAGGTGGACACACTGGTTAATCTTCAAACAACATTTATTTTGCTGTATATAATGTCTTCAGATCTGATCCTTTTATTCTTCATAATTTCATGTGTCTTTCCATATTTAAAAATTAAGCTACTCTTCATTTCTTATTATTCAGTAGTATACCATCACAACCCAATGCCATAACTCTAGCTATTCCGAACTGATGGACATCTTCTCAATTTCTGGTTCTTTGCCAAAACAAACAGAGATGTTATGAGTATTTTTAGGACATATACATTCTTTTTTTAGGTAACAAACCTAATAGTAGTATTACTGGGTCAAAGGTTAGACATGGTTTTATAATTCTTTGGGCAAAATTCCAGATTGCTCTCCAAAGTGGTTAGATCAGTTCATAATTTTTATGAAAACAGATATGTCTCCCCTCATCCCCTTATTGGAAATGCTAATTTGTTCAGGCAGAAAACAAGAATTCAGCAGGAATGAAGTACCTTACATTAGAATGCAAACTTCTTGAGGGCAGGAACTAGTTTTACCCTCATTTTGAATATCCAGGCCTTATCAAAGTGCCTGAAATATAGTAGTTGCTTAATAATTTTTTTTGAGTACTTGATTAATTGGAATGGAAGGAGTCTTTTGGAATGATTGGGATAAATAAGTAATTTTTCCTCTCAGGGTTATTCTAAGGATCAAATGAGATAACATATATAGTCATCACAAACCTTAAAGAGCTTTCTTTATTCATGTTCCTTTTTATTATTTAATATAATAATATTGCTGTTATAAAAATAGTATTAGATAGCATAAATAGTACCTATTGTGTGCCAGGAACTATATTAAGCATCTTACAAATACTCTCAGTTAATCCTCTGGCAGATAAGTGCTATTATCACCCTTTTTATGGTTGAAGAAACTGAGGCAACTGGATTAAGTAACTTGCATTAGGTGATGGAATTTTTAAGTATTTGAGGCTAAATTTCAAACTCAGGTCTTCCTGACTTCAAGTCTAATACTCCTCTCAGGGTAATCTAGCCTCTTATTCTCATAATCATAGTAATAATTATTATTGAAATCTAATAATTATCATCATCATTATTACCATTAATATCACAATAACACATTTTGAAGCTTCTTAGATTGTCAATTCTAGTTGGTTTAAGTGTCAAGTCTAGTGTGTATATGTGTATTTATTTGTATGTATATGTGATATATTGTGCATATGTGCATATATGTATGTGTATGTGACTTTATTATGGGTAAAATTAGGGTTGTTGACTGAATATATTATATTAGTGGTCTCCAGGGATTTAAATTCAATCCCAATAAAATACTCAAGTCAGTTTGGGATTTTTATGGTGGTTTAATTACAATAGTAGGAAGTAATTAAGAAGAAGAGAGAGGAAAGGGTATAAGATTTCTCTAGGCTAGACTAAGCCAAGGGGAGTTCAGAGGTCTCAGCCAAGGTGCCTTCTCACAAGATTAAATCTAGCTCGACATCCAGCCAGAAGGCCTCCTCCAAGATGAGGGGCTTCCTCAGAGGACAGTGCCTTTCAGGAGGTCAAGGAAAGGAGGAATCAGCTTTGGTTTACTCACTAAGGTCTCTTAGGGAAGATGGCTCACCTAAACCACACTATAGAGCCAAATGCTTCAAGTACACCAAAATGCCACCCAGAGCTCCCAATGCTGCTGAAAGCTCCCAATGCCGCTGAGAAAGCAATCACAGGAAGTGATGGAAAATATATAGGCAGTTCTTTATATCACTTCCTATGTCTCACATGTACCAATGGTGGCTTAAGCTTGACTTAGGACAGCCCAGGGGGTCAGTCAGTTGTTTCTAATTTGTCACTTGCTAGTACATGTTGGTCATAGACCATCCTCCCCTACAGTTAATCCTTAAGTAGGGGTGTATTCATTCCTGGTTGCTAAAATTCTAAAGATTAAGCAGGGTGGAGTAAATCTAAAGTTCACAGCTTCTATCTGCTTGGTCATAATTCCCACTCAACATTGTCAGTTTGAAGAAGCAATATGAAATCCAACAAATAATTCTATAAATCTACATTATAAAAGAATTAGGAAATATACTATGTCTTTAGTACAAATAATTTCCAGACTATTGGAGGTAGCAGAGGGAAGCTTGAGGACAAATAAGCAATTCTTAGATGAATAAATCTTTTTTTGACAATGCTGACAGTTGTATGATACTGCTGCCCTTGTTTGGAGAATGTTTATGTTTTAAAAGGTTGTTAGGAAAAGTTGAATTTAAAAATCATTTGGCTCTTATGAGCTCATGATCAGCAGCTTAAAGGGTGAAAAGGGAGATAGAAAGCAGGGATTGACTTTTATATTACAAACCAGTATTTCCTGGTGCTGTAAAATGAAGATTTGGGGAAATAAAAATCTGCATTTCATCTTTAATAATAGATAAAGATTCCAGTTGTGGAACATGTTGCCTATGATTTGTTTTGGAGGAATTACTATTAAATGCGGATTGAATAGTAGTGACTTACTGAATGCTGCATGAAATTCAGAGGCAGATGTGGTCTCCACCCAGTGGATCTGTGATCTAAATAAAACTAGCAACGAGGCAGACATAAAAACACTAGAAGATGGATGACTTGCACTGAGGTGATGTGGCTGACATATGGTTTCATTTTTCTGGGTTCTTCTTTGGGGCCTCTCCCATGACTCTATTTTTAAAAATTACTTAAAAACCCAATGTGTGAGACCAAGAAATATTTTTCTCCTTTTTTTTTGTCTCCACAAGGGAGGCATACAGGATATCAGAAATGATAAGCAGTAGGTAAATGAATAAGCTCTGACTTTTAAAAAGAACATGATATTATTTTCAATATATTTTCTACATACAAATATTGCCAGAAATTTCCTTGTAGATTTGTAAAGGAAAGCTTATTCAGTTATTAATTTAAGAAATATGTATTAATAAATATTATTAAGTCAATGAAGCCAATTATTATGTATGAAAAAGCTTTAAAAAAACTACTCCCCTGACTTAAAAATATAGGAGGAAATTACAGTAAGTTTGAGAAACTCATAAGAAGAGTAGAAACAGAAAATAGAACATACCTTGTCACATAGCTTAATTCTGACAATGAGCCACAAAAAAAAAAAAACTAGAAATTCAGAATCTTACCCAAGTTGCTAATGCTTTCTACTATTTTCTTTACATTCTACAGACTGCTATAAAAGTCACTAAGGGTGTCATGCATTTAGTGTTACAAGGGATCACTGTAGCAATCAAATCTAACACCCTCATGGAAAAAAAGGGAGACTGGAAATGTTAATTGCTTATGTTACAGGTAGTGACTGAAATAGACAAGATTTAAAACCATCCAAGCTCCCCAATTGACAAATGGTCAAAGGACATAAGCAAGAAATTCTCATATGAAAACATTAAAGGTGATTTAATTTAATCATATGAAAAATAATTCTCCAAATCACTATTAATTAGAGGAAAATCAATTTAAACAACCCTGAGGTATTATCTTACACTGACCAGGCTGGTTAGTATGACAAAAAAGGAAAATGATAAATGATGGAGAGGATATGGCAAAACTGGGACACTAATATACTGTTGGTGAAACTCTTAACTGGTATAACCACTATAGAAAACAATTTGGAACCATGCCCAAAGGGCCATCAAACCATGCATATCCTTTGACAAAGCAATGCTACTATTAGCTTATACCCCAAAGAAATCAAAGGTAAGGGGAAAGGACCTATATGCACTAAAATATTTAAAGCAGGTCTTCTTGTGGTGGTAAAGAACTGGAAATGGAAGAAATGTCCATCAGTTGGGGAATAGCTTAGTGAGTTACAGAAAATGATTGTCATTGAAAATGATTGTGCCATAAGAAATGATGAACAAGACAATTTCTCTCTGTCTCTATCTCCCTCTGTCTCTGTCTCGCCCCCCCCCCCTCTCTCACACACACACAAACACACAATCTGGAAACACTTATATGAAGTGATGCAAAGTGAAGTGAGCAGAACCAATAGAGTGTTGTACACAGTAGCAATAATAGTGTATAATGATTTACTGTGAATGATAACTATTTTCAGCAATGTAGGGATCCTTGACAATATCAAGGGACTCATGATAAAAAGGATCATTCACCATCACAGAAAGAACTGATGGAGTCTGAATGGAGACTGAGACATACAATTCTTCACTTTATTTCCTTCATGAATTTTTCTCTAACATGACATGCCTTCTTTCACAACATAATGAACATAGAAATATGTATTGTTTGGTAACACATCTACAACCTTTATTATATTACTAGCCATTCCTGGGGACAGTAGAGAGGTGGGAGGGAGAGAGACAATATGGATCACAAAATGTCAGAAAAGAATCACTTAAAGTTGTATTAACATGTAAAATAATAAAATAGAAGATAAAAGTCCTCTTCCTCTAGAATTATCTATTTTTTATGTCAGCCTTTCTCATTTTCTGCTTATTTCTCTATTCATTTCCTTAGCTTCTTTCTCCCTTCTCTACTTTTTAAGCTTTTTCCAATCACTAAAAAAAGTTTTTTCCCCACTTTTCTCTTCACTAGTAGATGATTAATAAATACTCTCTCTCATTTCACATCTCATTTTTGCTGGACCTCGAGTCAGGAATATCTGAGTTCAAATTCAATCTCAGAGTCTTACTAGCTGTGTAACCTTGGACAAGTTACTTAATCCATTTGCCTCTGTTTCCTCATCCATAAAATGAGATGTAAAAGAAAATGGCAAATCACTCCAATATCTTTGCCAAGAAAATTCCAAATGGGGTCAGAGTCTGAAACAATTAAATAATATATAATCACACTTTCATGTGTAAGTATATCATGAGTGATTATCATATACCTTACTGAAATTTTGATGTACTAGGTCCATTCCATTTTCGCAATTGATTAGTCCGATAACCTTCTGAAGACAAGACAAGATGTTTGTCTAGGATCACTGGTTTTTAATTAACCTATCCTGGACTTTAGTAATCATTTCCTTTTTAGAATGAAAAAGACATTTGCATGTGTTTGACTTACCAACAAATTTCTCTAATTTATTTATTTCACAATACATGTAGAAACAAATTTTAATAAAATTTTCTGACACTTTTCAATCCATGTTCTCTCTCTTCTTTCTACAAGAGATTGCCGGTAATATGATACAGGTGATGCCTATTTCCATTATCATCATGTTGTGAAAAAATACAAGTATTGTTTATATAAGATAAAAAACTACTCATTAAGGAAATTAAGTGAAAGATGGCTTGCTTTAATCTGCATTGATTCCATCAGTTCCTTTTGTGTAGGTAAATAGACTTTTTCCTCATGAATCTCTTGGAATTGTCATGGATTCTTGCTTTGCTGATAATAGTTGTCATTCACAGTTGATAACTATAAATTATTACTGTTAATGTATACAATGTTCTTTTGGTCCTGTTCAGTTCACTTTTTATCACAGCATGGAAGTTTTTTCATGGTTGTGTGTGTGTGTGTGTGTGTGTGTGTGTGTGTGTGTGATTGTCTTGTTTGTCCTTTCTTATGGAACTATAGAATTCAATTAAAATCATATGCCACAGTTCATTCAGCCACTCCCCAGATGGACATCCCTTTGGTTTTTAGTTTTTTTATCACCACATAAAGAGCTGTTATAAATATTTTTGTACAAGTAGATCCTAACTTTCACCTCTTTGGGGTACAGATGTAGTGGTGGTATTGCTAGGTCAAAGGGTATGCACAATTTTGAGGCCATTTGGGCATGGTTCCATATTGTTTTTCACAATATTTATATCAATCCAGACTTCTACCTACACTGCATTACTGTCCCAATTTTTCTAAATAATTCCCAACATTTATCATTTTCCTTTTTTTGCCATTTCAGTCACTCTGATAGGGATGAAGTGATACCTAAGAGTTGTTTTAATTTGTACTTCACTAATTAATAGTGATCTGAAGCATTTTTCATGTCACTAAAGATAGTTTTAATTTCTTTATCTGAGAATTGCCTGTTTAAATCTTTTGACCATTTATTAATTGGGTAATAAAACATATTCTTATGAATTTGACTCATTTCTCTATATATTTGAGAAATGAGGTTTTTGTCAGTTTAACTACTATAAAATTTTCCAGTTTTTCTTTCCCTTCTTATCCTTGTTGCACTGATTTTGTTTGTTCAAAAACTTTTTTAATTTCACATAATTAAGTTATCTATTTTATATCCCATAATATTCTGTATGTCTTCTTTGGTCATAAATTCCTCATTATCTCCAAGTCTGAAAGATATACTATTGTATTTCCATTACTATGTTTATGGTATCCAACTTTATATCTAAATCATGTATCCTTTTTACATTTCTTGGCATATAGTATAATGTATTGATCTATATTTAGTTTTTGCCACACTGTTTTCTAGTTTTTTCAGTAGTTTTTACCTAACTAAGATTCTTCAAAAGCCATTGGAATAACTTTGGATATCCTTCACTTATGTCTGATGACTTGATTTCATACAAATGTAGTGATTTTTTTCTATTTCTATGCCTAATTGGGCTATAATTCCTTTTATACCATTTCCTCCTTGTTCTTTTCAGAAAGAAGGCCTTTTGCCACAGAGGATGAAAATTAAGCCATAATTTTTAATTTGTCTTTCTCTTTGATGCAGAGCTATTGCCAAAAAGACAGTATAGGAGTACTGGACAAATAGTTGATTTCAAAATCAAGATGACCTAGATTTGAGTTGTCTGTCTAATCAATCTTTGCTATCTGCTTAATTTATATGTGAACTCATTAGTTTTGACTACTACTGCTACCTTAGGTGTCTACCCAACTTTGAATTCAAAACCATTTTCACTGACGTTCACATGTCCCTATCACTCTGAATTTCTTTTTTAAATAATAACTGTTTATCACAAAGACTCATGAAGAAGTGAGAATAAGAACAGAATATTTAAAAGTTGAATGCATTTTTACATCTATAGTTTTCATCAGTAACAGTACTCACAATTCCTATTGCCCAAGAAAACCACCTTAATATCTCCTACTATGCTGATGTCATAAATTTTGGAGTCAAGTCCAGCCCTGGCCTTTCTTTAGTTTGGTGGTCAAGCTAGAGAGACCAAATATACTTGATTGACATCTTGTCCAACTCATGACCATGAAAGGTACTATCTTGTAATATCTATTTTTTCCTGTGGATATTCAGATTACCAAAAGATGGTTAATTAGTTGCTGTATCTCCCTTTGTCAAAAGAGTGAGGTTTACTTAGAATCTACATTGTCTTAAGCCATGAATTATAACAAAATTTATTTATGGAGAGTTTCCTCCTATATCTCATCAAAACACTACAACTAATGGGGGCAGCTAGGTGGCTCAGTGGATTGAGAGTCAGGACTAGAGATCCTAGAGGTCCTAGGTTCAAATCTAGCCTCAGACACTTCCTAGCTGTGTGGCCCTGGACAAGTCACTTAACCCCCATTGCCTAGCCCTTACCACTCTTCTGTCTTGGAGCCAATACACAGTATTGACTCCAAGAAGGAAGGTAAGGGTTTAAAAAAAGCATTACAACTAACAAAGGAAAAAGAAAATCTCCAAACCTTCAAGCCCCATACAATTCAATACATTATAGAAAAAAATCCATTGGCATCATGTTTTTCTCTGCCCTTCCCATCATTTTTACAAAAAGAAGCAAAAACAGAAATAGATATACTCCTATCTTGCAGTGATATTTCCATACTTGGTACTTCTGTGCAGCTTTGGGATCAAAAGGTTTAGGAATGGCCCAAAATAATAGATAATAATGATAGCTAACACTTATATAGTATTTACTCACCGGTACCATATTAAGTGTTTTAGAAAGGTTATCTCATTTAGTCCTCACAGTAATCCTAGGAGGTAGTTGCAAATATTATTCCCATTTTACAAAAAGACATTAAATCACTTGCCCAGAGTCACATAGGTAGTAAGTCTCTGACAAATTGGCAGAAGTTAGGTTTTTTGGGGTTTTTGACTCCATGTCTAGAGACTCTCCACTGTATCTCACAGGTGTCTTAAAATCATTTTGGCTCATCGTAGATGTCCCGCAGGGTATCTTAAATACCTTGAACATCAGACCAGGATTTAAAATCAGTTGATCTGCAAATAAAGGCTTCAGGATACACCATATAGTGTCTCATGCAAACTGAGACTTTCAATCAGGAGAGATCTCTCTGAATACTGAATCTGACAAGGAATAACTATGTGACCTTTAGCAAAATTCACTCATCTTTAAACTTCAGTTTCCTAATCTCTAAAATGGGGATGAGGATGATCATATGCTACTTATTTCACAGTGATGCTATTAACAAAATATTATGTAGATGCAAAAGTTCTGTAGAAATGATATCTATTAAAGGAGCAAGATTTTCAAACAAATTTTATATTACATATAATAATTAACATTGAAAAGGAAGAATTTATCTAATTACTAAAACTATGGGAAACCACAATCATGATAGAGATAGGTTTCTTGTTTTGGTAGCCTCTTATTTTATTTTTGAATAGATTTCATGCTTCTATGAGTGAGGTAATAATGTCATTTGGATTGAGCCAACATTTGTAGGTACAAGGGAAAATTTCCTACCATGTTCTGTCAATTTGTATCTTTTTTGCAAATTATCTTTTTCTGTCAGTCTTCCCCATATCTGTAAATGAACCTATGAAAATTTGTACAAAATGAATAAGTTCCTTTCGTGTGAGGAAAAAAGAAAATCTATGAAACAGGCTAAGAAAATTATTTTAACTTGCAGCTCAAGTTAATATTTGAATGAAAGCCTTGGTAAAGAAATGTTCCAAGTCATTTCCTGACTTTTCAAATTAATCTTCATTCAGATCTCATCATTTTGGTAGGGCTGCTTCTGAGTTTCTACAAAGCAGGTTTCATTCAGAGGAAGAACTCTTTCACTTTCTCTAAAAATTTGCCACAATTCAACAGTAGAAGAACTGAAGTAAAACAGGGCAATATCATTAATAGATGATATTTTACCTTTTTTATCTCAGTTCAAAAGCTCTAGAAATAATTGTTCATCTTGTATTTTCTGTTGGTGATTGAGAAATAATACCATAGTAATATTACCACCACGCAATACATAAATCTACAGACTGCTTCAATAACAATGTTAATGAGACCCTCTCAAATCAAGGTCAGATCTTGGAATTCTGGCTTTACCAGATGGCGGATGCATGTGATTGTGTAATTCACTAATTCAATTACCCCATTCAAATAATAATACTAATGAAATAGATGTTTACTTTGTGCTTGTTCACCAGGGTCTGCCATGATCAATTTTCTAGGGGAAATAAAGATCTCATTAAGTATGTATATTTATAAAAGTATACATATTAATTTGCAAGCTGAGCAAGATGCAGAAGTTTCAGGATCAATGACTAAAACGAGAGAGAATGAAGAATGTCGTCTTTGGCAAAGTAAAGTTGAGAATAATTAATCATTTTAAAGTAAATGTTTCTCTATGTGGAAGTCTGCCAAGAGACAGGACAGAATGCAGACTCCCAGAAGATTCAAACCTGCTGCTGGCTACAATGTTTGCTATAAAGTATGTAATAATATAAAAGGGCCTTTTGTTGTGCCTCTTGAATTCCTACCCTTTGAGATCTCATATTCTTGCTTGTAGGATGTGATATTCATTACAGTTGTCAATACATTACAATTTCTATTCTCAATTTAGCTTAATTCAATTCAACATATATTTTATTAATTATGTACTAAGTAAATGCAAAGCACTCTGTTCAGTACTGGAGGACTTGAAATCAAAATGAAAACATTTCCTGCCTTCAAGGAGCTTACAGTCTATAAGAGGATCCATTTTCTGAAGAGCTTCCTTATTAGTAAAGAGAATGATTACTTGAAAATCTAAGCTTGCATGAAGGGTAGAGTTGGCAATTGCTTTGGACAGAAGAAATTATTTCTTTGACTTCAGACTTTGAGAAAGGACATACATGATTCCAAGGACTTAAAAAGGAAAAAAAAGAAAAACATTGAATATTACAAAGTAATTTTAAGAGTAAGAGAGTGCCATTTTTAATATTTATACAGAGAAGTTATGGCAATATTTAAATATATGGAAACCTCAGCCAGTCTCAAATTAGAAGTAGAAAGTCATATTGCCCATGATAAAATATAATTCTTTACATAATTTCTGAGATTTTCTACTGCAGCTGTGCCTGTAAGAAAAGCCATGAGAATCATTGATTAGTCAGAGAATTCTTCTATATCCCCACTTTTTTTTTTAATCAGGATAATGAATGCCACTGTTCACTTCCTTCTAATATTGCTCCATTCATAATTTGGCTGTCAGAGAACATTAGCAAGTCACATTTTATTATCAGGACATTTTTACCCTTCCCTCATCCATTAGCGGAGAAAAAGCCACTTCACCTACACATCACCTGGCTGCCTTTCAGAACACTACCTACTTTGATTAAGAAAGTATCTACCATTCACTGCCAACACTGAGGAATTTTATGAAAAAGCATTTCAGGAATCCATATCTTTAGACTGAAACTTTTAGTGAATATTTCTAAAATGAGTGTACTATGTGGATAAAATGAAACTAAAGTAAAAAATCAGATAGAGCAAAATGGCTTAAGAATGAACCTTTCTTTAGGAAGTATAACATTTCATCAGGATATTTCTTGGAAGCAGAGAGTCATTCCTTTACATTGTATTCCAATTCTGGGCCTAAAGAGAAAGACCTGCAAAGTACGACTTGGAAGCTGACTTTATCTCAGCATTTGCAAGTCTAAACAATTGTTTGCATTTTTTCTCCCCCTGCATCAATTTTGGAATAATTATTTTCAGACTCTTTAACAATTTAACATATTGTCAGAGAAGTGGATCATTTATTTTGGTGGTCATTCACAAGTTGAATGTCATGTACTTGTGAAGTAAACTCCCTTTTGTGAGAAATCTAGAAAGGGATGCTAAATCACATGAGGATCATAAGAAAACTTTTGAAGATTAATTGTAACTTATGGGGAAATGTGACTAACCAAGTAAACAAAAATTTTCTCTACCAACCTATTTTCTGAAATTTTTAAATCTTAGAAAGTTGTCTAAGGCAACAGGACCCATAACATTCCAGAGCACAAGTGTGACATTGAGAAACTAAAATATAATTGGTATATATTGAACAAAATGAAAATATGAAGAAACATGGATAATATTAATATGTGGTTATCTAAATCAGTGTGTGTCCACAGGAATACTTATACATGATTTATTGTCAACCATTTCTATATGTTTTTTATCCATTCAAGCAAGTGTTCTTCCTATGTTCATATTTACTGAATATTGATTAATGTGATTTTCTCATGAAATTATAAATATTTCACTGATATCTATGAATGAATACCAAGATAATATTTATTAAATTATTAAAATAATATAAAAATAAAATAAATATACACATGTATGTATGTAGGTATAATTTAATGTTTTGTATAAAGTTTGTGTTTGTGTCTTAGTCCTAGTAATGTGTTGACTCTCAGAAAAAAAGTAAAAAGTTCCACAACACACTTTAAAATTTAACCTGCATTATAAATATTTCCCCCTTAATTTTCTTCTATATAGAAAACAGCAAAATAATAAATCTTCAGAAAATCTGTAACATTTGCAGATTTCAAAGATGAAAATGCTTACACTGAAAAGTTAACAATTGACTCATTCCACAACTTGAGCTGGTTTTGCAAGACCCCTATATTATCTCTCTAGCTGATTAAAAAATGTATGAAAATAGGTCTGTAATTCTTTTGAACTTTAGATTTCCTTTAGTTCCTACAATAGTAGTTTTTCTGGTGCTTAATAAACATTTTTGAAAAAAGTTACTACTATCCTATTAGAACATCCCATTTCAAAATTTACATTGAACTTTTTTTTAAAGAAATTTGTATCAACCCTTGAGTTACAGCCTACTTAGAAGGGAAAAAATGGTGAGCCACTTACAAAAAATAAAGTATATTATTTGTAATAATAAAAAGGAATGTCAAGAAAAAATTACTTAATATCCATGAAGACTGATATCCACTTCTAATTATGAATGAGATGTTTCTTGACAATGAAGCAAAAACACTATTTCCTTTTTAATTTTGCTCATTTTTTAGGGTTCATAAAAGGGTATAATTGATAACATCCAAAAACATATTTTAGGAAATACTATCTGATCACTACACTAAACCTCCTCAGTCTCCTTCCCTGCTTCCAAAACAAAGATATTCCATCTCCAAGATAATTCTGGAGCCTGAATACAGTATTGATCCAGGAAAGCTATCAGTAACTGCTGAATTTGGACTCATGAATCCATCCATTTCTAGCACTGTTAGAAAGCAGGCTAAGCATTAATTCCTAATTACTAACAACAACTTCTACATGTCCAGCAAAATAAAAACATCATTGAGGCATTAATGAGTGAAATAGTGACATCTCATTGATTATACGATTGTTCTCTATCAGGAAGAGAGAGCATTTGGCTACTGGTTCTCTGAAGTGGTGAATCTTCATCTGTCATGTCACAAATTCAAACTATGTCTACGAGTTCCTTAGATTTTTTCCCCAGAGAATGTATAATGCATATATTCATGCATGCCCACATGTATACCTGTATATGTATTCTCATCTTTTTCTATACATACTCACATATATATGTACATATATGTTTTTATAGTAGCTATCATTTATAAGGTACTTTATTGTGTCATAAGAAACATTTAAAAATTTCTCATTTTATTATCACAACAATTCTGAAAGAGAAATGGTATTATCCCTTTTTACAGATGAGGCAAGTGGAACAAACAGAGCTTAAATGACATGTCCAGGGTTACACTACTATTCAGTGTCTAAGACCAGGTTTGAATTAAATATTCTTGACTTTGGGAGCTGTTTTGAACATCTACTGTACCATTTAGCTATGTGTGTGTGTGTGTGTGTGTGTGTGTGTGTGTGTGTGTGTTGTAGAGGTGTGTTCATGTGTGTATATATGTGTATAGTCAAGAAATAGAGTGACTCTTACTAGTATAATCACTTTTCTACAAGCTAGCTCTTTAAAAAATCTAAAACAGCTTTAATATTTCCCAATTCTTTTTTCCTTTTCCCAATATCCCAAATTGTTTTGATTATTTGTTTTTGCAAATCTTTGTGTAACATCAATTCAAAACTTCAATTCCTCTAAACAAGAGTCAGTGTTTTCACTTCACTCATGTTTCATTTTTCCTGATTAAAATGTATTATCCTCCCAGATTTGTTTTGTACCTTCTAGATTGTGACAAGGGAATCACTTTAAAAGACTGATATATATTAATTTAAGGTCGCCAAGGAATTCAGCTATGTAATTCCTAAATGAAAACTCAAGTCAGCAGTAAATCTTTTATGGAGTTTAATTACAATAGGAGTAAGAAAGGAATTAGAGATAGAGAGAGAGAAAAAGGGAGAGAAGGGAATAGGGCTTAAATACCCCTTCTGTTTAGGCTGGGCCAAAAGGCCCAGGCCCTTAGATAGCTGGGTCAAAGAAAAGAGATCAGTCCCTATTACTCACGTGACCAAAATGGAGAAACAGTCTCAGAGGCCCCCACTTTCAGCTTCCTTCAGAGCAAGCTTCTCAGAGCCCACACAAACCACACCGACCAACTTCTCAACCACCCCCTCGAGTCTCCAGACCCCCTATCTTTAAGGAAAACCATCCAAGTTGCCTCCCCTCAGTCCTCACATCTACCAATCACCTGTCCCTCAATTTCCCTGTGCCAATGGAGGCTCTAGCTTAAACCCAGGACCGCCCAGAGATCTCTGGCTTTTGCACATGTCTGTTGAAGGTCATATTTTCAAATAATTAAATCTTTGATCCTTTGCTACAGCCCTTTCTAAATCCTGTTAACCTGAGTAGGGTAGAGATTGGAATAATTAAATTTTGATCTAGGCTGCAGCCCTTACTCAATCCTATTAGGACTGAATAGGGTGGAGATTGATTCCAAGTATCTCCATTGTATCAATTCTAAAATCAATCATGACTCAAAGAAATTCCTGTTCTGTGCTTAAGTATAGGTCAAAGTCCTTTCCATTGTTCAGCAAAAGGTTTCTGTCCTAAAGTAATCTTAAGAAGGTAGGAGAAGGAACCTCCCATGCCAATGGGGTTCACATTCCTATAGACTATCAGTAAGAAATTTTCCAAGTATGAAATATCCCAATGGTGAAATTTCCAACATTTATAAGTCTAAGGAATTTTGAGGTTTACAAGATTTAGCCACCATACTCAGCCTGTCTCTCCTCACTCTGTAATATGTACTGGCTCTTGCCAACTCCTCACTTAGGACTATCCCTGAAGTTATTGATAAGTTCCTCTTAGCCTCTTTATTTTTAGGAAAGGCCTGGTCCAGCCATTGTTCATTCTCCTTTCATTTTTTTTTCTAAATTTGAAAGCTATGCTTTCATTAGCACCTCCTTTTCCTTTTGCATATTATCTTCATCCTCAATCAACAGTCCCAGAGAAATTTTCTCAAGACTCATATTTTACTGATATAAGGGTATCCTCAAGAGGGAGTACAAATATGTGATGTAGATCAGGTATAGAGCAACTATTTATTTCAACACAGGTCATACTTAAAACATATACAAAAATAAAACAAATGCAAATACACACACACACACACACACACACACACACACACACACACACCTGTTAAACCTTGATTTAAAACAGAAAATATCTCTTACAGTCCAGGAAGTGGAGTGACTGATCTGCAATTAATAAAATATTAGGAGCTCCATGTGTCCTTTGGTTGCTTGAAAATAATGACCAGCACATTTTGGAACTTAGAGGATGCTTAATAAATGCTTATTGGAGCATTTGAGTGCTATAAATTCATTAGCTCAACAGAGAGAGATACTCAATCTGATAAGGACTGTCTTTGGTCTGATAACTCAATATTATGAGATTCATTTTTTTTCTACATAGTATAAAAGTTTATCCCTTTGAAAACTATGAGACAAAATCCCAATGTCTTTCCCAACTTTTCCTTTAATTACTTGTCCCCCTTATTTCTTAAGAACCTAGGTTATAAATATTGTACCATAGAGAATGAGGGCTCTATAATGCATCCAATCCTGCTTTCTTTGGGAACCCCCAGGCTCTGACCTATCTCATGACCCTTATTTTAAAATATACTTCTCTTATACCTTATATCAGTTATGGCAAACCTTTTAGAGACCAAGTACCTAAACTGCAACTCTCATGCTGCATGTGAGTGCCCCACCTTACCCCAGACAAGAGAGGAATGAAACACTCCTATTGGGCTACTAAGCAGAGGGGTGGGTGATGTAAGAAATATCCTCAAGAATATGTAGCCCCCTGTGGCACCTGTGCCATAGGATAGCCAACATGGCCCTTTATCATCAGAAAAGCCTGTCTCTGTCAACTGGGAGCTAACTAATCTGGTAAACAATCCTTTGATAGATTTTCTACCCATAATTGTAAGATGACCACTAACTAGATGTCATTGTTTTTCCAAAGGAACTTGATTTATAATATAGGCAGACAAGTTGGCTATTTCCTGGAATGTTCTTACAAAAGCTGAGTGGATGTGTAGTCCATTAGTTATTAGTCAAAATAGTGGCTATTCAGAATTTTCTCTTGTAGACATAGCAGGGACTGGTATGATAGTCTAAGAGATTAATGCCAAAGAAGGAGAAATGAGAGGCAAATAAAATCTGGGAAGAGAAAACCTGAAAAGTTTTAAAGGAATGATTACTCCAAGCTAAAATAATACAATAACAAATACAATTCAATTTCACAAATATTTAGCAAATACCTATAATTTACCAAATAATAGATACAAAAACAAATCCTGGAAGAACCTTTTCCTGATAAGTAGTTTGCCTTCAACAAAGGAGGGTTCACATACACACATCTATGTATAAATAAAAATATGTATAAACTAAATATAAAGTAAATACATGTGGGAGGGTGATACAAAAAACTGAGGAAATCAGGGAAGGTCTCAGAGGAGATAACATGAGCTAAGCCTTGAAGAGTGCTAGAGTGTCCAAGAAACAAATGTTAGAAGAAAGAACATTTCAGGTATAATTTGGGTTTTTAGCCAAGCTTGGGTCATTGTGCATGACAATCTTCTAATAATAGAGAGAACACTGATACAACATGACATGATAGTTTGGGGATCTTTGTGGAAGAGGTGAGATGTAGGGAGTTGTGCAATAATTTTGGAGAAGAGTAAAATTCTTGAAGCTATCTTTGTTAGAATATTCTCATGGGGACTAAGACCAGACTTGAAAAAAAAAGACTTTTAAAATGACATATAGAGGAGGCCAATTCCTCAGAATTTCCCTAATTTTCAACAATTTTTCCCTAAAGTTATTTGCTGAGTTCCCTCTGGGGTGAGAATGAGGCCTCTTGGATTGTGCTGAGATAATTTTTTCCCACTGTAAGAGTTCATTAATGCTGTGTATTTTCTGGAATTCTAATCTGTATAATTTCTCCAGTTTCTGTTGATGTCCACCAATTTCTGTTCATTGTCTGGATAAATGCTACTTATTATTTGTGTTGGTCTTTTTTGTAAATAGCTTTTGGTAGGAAGGCATTTTTAAAAGGCTAATAAATAATTAATAATTATTAATTATTTTATTTTATATATATATTATATATAAATATATATTTATATAATTAAAATAATAATTATTATATATTTATTATATATTATTATATAAAAGGCTAATAAATAAATAAAAAATAAATAAATAAAAATAAATAAAAAATCTAATAAAACTGCTTTGTCCAGAACTCATTTAACCTAGATAATAGGGACCCATAACAACATTTGTAGAGATAGAGAGATGTCTTTCTACTCTAGGACCTCTCCTTCTCAAAGGAAAGGGCAGTTAGACTCATGAAACCTTGTGTTCCCCTCAAAATGAAAACATCCATTTTGGAAGAGATAGTAAAAATTCCACATATATCTGTCACTGCCTCTTCTATAGTATCTTGTCTATACATTTAGACATATGGTTAAGCACTTCTCATGGACACCTACACACATATTACATAGGGATTGGGAATAGCATGTACAAAGGCATAGGGATTGATGATAAAATGGTCAGTAGGGCAATAGCACAGTCTGATTTGAGTAAAGCATAGAATACTTATATATTGAGTTTTGAGAGCTTTTTGTTTTGTTTTACTTTGTTTGGGCAGGTATATACTATAGCCTTTCTAGAAAGAGAATTTGGAACCAGTATATAATAGACTTTAAATGCCTCTTTCCTCTCTATTCTTAAGATCAAGACACAGAGATTGTCTGAGTTGTGGTATATGCTTGTAATGGAAACTATTATGCCATAAGAAATGACAAAATGATCACAAAAATCCTGGAAAGTCTAATATGAAGAGATGCAAAGTGGAGTGAGTAGAACTAGGAGAACATTGTACACAGTATCAACAATAACATATAATGATCTCTTTTGAATGACTTAATTATTATCAATAAGACCAAGATCCAGGACAACTCCAAGAGACTTATGACAAAAAAAGAAGGGTGAGAGGGAGAGAACATAGATTGCAAAATATTTGAACATGCATATTAAAAAAATATAATGAGATAATCTGTAAAAATAAAAATCTAATACTAAAAATAATTTTAAAGAATTAAAAAATAATCATCATAAGAGAATCACAGATCTGATTAAGTTTGATTCTTTCTATGCCTTTTGACAATGTTTAGAGAGCAAATCTATATCATCACATTCATAATGAAATCTAAGCAGTTTACTCATGTTTAGTTTCATTGCTCTTCTTTAGTTTATACCTTTTTATCCTTCTCTCAACTTAACTGTGTGTGAGCTTCAAAGTTTCTATTCAGTTGTGGTATTATTATCAGAAATACTTTGTTGTTCAGTCATTTCAGATTCTTTGTGACTCCATTTGGAGGTTTTTTTTTTGTTGTTGTTGTTCTGTTTTTTGGCAAAGATACTGGAGTGATTTGCCATTTCCTTCTCCAGCTCATTTTATATATGAGGAAGAGAGGTAAATAGCTTTGTGACTTGCACAGGGTCACAGCTAGTAAGTGTCTGAGGCCAAAAGTTCTCTATTTCATTAAAGATCCATTTTATCAGTAGTATTATACTTAGTTTTGCAGAGTAAGTAAGACTTGACCCCAAGGCGTTATCATTTTCCTTCTGGAATATCATACTTAATCCAAGCTCTCTACTTCTTTATGTTGATGGCTTTCAAACCATGTGTAATACTAACTGTGACTCCTTGTCTCTTGAATAGCTTTTTACTTCTTGAAGCATTTTATCTTTGATTTGGAGGCTCTGGATTTTGGTAATAATATTCATGAGAATTTTCTCTTTGGCTTAGCTTTCTGGTTCTAAGAGATTTAGGCAGTTATCTTTTGAAATTTATTGAAATCTGATTTCTAGGTTCATATCTGAACATCTGGTCAGTGTGTCCATTAATTCCTATTTTTCTCTCCTCGATTTCCTTTCTATGTCAATTGTATTTTCTATGAGATTCCTTAAATGTTTTTTCTAAAATTTTCAGTCTTTTAATTTTACCTTAGTATTTTTTATTGAGACAGATATTTTTCAGTGCACACTTTGGACTTTAGAACTGTCATTTTTCAATGGTTATAAGTCAGTGCAGTGTGCTTCTGCTCCTGAAAGTATTCCAAAATTTATCAGAGTTCATTTTAAGTACATATAATACTTTATGTCACAACAGTAAAACTAATTTCAGTCTTATGAAGCAGGAAGAAACTTTAGGAACCATCTAGTTTAAGCTATACTTGAAGATTTCCCTTTGCAACATAACCGAAATGGCCATCAGCCTTTACTTAAAGACTTCCAATTAGGAGTCATTTATTATCCCCAAAGGCAGCCTGTTCTACTTTTGGGAAACTCTGCTAAATATATAGAGAAAGATAGATTGATACCGAGATACATAGATAGATACAGATACAAAGATTGGAGACAGAAAGAAATATGGAGAGAGTGAGACAGAGACAGAGATATTATGTGCTAGGTTCTGTTCTATAGGCTGAGAAAATAATTGCAAACACCTAGACAGCTGGGTGGAACAGTGCTAGGTAATGTACTGGGCCTAGAGTCAGGAAGAATTGGAGCTGATTAGGAAACCTGAGCCAGAAGGGACACCTCCTTCAAGAATGACAAGGCTCTAGTAATTAGCTTAAAAATAAATGAGATTTATTAAATTGAATGTAAGTTGGATTATTGGGTTGAATGATCCGGCAGGCAGGAGCTGGTGGAATACTGCCTCCCAAAGGAGATAGGATTTGGAATACTTATGCCCTCTTGACAACAGGGCCTACATGACAAGAGATGGGATGATGGTGGGATGATAGAGTTATGTTTTTGGGACTCTGGGATCTGAGATGGGTCATATGCTTATATTCTATGCCTCAAAGCCAAAATGGGGTGAACTTGTCAGTTTCAGGGATGGTTATATATCTGAGTTCAAAACATATGCTTATCAGAAGCAAGCTCAGAGGTGCCTATTTGTGTTCATCAGGAATGAGGAGAAAGGCCAGAGAAGATATTCCTTTCAGCTCAAAATCATCTTCCCTTAGCACTGCAGGAATGCAAGGGAAAATGAATTCTTTATTTACTCTCTGACCTGGGACAACTTTGGGGCTTGGGGTATCTAGGGTAAGCCCTATTAGGGTTGAAATACTAAAGGGTTGGACTAAATCTATGAGAAATGTTGTTGCTGAAATTATTACTCAAGTCAGAAT
Source organism: Monodelphis domestica (assembly GCF_027887165.1). Taxonomy (NCBI): domain Eukaryota; kingdom Metazoa; phylum Chordata; class Mammalia; order Didelphimorphia; family Didelphidae; genus Monodelphis; species Monodelphis domestica. The sequence goes on from NC_077229.1 coordinate 149,339,953, forward strand.
GACTTTATAGCAGTTTATTTATAAAATAGAGGGAAAGAGTGAAAGTAAGGATATGACAGTAGCTAATTACTCCAACCCTGTCCAAAGCAGGCAGGGCTTTGGGGCTAAGAGGTAAATTAAACAACGGTTCTAGCCAGGAAGCCTCCTCTGAGATGAGGGGCCTCTCTGAGGCTAGAACCTCCAGAAAAGCAAGGAAAGGGAGTTAGCCTTTTTCACTCACCCACATGGTAGTCCTAAAGGAAAATCGAAGAGCAGTTTGAGGTCCCAAGCTGGAGCTCCTCCAGGGCCAAGTTTGAAGGTGAAAGAACTGGTCACCTGAAGTTCTTGCCACTTTCAAAGACCCTTCCTTTCATCACTTCCTATGCCTTCCTTCCACTTTACATGGACCAATAGCAGCTATAGCTTTGCTTAGAACAGCCCAGGGGGCATTCAGTAGATTCTGATTCATCACTCACTATAGCACACATGTGTCACAGATGTCCCCATACTTAAGAATAAGTGGGGTATGTGCTGATGGTATACTTCTGGTGATTAAATCTAATAATGGGCAGGAGAGAGTTAAGCCCATCTTCACAGCCCTATGGGATGTTATTTAACCCTATTTGCTTTAATTTCGTCATGTATAAAAGGAACTAAAGGAGGAAATGACAAAGCACTTCAGTATCTGTCAAGAAAATGACAGATGGGTTCAAGAAGAGACAGTTGGACTAACTAAAATGATTGAACAATAATAAAAAAGCAGTTTTCTACCCTCAAGGAACTTATATTCCAATGACTGAGGAAGACACATACATAAAGGGGAGCTGGAAAGGCAGAGCATGGAATTGGAATGTAGACCTGGTTCATTCTGGGCAAGATAAATCAGAAGCCTGCTTATCATACCCAAGAGCAGTTACTGAGGCAGAGTCCAAAGTTCTTATGAGAATATGAAGGTTTAAAGGAAGCACTAATAGGAGAGATAATTTGTGATACTCTCACTTTCCCCAAATCATATAAAATGGGCAGCCTCCTACTTTGCCCATGTTAGTATACCTCATAAATATGATTTCAACTGTGTGGGCATGTTTATCTATAACATTTATGTGTATTTATATGTGAGACATAGTTACAATCAAAGTATCTGACAAGTATGGTTTCCTAAAGAATGAAGCATCAACAAGATTAGAAGATAGGGAAAAGCAAAGCAGAGGTGGGAGAAAAATCAATTGGAATCACAGAATGAAAGATAATTTTTGCCCTTGGGATACAGCATCAGGTGAGTGAGCAGGAGTTAGGATTTTTTTAAAGAACTTCTATCCTGGCAGTTCTCTCTCTTGCCCTTTCTGCCTGGAGGTATAGGTACAGTCTGAAATTCAATTCAAACTGGTCTAATTTGCAAATGAATTTTAAAACCCTCAGGGATTTGGGGAGGAAACCAATGCTCTCCAGTTTCCCAGTTTACTAGAACGGTATTTTGAGAATGTACCAGTAGATGGAGATAGAGAGTAGGAAGCTGATTACTTCACTCTGTGGACATGGGGAAAAAAACAGCTGGCAGTTTTCGCATCAGCCCCACTTTAGTGCTTTCTAACACAGCATTTAGCAGAGGAGAAGGAGAGCAGATAGCTTTACAGGCTCTGTCACTTCTTGGCAGAGCCAGAAGACCCTCTGGTGTCTTGGACTTGAGGATCTCTTCCCTTCAGTAACATCTGATGGCAGCCAACTGATTGTATCCTCTGATCCCCTTGATATGGGCTCTTCTGAGTCACTCAGATAGGCCTAAGGAGTTAGAGGGCTTTTCCAGAGCCCTGAATCACTACAGGAAGCCAGAGGAAAATATGTTAAATTCTTCAGCCTTTGCCAGAGAAGCACACATTTTGGAAAAAAAAAAGATTTTTAACAGTTTAAGACTCCAAAACAATATCAAACAGAAAATGTAATGTATAATGGAGTGATGTTTTGAGAACTAGATTGCTTTGCTAGTTAATAAAAATTATTTAACTCCTTCTTGAAAAAATGGACAATCCTATGAAAGAGTATACAAAATAAAATTCAGGGAAATTTTCCTGGAGGCAATTAATTACCTTAGGAATTTTCATTCATTCTTTTAAGTCTGGGTATTTGATTGATGTTTGGGGCAGACCAAATACAAATCACAGAATTATTGATTTAAAATTAGAAGAGAATCAAAAGCCATCACTACCTGATGATTTTGCACATATGGAAACTGAGGTCTAAAAAAGTGAAGCAACTTGTTTAAGGTCATTTCAGTATCACAAGTAGAATTTAAATATAGATTTTGTAGGGAATTTACTAAAAGAACTCTCAAAAGATGGAGCAAGTTTATATGTTTGTTCTCAAGTTTGGGGGTAACTTTTCTTAGTGCTGTAGGAGAGCTTTGAGGTGAAACCCTAGGTTCATAACAGGTTGCCCTTTCTAAGAATGCAAGACTCCAAAACTTAGCTTAAAAATAAAAAGAGAAATTATTAATTTGGAGGTAGTGTCGAATGACCAGAAGATAGTGTAGGCAGAACACTCCATTCCCAGAGGAGATAGGGTCTCAGGTTTTTTATACTCCTTTGACAACAGGGGTTATGAAATAAGAAAAGGGGAATGGAGTAAATCAAGAATGAAGTAATTCATTGGGTTGAGGCTAGCTTTTGCTGTGCCATTTATCTAGTTGCACATCATTTGTAAGGACCTTAGACTGTAAATATAACTAGGAAATATAAGTTACTATTAAAACCTACCCAAGACAATGATGACACTCTTTTAGAGAATAACCCATTCAAATGTTTCATCTTCTTTGTACTTCTACTATATATGTTTAGAATACATTCAAGGCTTGCAAGGGATTGCATTTAAAATATAAAAGACAAAGAATGCAGTTACCCAGATGAAAAACAATTACCTTGCTGCCTGGCCCACTTTAGGTTTGGAGAGCCTTTTCCATTCCCACATATTTTCATGAAAGAAGAAAATCATTTTTGAGTGAAGAAATGTAGAAGCCTTAAGAAAATTGATATGAAATGGACAGAAAAGGTAAATTGGACATAAAAAATTAAATTGGAGACCAGAGGGAATTCCTAAATCAAGAAAGAAACTGCTCTTGCTAGGCAGGATATTATAGATAGCCATGCAATCTCTGATTCTGTGTCCTAAAGAGTTAGACCTGGGGTGAGGTTTTTCCTTTTGGAGAGTAAATGGAGTAATGGATAATGCATTAGATTTAGAATAAAGGATTTCTGAGTCCATTTGTCCCCTTTTCCAGACACTCAGAAGTTGTGTGGCTATGGACAAGTCACTTCACTTCTCTCTAAATCAGTTTAGCCATATAAAATGAGAAAATTGAATTACTGCACTCTAAGGTCTTTTACAGCTCTAAGATTCTGTGCTCCTAATAAATGTCCATGCCATACTACACTTTGAAGAAAAAAATAAAAAGACAGCCACTCCTCCTGTAAGGGAAAAAGAAAATGGGAATATAGGGAAGTTAAAAAAGGGCAGGGCAGAGGATTTCATTTGCTAGACTGACTATTGGAAATATCAGCATATTGGTCTTTTTTGTTTTCTTTTATTGTTGTCATTTTTGTTAATTTCATTAATTTTTCAATAAACCTTTCTCCCACTCCAAACCATAAGAAAAGATAAATAAAACATTTATAACAACTAGACAAAAACACACAAAACAAATTCTCACATTAGGAATGTGCCAAAATGTATGTCTGATTCTTCATTTTCAATGTAGTCTTTTTTCTGGTAGGAGATGGGAAATGTGCTTCATCTTCTGTCTCCTGATAGTGTCATTTGACATTCATTACATTGATGAGAGTTCTAGTCTTCAAAAGTTAAGTTTTTTTTTAAATTGTGTCATTGTTTATATTGTTCCCTTTGTTCACACTGTAATAATCTTCATTAATTCATAGAGGACTTCCCAATTTCTTCTGAAAAATGTATGTTGTATCATTTCTTATGCCATACATTTCTATTACAGGTACAGAACAGCATTTGGTTGTCTACACTGTTAAAGGTATTTTTTTTTTAATTTCTGGGATTTTTTTGCAATTATGAAAAGAATTGCTCTAATTACTTATGTACATATCAGTCCTTTTCCTCTTTCATCTTTTTTGGATATATATCTAGAATCACTTAGGTTTTTAAATCATTTAATAACTCCAGCAAGTGACAAATAAGCTGGGAGCAGAGAGGAGTTAAAGATCTTCCTGCCAAGTGGAATGGCACTGAGAAATGTTCAAGAACTATGAAACCAGAAGAACAGACCAACCAAGATCCTAGGTAAGTAGAGCAATAGTCATCATTAGACACAAGGGGACAGAAGAGAGCAAAGTATAGCTGAGACTAACATTATTAAAGATAATAGTAAAAACAACAACAATAAAAATGACAACAATAACATTTATCTGTAGTTTTAAGAGCTTTTTTTAAAACTATTTCTACTATCTCATTCATTTCTATAAAATCCTTGGGAAGTGCTATTATTATCCCCATTTTATAGATGAAGAAACAATTTCACAGCTAATAAATGTCTAAGGTAAGATTTAAATAGGTTTTTTTTTTCAACCTTATTTGCCATTACTAAGATGGATACAATATGAGACTTTGAGTGGAGACCTAAATTCGAATCCTCCCAATGTTCTCTTAGTTAATTCATATGAAAAGCTGGGCAAATTGTCTTTATCTAAAAAATGAGAGGTTTGGAGTTGGGGGTGTTTAAGTTCCCTTCCACATCTAAATTAAAAACATTCAACTTCTCAGGGTTGCATAAGAATCAAGGTTTCCATCTTTCCCTTACTTATGAGAATCAAAGAATTTCTGTATTTAAGGAACTCAGTGGCCATTTATCTTAACATCTTCCTGAATTTTTTTTTCTTCACAATGCCCCTGAAAGGTGATCTCTGCTTAATATAGAATGACATAAAATTCACTGTATCTTAAATCAGGACCTTTTACTTCTGAAAGAATCTAATTGTTTTAGATATATCAAGCTAACATATGCCTTTTCACAAGTTTTCTTCTCCCACCTTTCTACTCTTCACACAATAGATACCAGCTTTGCAAGTCATGAAGCTGTTCTAGTCTTGACAATCTGACACCTGTCACTTTTAGGTTTTTCATCTATGACTAGCATAGAATCTCATTTTTAGATTTCAATTTTAAGAATTGTAAGGTTAGTCTCAGCTCTCACTTCCATGAAGTCTTCCTTGGCAAATAAGATTTCTAAAACATTTAAAATGTTTGTTTACTAGGAAAAAAGACAAGTAGGGTATGTTATTTCAATTCAAATTTTATTTTAAGGCATGAATATTAATTATTTTCTGGTCCTAAGGTAATAGAACTAGAAGAGAATTTAGAAGACATTTAGTATAACTTTGGAATTTTATAGATAGGGAAACTGAGGTCCAAAGAGTTCTAGTGATATGTTCAAGTCACCCATGTAGCAAGTGTAAGGACTGGGAATTTAACAAAAGTCTTCTGATTTCCAAAAGAGCCAAAAAGTTTAAAGGGCAACTTTTTGTGTGAAACATAATGCCTTTTTTCTCTCTCATCTAACATTATTAAAGCAGTCATACTCAAATGAAAACATCAAAAATTAATATGAGAAAAAAGTGATTCTGAAGAAGTTTAAGAGTAGGAATTATTGGCAGAGTCAAGATGGTGGCTTAGAAGCAGCAGAAGTTCAGATCTCTGAAAACCCTTCCTTAAGGATCACAAACTTACTGATCATAGGAGACTGAAAATCAAACCTAACAACAAGACAGAGCCAAGGAACCCTCCTGTTGTACTCAATCCAAAAGGTACGCCCCCCCCCCCCCAAACCTGGAATCCAAGAACACTCAGGTTTAAGGGGAAGACAGAAGGAAGGTCTCAGGACCCTCCCCCCCCCCACCTAGAGCACTAAGCCTTAGAGGCAGCAGGATCCTTTGAGCAGACAAAGACACTGGTCTGGAGGGTGTACCTTGTAGGCAGGGCTATGCCAGGCTCAGAGCATCGAACACAGATGGTGGGGAAGGACCTGGAGAAGGAGCACAGACCTGGCAGCCCAGACAGAGCTATGAAAACCCTCCATATTGCTCTAGCCTTCCAGGAGATTTTGGTCTCAGGGCACATCCAGCCCAACGCAGCTGAACTTAATCTCATCAAAAGCCTCCAGAGGACAGGGAAGCTCAAACTACAACATCCCTCCCCCACAGATTGCAGGGAGAGATATTCTGTCAAAGCTCCAAGAGGAGAGACTGACAGAAAGACCTAAAACCAAAAAAATGAAAGGAGCAAGAGCACAGACAAATATGGGGAACAAAGAAGGGGATAAATATGAACAAAAAAGAGAAAAAGAAGAAAGAAATTACAATAGACAACTTCTGTACAGGTAACAAGCAAAGAGAAAACAAAACAGAGGGTGAGGGATCAGAAAAATAAAAATCAGGAATCCCAGTGAATTGGATACAGCCTTTGGAAGAACTCAAAATGCAATTCAAAACACAATTAACAAAGGCTAAAGACAATTGGGAAAAGAACTTAAAAACTAAGATAAGTCATCTGGAAACAGAAAATAGTGTCTTGAAAGCCAAAATCAACCAGCTTGAAAATGAGGCAAAGGAGATGAAAGATGAGGCAAAGGGGATGAAAGATGACCTCCAAAGAAAATCAGACCAGAAGGAGAAGAGTGACCAAAAAGCCAAGAATGAAATCCAGTCTTTAAGAACCAGAAAACAACAACTAGAATTAAGTGACCTCACAAGGAGGCAGGACACTATAAAACAAGACGAATGAAAAAAATTGAGGAAAATATGAAACATCTCATTCACAAAACAGAAGATTAAGAAAATCATTCGAGGAGAGACAATTTAAGAATCATTGGTCTACCAGAAGACCATGACAAAAGAAAAAGCCTGGACATAATACTACAGGGAATTATTCAAGAAAACTTCCCTGATATTCTAGAACAAGAGGGAAAAGTGGAGATGGAAAGAATCCACAGATCACTGCCTGTACTTAATCCCCAATGGTGTAAATAATAGACTCGAATACAGGACTACAATCCCCACAAGCCTTTGCTCCACTTCCCCAAAATGCTTTGTAATCTCACAGGAATTCTGAGGTTGGCCAAGATCGAGGAAGGATTTAAGCTGGTGGCAAAGGTCTTCTCTGGGCTCTTGGACTTCCGTTTTGGGGCAGATGTGGCTTTTTTTCATAATGTAGGTGAGGTTGTGTCTAGGCCTCTCTGTGGCCTGGACACGTGTCTCTTATCCTGTATTTTCTTTAATCCTTAACTTTTAATAAACCTCTAAAAAATATAATACTCCTTGCAGAGAGAAACAAATTTCTACCTGCCTCAGTCTCCCTGTCTCCCCTAAATTGTAATCTTTACAGTTGACAACACCTAGGAATGTTATAGCCAAATTCAAGAACTATCAGTCCAAAGAAAAAATATTACAATCTGCCAAGAAAAAGTCATTCAGATACCATGGAACCTCAGTGAGGATAACACAGGATCTGTCTGCTTCTACACTGAATGACCAAAAGGCATGGAATATGATATTCCAGAAAGTGAGGGAACTAGGTCTACAACCAAGAATCAACTATCCAGCAAAACTGACTATATTCTTACAGGGGAAAGTATGGTCATTCCACAAAATAGAAGAATTCCAAGAATTTGTAAAGAAAAGACCAGGCCTGAACAGAAAATTTGATGTCCAAGCACAGAACTCAAACGAATCATCAAAAGGTAATTAAAAAAGAGGGAAAAAAGAAAAACAAAACAAAACCTTTTTTAAAGAGACTTAATAAGTTAAAATGATATGTATCCCTATAAGAAAAGAGGTCATTGGTAACTCTTAAAAACTGTTGTTATCACCTGGGCAACTAGAAGAATTACACTTAGAGGGAACAGTGACAAACTATATAGGATGAAATATCAAGACATAAATAGGTATATAGATATATGTATGCATAAATACATACATACATATATATATATATATAAAAGAAGAGCTATAAAAGAGATTAATACTATAAGAAATGGGAAAAGAAACAAAAGGGGGAAAATTTATATGTCACAAAAAAGCTCATGGTGGGAGGGGGGAGAACAACAGTACATTGGAAGGGTAAAGAGGTTGGAGACAGGAAATATTCAACTGTTATGTGCATTGAAATTGACCCAAAGAGGGAAGAACAGTCTGATCCATTGGGGCAGAGAATAGATTTGTGCCCTATAGGGGAGTAGAAAGGTAACAAATGGACTGGAGGGGAGGGAAGCATTATAAGATAGGGAGAGGGTGGTGGATAATTTTAGAAAGACTACAAAGAAAATAAGGGGGGGAAATAAGGGGGAAATAAGAAGGGAGTGGGTAGAAAGGGAAAACAAGGGAGGGAACTAGGGAGACTGATTAAAAATAAACATTAATGTAGAAGGAAATAGTGAAAGAAAAAAAGGCAGGACTAGGAGTAGAAATCAAAATGCTGGGAAATACACAGCGAGTAATGATAACTCTGAATGTTAATGGAATGAATTTACCCATAAAACGCAAGCAAATAGCAGAGTGAATTAGAATCCAAAACCCTACCATATGCTGTCTACAAGAAATACACATGAGGACGGTTGATATTCATAGGGTGAAAATAAGAGGATCCAAATCTATTGGGCATCAACCAATAAAAAGAAGGCAGGAGTAGCAATCATGATATCTGACAAAGCCAAAGTAAAAATAAATCTAGTTAAAAGAGATAGGGGAAGTAATTACATCCTGATAAAAGGCAGTATAGACAATGAGGAAATAGTAGTACTCAACATGTATGCACCAAATGACATAGCATCCATATTTCTAAAGAGGAAATTAGTAGACCTCAAAGGTGAAATAGATAGAAAACCTATACTAATGGGAGACCTGAACCATCCTGTATCCGAACTAGATAAATCAAACCAAAAAATAAATAAGAAAGAAGTGAGGGAAGTGAATGAAATCTAAGAAAAATTAGCGTTAGTTGATATGTGGAGAAAAATAAATAGGGACAAAAAGTGAATACACCTCAGCAGCATAGAGTACATTCAGAAAGATTGACCATGTATTAGGTCACAAAAACATTGCAAACAAGTGCAAAAGAGCAGAAATAAGAAATGCAATCTTCTCAGATCACAATGCAATGAAAATAATAATTAGTAAGGGCACATGGAGAGGTAATTAAAAAATTAATTGGAAATTAAATAATACCATTCTCCAAAACTGGTTAGTCAAAGAACAAATCATGGAAACAATTAATAATTTCATTGAAGAGAATGACAATAATGAGACATCATTTCAAAACCTATGGGATGCAGCCAAAGTAGTACTCAGGGGTGTGAATTTTAAAATTTCCATCTTGGTCTAGCACCCAAAAATTGTGCACACCCACACTACACGGGCATGTGTTGTCAATGACAAATCAGAAATAACTAACTGCCCACCTGGGCTGTCCTAAGCCAAGCTTGAGCCACCATTGGCACGTGTGAGGCACAGGAAGTGATGGAGAGAGCAGCCTCTGGAATTTGCTCACTTCCTGTAGACAGGGCTAGACACCAGTTTGTGTTAGAAGCTTGAACATAGAGGAGGCCCGCAGACAGCTTCCCTTCAGATCAGTCACGTGAGTCAAGGACTGATTCCTTCCACCTTGGCCCTTTGGGCCTAAACTCCCTTTGCCTTGGTCAGAGGTTGAATAACCCCTTTCCCTTTTCTCCTCTCTCCTTCTCTCCCTCTCCTTTTCCCTACTGCCATTGTGATTAAACCTCCATAAACTCCATTCTGACTTGAGTGTTTCATTTTAGGAATTTCATAAGTAAATTCCTTAGTGGCCATTGTTCAATATTATAATACTCTTAAAAGGTGAAAATTTTCACAATAGTTGGCGTAACCACTTCGGGGAAAAAGGAACTATAGCAATCTTCTGATTTCTCTCTCTGATCTTCACTTCAGCCTTTAATAGCTACTGCCTAGAAAAAAAAAGAAGAAAAAAACATCTTGATCAGCTCCTGCTGCCTATCCCCTCTTGGCCCTGCTTTAGTGCTTCGAAGGTTATCTAACTTTAATAAATTTCCTGAATTTTCTTGCCTTTTCACCCCCACTTACTCCTCACTCAGTCAGTCCTTTTACCAGATACCTTGGCTTAAAGACACAGCTGCCAGAACAGGTAAGTATAAAACACCTTTTCTTTCTTCTCTTTCTCCTTAATTTAAATTGGGGTCAACAGGGGTTTTTTTTTTCTTTGTCTTTCATTTCCTCCTCCCTTTACTTTAAGGAGGTGGCTCAGTGGATTAAGAGGCAGGCCAGGCTTACCTAATCAACTGATTAGAAACGAGGAATCTCTGGAGAAGGAGCTCCTAGCCTGCAACAAAAACAGGAAAACAGCTGAATACAGCTAGGGAGCTAACTTAAAACCTATTTTCCTGTTTTCCTGGCCTTTCTAGTCTTAAAAATTTAAATGGGCTATGCTCAAGGAAGGCAGCACATGGTCCTAGCAGTTTTAGCCTGAGGGCTAAAGAAGATTGCTGGGACCCTCCCATATATTTTAGCTCTACCCTTTGTTTATGGCCTATTCACTCCTAATCAAACTTTTCATAGCCTCTGCCTCCCTGAATAAGGCTTTTGTGAACCCTCCCAGAAGCTTAATAAGGAGAATTTACAACAGAATAGGCCCTTAACCTGTATAGGGTTGTAGACTGTAAAGGGAGCCACCTACTGACAAAAAAAGAAGTTACAGGCAACTTTGTAATTGACTTAAAAAAATGTGGTTTCAACCAGTGCATGACTTGCTTCGAAACTGGCTTATAAGTTCAATAACCAAGTACATTGGATTTCTAGTAGGTGTTCTTATAGGATGTTTTTTTTTCAGAAACTATAAACCTCTTGGTGACCCTTACATTCATCTTCCTTGGGATTGTAACTGTTGTACTTGTAATAATATACCTAACCTCTAAGAGAGAACACTCACTTGTTCCTTCTATTACTAAACAAATTAAGGAACAAAATATTTTAATTGATCAAAAAATTAAGGAAATAAACACTTTTATTGATCAGCAAATTAAGGAACAAAAATACTGTTACTGATCAACAAATTAAGGAACAAAATACTTTTATTGATCACTGAATTAAGGAACAAAATACTTTTATTGAACAACAAATTACAGAAAAAATACTTTTATTAATCAACAATTGGTGGAATGGGAGGATGAAATTAGGGAGGAAAAATGGTGAGAGATAAAACCTTTCCTGGATGAAGTTAGGGAGGAAAAATGGGGAGAGATAAAAACCTTCATGCAAAACATTGAAAGGGAGTTAAAAACATCCCACAATAGGAGTGATTTATCTCTCCATTCCCCATCATTATCAGATTCCCTGACCCACCCTGCCCAAAATGATTTGGCTCAAATAGCAGCCCCTTCACACCAACCAGCTCCTCCCCATCCTGACCACTCAGCCCCTCCCCTGCCATTCTTTCCCCTCCCACCCTTATTCCTCCCTCTATTCATGCCTCTTACCCTTCCCCCTTAGCCCCGCCCCCTGTCCCTGTCCCAGCCCTTCCCAGGGCCCTTCCCCCTGCCCTCCCCCCACTCATGCTCTAATCCCCAAGCCCCAAGCCCCAACAGCCAATAATCCTAACCTTCCCCTTCTCTTACCTACCCCATTGAAAAAGGAGCAAGTAGCCTAGAAACAGTAATATCAGATAATTTGGACAGAAGTTTATTTCCATTGAGGGAAGTACCCACCTTTAATAAAGAAGGGAACTTGGTGTCTGTAAGACACTATACACCTTCTAAACCTGATGATTTAGAAAAATTCAAACACAATGTTCCATCATTTGAGGCAGAACCAATATTGGTTATAGAAAAATTAGAAAATATATTCAGAAACTTTGACCCTTCTTGGTTGGATGTGGAAAATTTGTTAGATGCATTTCTGACAAAGAGAGAGAAAAATAATGTCATCTCTCTAGCTAATAAGAAAAGCGGTAGGGGAGCTCACCACTGGCCAACTGTATATCTACACTGGAACCCCAATATTACACAGGATCACACAAAACTAGTCCTGGCCAGAGAAGCATTATTAAAAGCCATGAGAGACTGCTCTGATAGCCCTGATGCATGGGAAAAATTTGAACAGTCCTAACAGGAAATTGATGAGACCCCCTCCCACTTTATGGACAGACTTATTGACGTAGAAAGTACATACATGGACCTTGATCTGACCAGAGAAAAGGACATTAAACATATACACAGACAATTCGTTAGGAATTGTTTTTCAGCAGTAAAAGACTACTTTGAAACTAGCTGTCCCAACTGGGAGTCTATGGACCTCCAAGAACTGAGGAAAGTAGCAGCATATGACTATAAGAATAGTACAAAAAAACCTGAGACACACAATACATCAGTGGCAGACTTAAAAAAAAGAACTTGAAAGTCTGATACAGGAACAATTGAAAAGTAAGGGAGAGACCATGGCCCCTTTGCAGGAATCCATAGATAGATCATTAACATACCCCTTAATATGCCTCTTCTGTGGGAAGAGAGGCCATGCAATGATAGTCTGTAGGAGCAGGCTATGGGAAACAAGAAATAATAACACCTTTAGGAATAATAACTATAGGAATCACAATGTCAATCAAAATAACAGTGCTCAAAATACAGAAAATGATAATAACAAAAAAAATGCCCAACAACAATATATAAGACATGTAGCTCGACCATGCTACATTCAGGGTGAACACCCCCAACATGGTGGAGGGTCCCAAAAAACTGCCTAAGCATCTTTATGAAGGTGTGAAGGGGGGGGGGTGAGGGTCTTGGAATCAAAGAATGAAACCTTTGATTTTCCAGACCCTGATATTTTAATGCCAATTATCCCTATATATTCCCCCTCAAAAAGTAAGGAACCTCATGTCACTTTAAAGGTAGGAAATTCATACTATGACTGTCTTTTAGACACTGGAGCATCAAGGTCAGTTCTAGTAAGCAAACCAGATGAGAAATGTGATTTTATTGGCTCCCTAAATGTAGTAGGTGTTTTAGGAAAACCGTTAAAGGTCTCAAAACTTTCTCATCGCATGGTACACGTGGGACCCCTAACTGTTGAACATTCTTTTCTTCTAATGCCTGGATCCCCCACAAATTTTCTGGGGATAGATTTACTATGCAAATTACAAGCCACAATAATGTGCACCCCAGATGGCTCCCTCTCCTTAGAAGTGCCCGAGGAAACCTTAAATTTACTCCCTGTATTTCTCTCAGAGAGCCAGCAGGCAAAGGAGTCTCCTACCTTTGAAATACCTACAAATATGCCAGAGTCTCTTTGGGCCACATCTTCTACTGATGTAGGCTTACTTAAATCAGCTGCTCCTGTGCAAATAAAAACTAAATCCAGCCCACCTCCTTGCATTCCTCAGTATCCTCTCTCCAAGGAGGCAACAGAGGGCATTACCCCAATAATAAACTCATTAATTGACCAAGGAATAATTTTCCCTTGTAAATCTGAATACAACATGCCCATTCTCCCCATTAAAAAACCAAAAAGGGGGACCTATGGCAAACACCTCTATAGATTCGTACAGGATTTGAAGGCTGTGAACAATCACGTTATAAAGAGACACTCCTTATTTCCCAATATCAATACTATTATTTCTTCTATTCCTAGCACAGCTACATACTTTACAGTAGTAGACTTGTGCTCAGCCTTCTTTTCCATACCCATACATGAGAACTCAAGGCATATTTTTGCTTTCACCTGGAATGGCCCACAATATTCCTGGAGTCGTTTGCCCCAGGGTTATGTAGAAAGTCCGACCTTATTTGCACAAATTTTGGGACAAGATACAGATAATATAAAATTTAAAAACAGCAAATTAATAAAATACATAGATGACCTACTCTTGGCTTCCACAGATGCAGAAGTATGTCAGGAAGATAGTAAACACGTTCTTTTGGAATTGTACAAAAGAGGTCATACGATCTCGAAGGATAAAGTTCAGTGGTGTCTCCCTAAAGTAGAATATTTAGGGTTCATTCTGACTGCTGGTGCCCGCTCTATTTCTCCCAAGAGAATTGAGAATATTCAAAAATTGAGGGCTCCTACCACTAAAAAACAGTTAAGAGCAATTCTGGGAGCAACAGGGTTTTTTAGACAATGGATTCCTTGCTATGGGGAAATTACTAAACCTCTTATAGCACTAACAAGGGATTCCATCCCTGAACCCCTCAAATTAGAGCCTGAACACCTGTCAGCTCTATCAGAGCTAAAAAAGGCTATCCTATCTGCCCCTGCTCTAGGCATCCCAGATTACAACAAGCCATTTACTTTGTATGTACATGAGCGAAGAGGAGTAGCCTCAAGCATTTTACCTCAGACTCTGAGGCCTTCTCAGCGTCCAGTTGCTTATTATTGAGCCCAGCTGGACCCAATAGCTTCAGGAGCACCACCATGACTTAGAGGCATGGCTGCTACTGCTTTACTAGTGACAAAAACCGTTGATCTAGTATTGGGATGCCCATTAACAATTATGTTCCCACATGAGGTAGAAGCATTGTTGCTAAGGCATAGAACACAGGCATTCTCAGATCAGTAAATTACATGGTATGAAGTAACCTTGCTAAATAATGAAAATATTACTCTAAAACGCTGTACAACCCTTAATCCTGCCACCTTGCTTCCAGACTTACCAACTTCAGGAGAACCATTACACAGTTGTGAAACACTAGTGTCCATGGCAGAAAAGCCTCGAGATGATCTCCTGGACACTCCCTTAAAGAACTCAGACCTGATCTTATTTACTGATGGTCCTTCTTTCATGAGGGATGGCATACGCTACAGTGGAGCTGCTGTAGTCGCAGAATTTGCCACTGAGTGGCAAACTTCACTGCCCTCTAACATTAGCGCTCAAGGGGCAGAACTCATAGCTCTGAACATGCATGTATAATTGCCAATGATAAAAGGGCAACAATTTATACGGATTCTAGATATGGTTTTGGCATTTGTCACTCAGTTGGAATGCTATGGCTCCAGAGAGGATTTTTAACCTCAGCTGGAAAATCCATAGCTAAAGCTGAAATTATTAATGAAGTACTTTCTGCTCTTCAGCTGCCTGAAGCCCTAGCTGTAGATCATTGCTCAACCCATATAGGTGGCACCGACCCTGTCTCTAGGGGAAAGACCGAGCAGATGCTGCTGCAAAGCTAGCAGCCATAGAAGGGCCTGAATTACTTTTAACATTAACAACTACTGATGACTTAAATTCATCACTTTCCTATAATGAGAAAGAAGTGGAAAAATGGAAACAAAAATTCAAAGCAAAACAGATCAATGGAGTCTGGGTGTCATCTGAAAAAAAAAAAAAACCCTGCTCCCTAGAAGTTTCTATCACCAAATTTGCCAATCTGTTCATAATAATGGCCACTTTGGTACCCAGGACATCGTAGACTCTGTTAAGAGAGTATGGATAGCCCCTGGTATAACTACCATAACCTCTAAAGTGTGTTCAGCCTGTTCTACCTGCCAGGCATATAACCAACATGCCTTTCATGGCAAAGCCTTTGGTGGGCGTCCTCTGGCTTACACACCTTTTGAGCACCTGCAGATAGATTTCATAACGATGACAAAGGCTGGACAATATAAATTTTATTTGGTCATAGTAGACCAACTGACCAGATGTCCGGAAGCATTTCCTACAGCCCGAACCACAGCAGCTTTTGTTGCTAAGGTGCTTTTTAAAGAAATTATTCCTCACTTTTGCCTGCCAGCATGTATTGATTCTGATAGGGGGAGTCATTTTACTGATTCTGTTCTAAACCAGATATATTCTTGCTTGGGGATAACTCCAAAATCCCATGTTCCATATCATCCCCAGAGTTCAGGCCAATTTGAGAGGATGAACAAAGAACTTAAAACTAGGATTGGCAAATTATGCACTGAGACCCATTTAAAATGGCCTGAAATTCTCCCTCTGGCCCTATCTTAGAAGCAGGCCTAGAGGAAACCTACACATCTCACCATTTGAGATGCTTTTTGGACATTCGCCTATACAGGCTAAGCCTTTCTCCCCGGCTTATACATCGCTATTAGGGGGAGATACTACTATTGCTTCCTATATACAGGAATTACAGCACAAACTGCGTGAGCTACATGAATCCGGAGCTGCAGTACAAGCTGGACCACTAGACTTCTCACTTCATGACCTGAACCCAGGAGATAACTTCCAGCGTATGGGAGCAACCCAGCCTTCATGGGAAGGACCATTCCAAATATTATTAACTACTCCAACATCTATAAAGGTTGGAGAAAAGGACTCTTGGATTCACTGCTCACATGTAAAGAGAGCATCTTCTGTTGAGACTGATTGACTGTATCTTATACATGCATTGGAGATAACTACCCATTGACAAGTGGAACTGTTTTATTCTGCTTTTGACACATTGAATTCCTAAATTTAATTATTTTTCTTTTTTCCTTTTTTTCTCTTTTCCTTATTTTATTATTATCCTTTTTTACACTATTTTATTTTCCCCCTTTTTTCTCATTTCTATGTACTTAAGGTACATACAATCAATATTAATTTTATTCTATAATAATATTAGTTTAAATATATATGTATATACTTGCTATTATTATTAATAAGCACCCAAACAGCTTTAGACTATGGGAACCTGCCATTTATTGGTAATTGATGTGGGATTATGATTAATTTTTTGTTTCTGATTCTAGGAACGGGATCAAAAAGGAGCACAGAGATGACCTGGATAATGCCAAAAGAGCTCACAGGTCTAAAAATCAAAGATGAAAAGAAATAAGATGAGTATGAGAGCCCTCAGTAGATACCTAAAAATAACTGGAACACAGGCAAAAAGGTAACTATATAGAATCATAAGTAGAAGGAGTTCTATAAATTTCAAATAATCTGGTATCAGACATTTATTAATTATATGACTTTGGATAAATCACTTAACATCTCAGTCTCAGATTATTTGATATTAAAATGGGAATAATAATAATAATAATAGCCTAGTTATTGTGGGAATCAAATAAGAAAAAATATATGTAAACAAATTTAATAATCAAGGACAGCAAGGGTGCTCAGTGGCTAGAATGCTGGGCCTGGAGTCAGGAAGACTTCTATTCCTAAATTCAAATCTGGCCCCGAATGCATACTAGCTGTGTGACCCTAGGTAAATCACTTTACTCTATTTTCTTCAGTAAAATGAGTCATAGAAGTAAAGGGCAAATCACTCTAGTATCTTTGATAAGAAAACTGCAACTGGAATCACAAAGAGTTAGGCACTATTGAGAAAAAATTGAAAAAAAAATTAATATATCCTAGCTCTCTGTAATAACATCTATAAAAGACAAAACCAAGGACATTTTTGGGCATAAAAATATAAGAGGAATAGTCATATAATAGAATAAGGCCCAAATGCCACAATGGCAAATGGGGAGAAGAAAAGAACCAGAAATCATGATGTAGTATATTTTTATGGATTCTCTGTGAAGAATTAATATAAAGGCATAATCAAGAATCTCATAGATTTATTCTGTGATTGGAAGTTAGGGATGAATTTTCAAGAGCAATAGAAGTCATTAAATGGGGAAAAATAGGAATGGGATATTAGCTAGTCCAGTAACAACACTCTGAATAGTTTTATAGCATTCTCTTCAGAGGTCTGATTTATTTTTGAAACTCTTAGGCCTTGTCTTCAAGTATTTCATATAAAAAAAAATTCTGGTGGGAATTAATCTCATGAACTAAGATGCAAAGCAGTTCAGATTGTCAACAAGCATTCATTAAGTGCTTTTTTGGTACCAAGCACTCTGATTGACTCTAGGAGTTAAGAAAAAAAGACATTCTTCTTCATCATTGCCATTATCATCTTCATTCCTGCTCTCTAGAATCCACCAATCTAATGGACGACAATATATAATTAACTATATAGTTATAATATTATGCACATACACACATTATGCAAATGGAAGTTCTCAGAGATAAGGTGAAATATTTAGGGGAGACTGGGAAAGGCCTACCACAAAATGTGAGATTAGTATTTAGTCTTAAAGGAAGTCAGGAAATTGATGAGATTGTGGTGAAGGTCAGAGAATGGGAGCTGTCCTCTGGAAATCTAGAGAATTGATAAACCAATGAATGTTCAATCAGTATAACTATGTGCTGAATGAGAGGCATTTGATAAATAATTTTGGTAAAACCAATAACAGCAGAGGAATCTACACTATATATTTTATATAGGCCCTGAGCAAAACTATGCCAACATACTTTCTATAATGAGGACAAAAAACAAGGCTTGACTTCCTTAATTCTTAATGGAGTGACATTCTGAGAGTTGGGAAAAGGGAACGAGAAATAGAGTTGCTTTTCTTTTAAGACAATCCATTCCATTTTGGAATTGACCAAATTGTCATGAACTTTCTACTGATGTTGATTTCATATCCCTGTAATTTTTTATAGAGGGGACTAATTTTATTCTTTGTGAAAAGCCAAATAAATATAATAATTCTTACACATGATACTTTCTCTAATATTTGAATTAACCCCCCTAAATATTTTCTTCACCAGGCTAAATGTTACTGAGTCAACTTATTCTGATATGATTTGATTTTGAGTCTTCTCATTTATCTTAGTCATTCATTTTTTTTTTATTTCCATACTTGTGAAGCAAATAGAAAACCTCAAAAATAAAATAACAGTTTTTATTTTGGTTTTGAGCAAACCAAATATGGTGAGACAGAATTTCTTGGTGATGTAGGGTTTCTTTCTTTCTTTTACTCCAGAACTGACTTCTCACTATCAAGTACTGAACAATGACATTGTCAGATGCTATCACAACAAAAGCTGATCTAACATATAACTTTTAATAAAACAAGCAGTTTGCAAGTCCTGGTCAGTGGCCTGTGTTTTTCAAACAATATTCAACTTGATGTATTTCTAGTATCATAAAAGAATTTAGAATTTTTTCTACATGTCAATGACATGGGATGTAACTTGTATGAAATGATTAAAAAACAAACTCAGTCACTGGAACCAAAGAGAGTTGGAGATGGATATATGAGGAAGGAAAAAAAGGCTTTGCTGGTTTGAAGTCAATGGGAGACTCTGACATGAAAGGATTAGATAAGAGCTGTGTGTTCAGACTGGGAATTTAAAGGGTAGGAGGCAGACTAAAGCACCTGGCATGGGTTGAGAGCAAGGAGAATCAGACTTTGTATTAAATAAAAATGAATTTTATCAAAAGAATATTTATTTGCTAGTATTTCACAATCTTCCAAATTTATGAGCACACAGTTTTAAACTAAATAAGCTTTTTATTTTTTCTATTTGTTGTTGTGTTATAAAATGTGATAGCCTTTTTTATTTTAAAAAGATTTTTTAAAATATTCAGTTACATTCTAGTGAATTGATCAATGCAAATGAAGACTAAACTAGCAAATATTTATTTTTATAGAAATATGTTTATCCAGCTGTTTTAATTTAAATAATTAATAACAATTCAAAAGACTATCTTTATTCACATTTAACTCGAGTAAGTAAATCTTAGTGTAATTATATGAAATATTATTTTCTAGATTCCCAAAATGAATATGTGATCAAATGAAAACCCATTAAAGTGTAAATTTCACTTTTGTTTAAACAAAAGACATGCAAAAGTCTCTTACCTCATCCCAGGTTCACCTTCCTCCAATGCACTCTTCTTCTTTTGGACTCCTATTTTGGAGGCCATTTTAAAACAAAAAAATACAATGTTTGCATCCTTCAAAAATTAAAAGGTTGAGAAATAGAATCAGAAAAGAGAGTCTGAAAAAGCAAAATGTTTTAAGAGATACTTTTAGGGTCATTGGGTAAAGAGTTTTCATGATAGAGATGAGAAGGGACTGTACTTCTGGTTTGGGAAGAAAACTAGTAAAAAGGTACAGAGATTCAGAATGTTGTTTATTGGGAAGAGAAAGGAGGTCAGATTGTACAGAAGAAGAGAACCTCTAAGGGAAATGATGTGGGATAAAAAAAATGTATTACATAGATTTTGAGGTCACTTATAGCCCTATATCTATAATCCTAAACTTCCATATCCAGAAAGATAAGGTTACAGTAAGAATTTGATTCTGTTTGTCTTTAAAAGACAGAGAGAATTGGGAATTGTATTTATTTTTAGAGAGAATAGGTATCCAATTTTTGTTGGGAGGAGTGACATTGTTAGACCTATTATGAATGTTCCATTGATCCTGCCCAGAAATAAACTATTTCACAGATAATTTAATTTACACAGAAAACAATATTCAATAATTTATTAAAGCACATTGGCTTTGATATTTAAATGAGCAAATCTATACAACTAGTTACATATTCTCTCAAGTGCTTTATCAAAGGTCTGTGGAGGAAAAAATAAATTCTTGACAATAGTAATCTATGCTCTAAAATTACAATAAAACTTGACTAGTATTCTTCTTTTTTTTAGAGTTACCCTCACAGAAAGGATAGCAAAGACTTCTGAGATGTTTAATTAATGCTATGATTGTTCTTATCAATTAAAAAACAAATCATTCCATCATTGTTATGATAATTTAAATTTCTCTTTTAAAGACACATACTATCTTTCCTTTATCAGGAAATATAGTAGCAAAACAAAGCTCTTATTTTTTCAATAAAATTTTATTAATTAAAACTCGACATGGTGAATCAAAGAAAATTGCCCAGAGATTCTAGAAAAAGGGGGCAATACAGCCACTGACAGAGCTCACAGAACACCTTCTACACTAAACCCCCAAAAGACAACTCCCAGGAATGTAATTGCCAAATTCCAAAGCTATCAAACAAAAGAAAAAATCCTACAGGAAGCCAGAAAAAGACAATTTAGATATAAAGGAATGCCAATCAGGGTCACACAAGACCTTGCAAGTTCTACTCTGAATGATCGTAAGGCATGGAACATGATCTTCAGAAAGGCAAGAGAGCTGGGTCTCCAACCAAGAATCAGCTACCCAGCAAAACTGACTATATACTTTCAAGGGAAAGTATGGGCATTCAACAAAATAGAAGACTTCCAACTTTTTGCAAAGAAAAGACCAGAGCTCTGTGGAAAGTTTGATACCAAAAATCAAAGAGCAAGGAATATCTGAAAAGGTAAATATTAAGGAAAGGGGAAAAATGTTATCTTCTTCTTTTACTCAAATTCTCTTCTATAAGGACTACATTTATATCAATCTATGTATACTAATATGTGGGGAAAATGTAATGCATAAATAGGGGGTAAAGAAAGACCAAATAGAATAATCTTTCTCACACAAAGATTCACATGGGAAGGGGAGGGGAAGAAAACTCCTATAAGAAGGAGCGGAAGAGAGGGGTTTTTTTTACTTAAACCTTAATCTCAGGGAAATCAACTCTGAGAGGGAAAAACATCCAGATCCATTTGGATCTTGAATTCTATCTTACCCAACAAGGGTAGGGAGAAGGGAAAACCAAGGGGGGGAGGGGGGGAGGGAGAACAAAAAGGGAGGGAAAGAGAGCGGGGAGGGGGAGGGAACAAAAAGGGAGGGACTAAAAAGGGAAACATCAAGGGAGGGGACAAGGGGGACTGATTCAAAGTAAATCACTGGACTAAAAGGTAGAGCTGAAGAAGAAAAGTTTAGAATTAGGGAAGGTTATCAAAATGCCAGGGAGTCCACAAATGACAATCATAACTTTGAACATGAATGGGATGAACTCACCCATAAAACGTAGACGAATAGCAGAATGGATTAGAATCCAAAACCCTACCATATGTTGTCTTCAAGAAACACACATGAGGTGGGTTGACACCCACAAGGTCAGAATTAAAGGATGGAGTAAGACCTTCTGGGCCTCAACTGATAGAAAGAAGGCAGGAGTGGTAATCATGATATCTGATAAAGCCAAAGCAAAACTAGACCTGATCAAAAGGGATAGGGAAGGTAATTATATTTTGTTAAAAGGGACTCTAGACAATGAGGAAATATCATTAATCAACATGTATGCACCAAATAATCAGAGAGATGCAAATAAAAACAACTCTGAGGTATCACCTCACACCTAGCAGATTGGCTAACATAACAGCAAAGGAAAGTAATGAATGCTGGAGGGGATGTGGCAAAGTAGGGGCATTAATTCATTGCTGGTGGAGTTGTGAACTGATCCAACCATTCTGGAGTGCAATTTGGAACTATGCCCAAAGGGCGACAAAAGAATATCTACCCTTTGATCCAGCTATAGCACTGCTGGGTCTGTACCCCAAAGAGATAATGGACAGAAAGACTTGTACAAAAATATTCATAGCTGCGCTCTTTGTGGTGGCCAAAAACTGGAAAACAAGGGGATGCCCATCAATTGGGGGATGGCTGAACAAACTGTGGTATATGTTGGTGATGGAATACTATTGTGCTAAAAGGAATAATAAAGTGGAGGAGTTCCATGGAGACTGGAACAACCTCCAGGAAGTGATGCAGAGTGAGAGGAGCAGAACGAGGAGAACATTGTACACAGAGACTAATACACTGTGGTATAATCGAACGTAATGGTCTTCTCCATTGGCGGTGTAATGTCCCTGAACAATTTGTAGGGATCCAGGAGAAAAAAACACTATTCATAAGCAAAGGATAAACTATGGGAGTAGAAACACCAAGGAAAAGCAACTGCCTGAATACAGCGGTTGAGGGGACATGACAGAGGAGAGACTCTAAATGAACACTCTAATGCAAATATTATCAACAAAGCAATGGGTTCAAATCAAGAAAATATCTAATGCCCTGTGGATTTACACGTCAGCTATGGGGGGTGGGGGGGAGGAAAAGAAAATGATCTATGTCTTTAACGAATAATGCTTGGAAATGATCAAATAAAATATATTAAAAAAAAGAAAATTACAATATACCCAACATTGCATAAGTTTTACATTGAAAATCAAATCAAATATTAAACTCACTTATTCAAATACATGTAACAATAGATATAAGTGAGCTATGTACATAATTTACACACAGACACACACACATATAGTACATACAAATTGTTAAATTTATGGTTGGACTGAATATTTAATTGGTCACCAGGGATTTAATTTCTAAACCCCCAAAATGAATTATTAAAATAAAATGGAATTTATGGTAGTTTATTTACAATAGAGGGAAGATATTAAGGAAGAGAGAAAAAGAGAGAAAGAGACAGAGAGATGGAGAAAGAGACAGACAGACAGACAGACAGACAGACAGACAGACAGAGCTCTGGCTTCCTATGAGGCAGATAGGAATTCAAAGGCGCCAGCCAGGGGAAAGGAGTTTCAAGAAGATGGACCTTTCCTGGAGGCTCACGCCTCCAGAAAGGGCAAGGAAGGAAGTCAGCCTTTACACTCACCACCTTGTCAGTTCAATCAGCAGATTCTTTTATCAGCCTCAAACTCCAAGTCTGTCTCTTCAATCCAAGTGTCTCTTTTCACTCCAAGTGACTATTTCCAAGTGTCTATCTTCACTCCAAGTCAGAGTGTCTCTGTCTGTGTGTCACTGTTTCCACTTCTAAAGACCTTTTTTCTCTTGTGTCACTTCATCTAATTTTTTATATCTACCAATCACAGCCAATGCTCCACTCTAAGACTGCCCACTCTTTCACTTGTGGGTCACAGATATCACACTCAGTGTATGAAATGGGTGTTCCCACCATTTTCTGGTTAAAATCCCAAATGGGTAGATCTCTATACTCAACTGTAAGTACTGTGCTTTACACTTTGGGGATTAAAATCTAAAAAATAGACAGAGGATTACAATGTAATCTTCACAATCAAGGAAGAGCTAGGTACCTTCATTATTACAATCAGGCGAGAATCAAATCCAATCTTCACAATATAATATATCCATGTATACTATACATATGCACATATATACACTTATATACACTTCATATTTACACATATGTTAAATAAATATACATATAATATAATACAATTAATTTGCCATCCTAGTATATACGCTATTTACATATATTTACACATGTATATACAATTTTGATATGTGATGTCATATGTTATTTGTGTTGTGTAATATATGATGTAATGCAAGTCAGTATCTAATTTTCTTATGTTTTCTACTTAATCCTACCTAATCCCTATATTCAAAATTCTTCTGTCTAACTAGATTTCTATACTTAAACTAAATCTAAGTATCTAACTACATTTTTAGTAACTAACTTATCTATAGCTAATTATAGCTAATCTATAGCTAATTATAACAATGTTAATTGTTAAACTATACATTGTTTCACTTATTTAAGTAGTGATTCAATGTAACCTAACCATCTTTATGTTTTGTTATGTTGTTACTTTTGCTATGTCATGTTGTTTTGCTAGTATAATGTCAGCATTACTGTTATGTTAGTGTTATGTTATTGCTGCATGCAATATATACTTACTACTACTTCGGATTATTCCTTCTCTTCTCATTTCCTCTTGCTTGAAGAATTCTTCTTCTGCAATTCCATAGTAGTAAATATATTTGTGTTTGTGTGTGAATAAGTGCTTTGTTATTTTTTACTATAATATTATACCCCAAAGTATTAATTCATTAGTCCATTAATCCTATAATCCTCTTCATTGCAAATTTCCCAAAGTCTTTAAATTTATAAGTTTTCAGTCTTTTAACAATGTCCATTAATTCCTGAATTCTCCTCTTCTTTTGCATTGTCCTCTTCTATCCTCTTCTGAAGGAATGGTCTTCCCTGTACTGATCATTTTGACTGCAGACTCAATTTGACTGATGATTCTAATTTTCTACAACCTCTTCATTTTCTTTTTTGATGATTTGTATATTCCATGTGCAAATTTTATGTGAACAATGATACCATGAATCTCTACCCAAAACTTTTACTGAAGATGGAGAAACTAACACAACAGGGTAAAGACCTAACCAACTCCCTTGTGTTGCTGATGTTTTAGCAAATTTATTTTTACATATACTATATCTCCTGGTTTGTAATTATGGAGAGAATAATCCAAAAGACCAGTTTGAATTAATATTCCCATATCATGTAATTGTTTGAGTCTTTGTTGGAAAGCACTTAAATAAGAAGCAATTTAGCAATCTTCCCAAAGAGAGATGTATAGATTGTTTTACAAGTTTTTGCATGTAGTGAAGCATGTCCAAAGAGTATTTCATAGGATGATATATGTAAATCTACTCTTGGCCTTGTATGTAGGTAAAACAAATCTCTGGCCATTTGAGATAAGTTTCAGCATAGATCTTCCCCACCATAGTCTTGAGTTCTTTATTTATGTGCTCTACCTGACCTGAACTTTGTGGTTGATAAGGAACATGATATTTTGGTGTAATTTCTAGATTCTCATAGACTCTTTTCAGGATTTCTTGGGTGAAATGAGATCCCTTATCAGAGTCTATGGTTAGTGGTACTCCAAATATAGGTATAATTTTCTTAATCAACATTTTCACCGTAAAGCTAGCTGTTTTTGCTTTGATCAAAAAGCTTTAGGCCTTTTGGTTAATCTGTCAACAATTACCAAGCAAAACATATCTTCCAGCTGTATTCCAGATGTAATTAATTTGCAGACTCTCAAATGGACAATATGGTAAAGGTCTACCACATAAACCTTTCTGTCTGAATGCCCTTTGATTGAACTTTTGGCAAACAGAACTGCTTGAGCACATCTTATTTGCTACAGTGCTTATTCCAGGAGCTACCCATTGTCTCTTTATGGTGTAAATTACAGCTTGAGTACCAAAATGGCCTTTTTGTGGATGGCTTGACACAAATAGGTATACAGGTCTTTTGGTAACAGTGATTTTCCAGTATCTGCAACCCATATGTCATGATCTTTTCTTGCTCCAAACTTCTTCCATTTTTATATTTCTGAGTCTACATAAGCTCTTTCTAGATTATCAGATTCTATAGTTGATAAATTCATGACATACACTGGGGCAATTTCAGCAGCAAATTTCACAGTTATATCAGCTCTATGATTTCCTTTAGAGACTGAATCCATGCCATAAGTGTGCCTTCTACAATGGATTATTGCTAGTTGTTTAGACTTCTGGATAGCATCCAACAACTCAGTTTTTATTTCCACATGAGCAATTGGTTTTCCTGATGCAGTAATAAAATCTCATTGTTTCCAGATCTTTCCTGTAGCATGAGAAATGGAAAAGGCATAATGAGAGTCTGTATAAATATTTGCACTTTTACCATAACCAGAAGACATGATTGCTTTAAAGTGACCAACTGTACCTTGAGCACTAAGGTGACTAGGTAATGATCCATACCAGAGTGTCTCAAATTCTGTGACAACTGCAACACCCGTATATCTAATTCTTGGTAGGGATTCACTGTGCAATTGTTTTCCACTCCTAAAAATAGTGAGTTTTATGGAATTAAAACATATATTCACACCATTCTTCCTAGTCAAGGTACTTTTCAAATATATAATTTTATCTTCATACCCATCCTGGGAGAGAGATATTTTTGTCCCCATTTTAAAGATTAACAAAATGCTGATGTAGACAAAGGTCAAGTGCTTACCAATGATCACACAGCTTATTAAATATCTAGAGTTGGATTGAACTCAGGTCTTCCCAATTCCAGGTTTAATACTCTACTTATTATGACAGCTAGATGTTTCACCCTGGAAGTGAATTCCCTATCACTATATATCTTTAAGTAAATACTGAGTGACCATCCACTGTGGACATTGTAGAGACATTTTCACCCATGTACCCTGGGCAAGATGAATAAGGATGTCCTTTATACTCTGAGATTTTGCATTCCATGTTACTTGATAGGATTAGTATCTGATGATGAATTACACCAACTGATTTGTGGAAGGGGGAAGGGAATCATCAATTAATAACTGCCTGATATATGCCATACACTAAAATAAGCACTTAAAAATTAATTTTATCTTCACAATGAGCTTATGAAGGAAGTACTAATTTTATCCAAACTTATAGTTGAGGAAACAGACAAATAGAGGTTAAATGACTGAACTAGAGTCATACTACTGAACGTTTGAGGTCAGATTTCAACTCAGATTTTCTTGACTCCCCCTCCAGGGGTCTATTCACTTGCTCCACTTACTCCCTTACTTTACAAGTAATACCTGACCTTGAGAAATAAAGAGAAAAGATAGAAGAAATGAAAAATTAGGGATTAAAAGGGATTTACAGTTGATCTCAAGAAATGTCAATATATCAATAGTCTCATTAGAAAATTCAAGACATGTAAACACACAATAGATGGAAATTGAACATATTTTTAAAAAATAATTCCAATAAACAAATGCTAAATATTTATTCTGGATATCAGAGGGGATTATTATTCAGGTATGAATTCTGAGAACCCTTCCAAATCTTTGTTCTCAAGACATTGACAATAAACTTATTGTGTACTCTTAGGTGATTAACCATTGCTATTTTTGAGGAAATTGAAATGTATTTGTGGATTTACTTTAATAATCATATCATTTGCTAATATTTCAGAATTTGGACTTTTCCCAAGATTTTGAAGAATTATATAATTTTAAAATCAGAAGGGATTCTTAGAGGCAATTTAGTCCAACACATACTCAAAAGGAATCTATACTATGCTTATTAAGTGGTTGTCCAAACTCTACTTGAAGGCTTTTATTTCTTGGAGTCAAATATTGTACTTTTAAAAAACTGATTGTCATTTTTTTCTTTCTCTTGATACCAAACTTTAATTTGCTTCTTTATAAATTTTACCCTTTTTTCTGCTCCCGATTCTCTTCTCAGAGACACTACTGAATAGATCAAATTATTCTTCAATAAGATAGCTATTATATTCTATTCCCTATCTTTCAAAAATTGCAATTATATATTTCTAGTTCCATAAACTTCTCTTCATATGACATGTTTCAATAACATGGAACATTTTTAGTTTGAAGATATTTTTTCATGTTATTTTATGTTCAATATCAATAATAAAATCATTGGAAACTATTTATATATGCATCTATCTAAAGATCTTGTAGCATCTAACAAATGTATACAAGAATACTTGTTGGAACAATATCTCTAAAAGCAGTTTTTCTCATGATTCAAATGACTGTTTATTCCTTCATTCTTTCTATTTTGTCTTTCTCTGTATTATTTAATTTGGTGAATGTTCCATAGTTCCAATAGAATAAGTTATCAGCTCTATCAAAAGGAGTCTCAGATCTACTTGTTCAGTCTGGACCTACATAAATCTCCAGTCTCAAGTCTCCAGCTTCTAATGAAACATCTCAGAATGAGTGTCCTTTGGACATCTTAAATCCAACACGTCCAAAATATAACTCATCATCTTTCCCTTCAAAAATGTCCCTTCTTCCTAACTTCCCTATTATTTTCAAGGGTACTATTATCCTCCCAAACATCCAGTCTAGCAACCTAAATGTGGTCTGTAATATTCAACTTCTCTCTCTCTTTCTCTATCTTTCAGTCTTTCTCTCTCACATAAACACACACACACACACACACACACACACACAAGACTTGCCAGTTGTTCTTGAACAAATAATGTATGAGAGTGTGATATGAAATAAAATTTGGAAGGTAGATTGGAGTCAGAAACTTTAAAGTGCTTTTGAATAACATAAATTTGGATAGAAATGTGAGTTATTACTATTATTATAAGGGCTTGGACACAACTCCAACTTGAATACTCAAGTTGGCACCTAGTATTTCCATAGAATAGAAGGTTCTTTTAGATCATCCTCTAATGTCAATACCATTCAGGAAACAGTTTGGTTTGGGAGTAAAGAGTTTAAGATTTCAGAGGGCTTCTAATCCAAACTCCTGTATGGATTCTACCCACAACTATCCTGACAAATGCTGCTGTCTATTTTCATTCATCTTTTTACAATCACTGCCGTCTCTCTCTGATATATAACTGTGACATGGAAATAACCTTGGGTTCTTGAAGACTATATTAGTGGTGTCCACATTTTACCAAGCCTTAGCAGCCTGGGGAGGGGGAACCTAAAATAACAAGAAAATCTCCACTTAAAGGTCCAGTGATAGATTGACAATCTATATGTTGCCTTAGGGCCAAGTACTAGAAGCTCATCACCAAAGGCTTTTTCACTGGGATTTAGCATTTTGGGGGAGGAGGGAGAGTAGGCTAGAATGTAACAGGCTAAACTTACATATGAGCAAAATCACTGTAAGGTTTATAGACAATTTTACAAATTTCTCATTTATTCTTAAAACACTATGGGAGAAGCATACTAATATCATTTTACAGAAAAAAAAAGAAAGGCAAATAGAGTTTAAATTCATGTATCTGGGCAGGTAAGTGGCATTTTAGATAGAGTGCTCTGCCAGGAGTCAGGACAACATTGTTCAAATCCAGCACAAAGATTTATTAGCTGTGTGAAATTGGGCAAGTCACTTAACTCTGTTTGCCTCAGTTTCTTTATCTGTCAAATGATCTGGAGAAGGAAATTGCAAATCACTCCAGAATCATTGGCCAGTAAAATCTAAATGGGGCCAAGAAGAGTCAAACATAACTGAAACAACTAAATAACACCAATTCCTGATACCTAGGTTCAACCCTCTACCCATACAGAACCTAACTTTTCTAAAATATAAGCATTTTAGAGTCCCTAACTCTTACAATACCCTCTGTTCTAATATTATTTTTAGCTAATTCTTTAAAAAATTCTTTAAAAAAAATTTTAATCCGTCTAGTTAGAACAAAAAGTTTACTGAATAATTTTAGAATCCACAACTCTATCTTTAAAGATCATTGTGAAGTGGCTTCCAGAAAAAAATGGTAGTTTGTATAAATATTAGTGCCCAGAGCATTCTAATAAATCTTTAGTCTGATGTCTCATCCTGGAGTGAAGATGACCCTTTCCCCCCATTATTGTTTACTTTGGTTTTTAGCAATGCCATTTCCTGAAGGCATTATATAAAATCTGACTATTTTTCCATTTGAGGGACATTTGTTCTCAACTTTTCCTCCTCCTTATGCTTTCTTCCTTTCTCTCCTCCTCTTTCTCCGTCCTTATATTTACTTTGCAAAATAGGATCTATGATGTAATGTTGATCCACATGTCCAAAGGAAAAGCACAGTGGAGTTTCATATTGGATTTTCCTTCAATTTAATTCATCCTCCCCCCAAATACTTCAAATTACAGTGGATAGAGTGCTAATCATGCAACCTGGAAATGCTGGGTTCCAGTCTTTCATCTGAATGGCTGTGTTATTTAACATTTTGTTTTTCTAGACAACTTTCTCACACTATAAGTGATAAATAAGCTACCAACTTACAATTGTAGAGGAACTTTCCTCATCCAGCAATTTGATCTTCAAATAAAATTAAAAATCCAGTCTTTATTTCCTGTCTCTTTTGATCTAATACTATAATCTTGGAGGAAAAATGTATGACCATCTTGTGGTATTTCACTGCCCTTGACAACACAAAAATAAAGATATAGGTTTTTCTTTTTATTCTGTATGGTCTGTACACTGGCCAAATGATATGGACTGATCATATTAGCATGCTCAACATCTTAAAAACTAATGCAGAGGCCAAATGTGTAGAACAATGGATAGAGCACCAAGCCCATTCTTGGGAAAACTTGTATTCAAATATGACCTCAGGAACTTTTAGATGTGTGACGCTGGGCAAATCACTTTACTTGAAAAAGTTTACCCCTTACTTCTCTTTTGCCTTGGAAATAAACCTTAGTATCAATTCTAAGAAAAAAGGTAAGGATTATTAAAAAAAAAAACAACTTAAAACAACAACAAAGACAACTAATACAGTCTCAGAGAATTGACTTGACAAGGGGGACTGAAACTGATGACATTATTACCTCTGATATTGTCCAGTTTATGGCTGCATACACATAGTGTTTTTGAATTAAAATCAAGAAGTAGAACATAATATTTTAACTGATATTGTGACATTTCCTAACCTCTAGTTTGTGACACTTAGTTTTACCTGACAAATCTTGACTGAGTTTCAACTTCAAATTATGTTTCAGAATAAATGAATAATTTTTAACAGGCAATGCTTTCTAATCAACAGAAGAATAATAGTTGCTTCAAATTATATCCTAGTTAGAAAGAACTGTTATCAAATTAATGAGATCCTGCTGTATATGCTTATTAGAAGCATTGCTAATGCAAAAAATTCAGGGAAAACAATATTTTACAAGACTTGGCAGATACAGACCATGTTGGCAGAGTGTTTGCTACATATTTCTGGAGGACTGAAGGTTCTACATATGTGATTATTATTTGTTGACTTTTGATAGAATTTCCAAAACAATTTAAAAAATATATTATTATTGTTATAAAATATTTTATTTTCCAATTCCTTAGTCTACCATATTGGGTTCAATACATTAAAACTTTGAAACAAGTGTCCAAAACACAAAAAGTCAGTGCTTTTCCTAATAGCTTAGGCAACTGTGATATTTCTGTCCCTATATGCCCCCGGGCTGTGTTCTTCATCAATAGAAGAGTCTTTTATTTGCTTTCCCTGACAGCTTTGAGTTTGGCTGAATTCAGGGTTGAATAATTCTCAAGGGCTGTATAGGATAACAAAGTCTCCTGCTTTCAAGAATCCATGAGAACAAAGGGAGGTTTTTCTTCTTTGCATTCCTGGAATGAACTTTCTGCTTATACTCCTACTAATAGAAATAACAGCACATCTAATGTTGTGTTTTTAACAAACACTATACTAAAACTATATATCCCTTTATTGATTACATTTAACATTTTGATATAGAAAACTGAAGGATGCAGCTTATGCTTTATAGTATTTCTGATCACTAATCTATGTTTTCTCTGTGCAGATTTTTTCTCTAAAATTGTACATGGACAATTCCCTATGAGTTTAAAAAACTTCTGAAATGATACTTTTCTTTAATGATTTATTCTATAGAATATAGTTATTCTATAATATCTATGAATCAATAAGCTTTCATTTGTTTCACAGGTATGGAATGGCAAGTATGAACTTACAACATAGCCTTATAAGGAGTTTCTGGTGCTTATTGATGCATCTCTTCTTTCTGAGACAGAATTTTGACAATCTATATTTCTGTAATTTAGGAAAATAATAATTCAATTTAATAATTCCATAGTCTTCAAACAATTGTTTGATTTAGAGTTTTAACACTATAAATTCTAAAAAAATAAATACATGTTAATCAGTTGAGGGATCATAACTCCCTGTAGCTGCAATCATTTTTACATCCTGAAGCAGGTGTTTGACTTCTCACAATTCTCATACTTGTGTCTCACATTTTGATGTGATATATCTTTACTGTATTCTCATCCCAAGCCCAGTCTGAGACCTCTGACTTTACTCTGGGCTCACATGAATCAACCCTCTTCAGCCCAGACTGCCCTGGGCTAAGGCTCTGGACTTCTGCACAGGTTTGAAATTTCAAGGGTTGTGGGTTGACTTGGACCACTATTTTCCCAGGCAGGATCTCAGGGTCTGAATGTTAGCTTGATATTAGGTTCCAAACTTGAGGTGGCTTGCTCTTCACTCCTTGCTATAGCCTCTTGCTGACTCTACTCCCCTTTCATACCAGTGCCCCAAATATACTCTGCTTAACTTTTGGGTTTTTCTTTCCTTGAAAGTTGTTTTAATCTATCACAGTGTTGGTTCTTTAACTCCTGTATTAATTTTGTGATGATATTTAAACATTGGTGGGAGAGGATTCTCATGGTGAGTCTAGGGCAGCTCTGGCTTACTCCACCATATTGGCTCCTCCTCCATGATATAACTTTAAATGTGGATATTAACACATTTTTGTATGTACATTTTTTAGCAGCCAAAGTGTTCACAAGCTTATTTTTTTTTCCTTCACCAAAAGTCTACATTCTTCCCTTTTAACCACCTACAGAAGAAAGGATCATTTCTTCCCATATCTATCCATTCATTACACTTTTCTGTCCATTCAGATATTTACTAAATACTTACATTGAAGGAGACTGTATTCCATTATTATACAGAATTTTTTAACTTTTTAATTATTTCACTTACACATGTAGATGCCTAAACTATAGAACTATAAGATTGTTAGGAAACTATTATTGTCATAATCCCTAAAAGGTAGTTTGTTCAACCAAAGTTCTTGAACATTTATTTCATTTAATATTGTCACATATTATAAAGTAAATGATATTATTTGTTAATGCATTGTCTTTCATTTATTAATTTATTTAGCTACTTATTTTTCATTCATCAATCTATCTAAATAACCATTTATTGTCTTATTTAGTGAATGGGGAAACCTTTGTCTCATAAGTAGTTGCTTATTTTTTCTATCTTTCTTTATCACTGACTTTTATCAAAGAATTTTCTTTAAAAAAGCATCAAGACAAGATGGATTCAAAGTGATTTCTACCTAACATTTAAAATCAACCAATTCCAATATTAAATAAATTATTTAAAATAATAAGTCAAGAAGGATTTTCATCAATTTCTTTTTATGAAATAATTATAGTTCTGATATCTTAAGAAGAACAAAAATGGAGAAAGAAAACTATAAACAAATTTCTTTAATGAATATGGAATCAAAAATCTTAAATTAAATACTAGCTAGGAGATGACTACAATATATCAAAAAGATTTTACATTTTGACCATAATTTATACCAGATGAAGGGATGGTTTAATATAAGGAAAACCAGCAACAATTGATTGCAGTGATAATAAAAATCATATGATTATGTCAATAGATGCAGAAAAAGCCTTCAATAAAATACTGCACTCATTCCTATTAAAATACTTGAAAATATAGATAAAACAGTTTTTCTTAAAATAATACAAAACCTATTCCTAAAACTCTCATCATAAGCTAGAAGGCTTTCCAGTAACATCTGGAGTACAAAAAGGATGCTCATTATTACCAGTATTATTTAACATAGTAGAAATGCTATCAATAGTGGTAAGAGAAGAGAAAGAAATTGAAAGAACCAGAATGGGAAAAAGATAAAAAATGATCTTTTTTGCATATAATATGATGATTTATGTAGAAAATTCTAGAGAATCAATTAAAAGTTAATTGAAGCTATCTGTAATTTAAGCAAAGTAGCAGAATATAGAATACGTCCATATACATCATCAGCATTTTATATATTATTATTCTATAAGAGACATACAACAAACATTAGTAAACATTAAAGGAATCTTATATTTGGTAAAAGTGTAGATTTAGGCTATTGGGCTTAGAAATCATTGTGTGGTAAAAATCATGGGACAACTGCAAAGTACTTAGGCAGAAGCCAGGCATAGATCATTAACTTACACAATTTGCTAAGATAAGATAAAAATTTATATAAAATCTAGACATAAAAGAAAATATCATAAGCAAACTAGAAAATATAGAACATTTTACCTATAAGATTTATGAATAGGATATGAATTTATGAGTAAACAAGATGGTAAGCACAGTGACTATAAAATGGTTAATTTTGAGTATATTAAATTGAAAGGTTTTATGTAACTAAAACAAGTGTTGCAAAGAAAGGAAAGCAGAAAATTAGAGAAAAATCTTCTCAGAGAGAGGTCTAATTTCTAAAATACATATAAAACCTTGTCAGATTCATGAGAATAAAAACCACTCCCCAATTAGTAATTGGGCAAAAGATATGAAGATAATTTTTGAATGAAGAAATCAAAACCTTAAATAGATGAAAAAATGCTTTAAATCAACATTGATTATGGAAATTCTAATCACAACAATTCTGAGCTATCATCACCCATTTAATTGGTTAAAATGGGTAATCATGACAAATGTTGAAAGAGAGATGGAAATTTGAGGAACTAATGCATTGCTGGTGGAATTGTAAACTGATCCATCTAATTTTAGGGAGCATTTTGGAATTATGCCCACATAGCTTTAAAACTATGTATACCCTTAGACCCAGAAATAAATGGCTCTATTTCTCAAGGAGGTCAGGGGAAAAAGGAAAGGAACTTTTATATTCCAAAATATTTATAGCAGCTCACTTTTTGGTGGTAAAGAACTAGAAATTGAGGGGATACCCTTTAGGTAGAGAATGAATAAACTGTGGTATAAGAGTGTGATGGAATATGGATTCCATCTGAAAGAAATGATGAATAGGTAATTTTTTAACTTGGAAAGAAGTAAATAAACTGAAGAGTGAAATGAGTACAAACCAAGAGATACAACTATAGATTTTATATTCGAACAATAACTTGTGAATGTTTACCTCTAGAGAATGAACTGAAAAATGGAAACATTAGATATAATATATATGTTTGCTGGGAGATGTCTTCTATGGTGTGGGGAGGGCAGGGAGATGCTAAGATACCTGAAAATAAATTCTAATTAAAATGTACATTTCTATAAGACACATCATTGTTTAAATAGTGAGACAGACAAGGCTTCAACTCTTTTTGGTTATTGTATAGGGGAGCCTTCTCCCAGGATCACATTGGAGCCTCACCTCCAGAGAGGGTGGGTCATGGGCCAGTGACCTAGGCACATGGACTGAAAAGAATTAGGATGTAAATCTGGGGTAGAAGAGAAGGAATAAAAGAAGGAGTTCCAGGAAGTGGGGCTCTCTATTCTTGGGCACAGTGAAAGGAAGGTAGCTGTGAGTCATGTGGAGAACAATGACATGGCTAGTTTAGAATAGATTTTTCTCTGCCTTCTCTTATTCAAGTAAACAATAAACTCTATGGAAATTAAGCACCTGAGTTTAATTTATTCTGTAACAGTTTGGTGGCACGAAGTTTTGGAGAAGGACGGTCACTTCTCCTCACTAAGCTTTTTAGAGAAATTTTAAAATAGTTAAGAGGGCAGATTAACCCCACAGCCACCTTCCTTGTCTTGTTGATGCTGTCCCTGCCACTTTTGCTCCTGGGCAGCTGCCTCTGCTTCTGCTACTGCTAGATACCTCTGATCTTTCCATGACGGGTGAGAAATTACTTTCTCCTTTACCCAGATCCTATGCTGTGCAGCTACTCATAACAACTGAGCTGCCAGGCCTAACCCATTAACTTGACTCTATATCCCTCCATCACCCCCATGTGGCCCTACCATTAGCTTAGGTGGGTACAGGGTGTTGGATAGAGGAGCAGGCAAGATTTCCTCACCTAGTACTGGCATCTCACAGCAAATGCTCTCAGAGAAGAATTGGCAGGTGTTTTTTTTTCTCCTTTGCTTTAGTTACCTGGTTGACCTCAAGTAGCTTTCCAGCTTCCCACTGCACAGGAGAGGACCCCACAGGGCAGAACCTAATTCAGTGTGATTTTTAGATTTACTCCACCCTGCTTAGTCTAACAAAACAGGATTGTCTACACCTCTACTTAAGGATTAAGTGTTGAGAAGGATGGCCTATGATAGACATGTGCTAGCAAATGACAAATCAGAAACAACTGAAAGACCCCCTGAGCTGTCTTAAATTAAGATTAAGCTTTTTTTAGTCCCTCCCTTTTTGTTCCCTCCCCCTCCCCCCTCTCTTTCCCTCCCTTTTTGTTCTCCCTCCCCCCCTCCCCCCCTTGGTTTTCCCTTCTCCTTACCCTTGTTGGGTAAGATAGAATTCAAGATCCCAATGGATCTGGATGTTTTTCCCTCTCAGAGCTGATTTCCCTGAGATTGAGGTTTAAGTAACCCCCCCCCTCTCTTTCTCTCCTTCTTATAGGAGTTTTCTTCCCCTCCCCTTCCCATGTGAATCTTTGTGTGAGAATGATTATTCTATTTGGTCTTTCTTTACCCCCTATTTATACATTACATTTTCCCCACATGTTAGTATACATAGGTTGATATAAATGTAGTCCTTATAGAAGAGAGTTTGAGTAAAAGAAGAAGATAACATTTTCCCCTTTCCTTAATATTTACCTTTTCAGATATTCCTTGCTCTTTGATTTTCGGTATCAAACTTTCCACAGAGCTCTGGTCTTTTCTTTGCAAAAAGTTGGAAGTCTTCTATTTTGTTGAATGCCCATACTTTCCCTTGGAAGTATATAGTCAGTTTTGCTGGGTAGCTGATTCTTGGTTGGAGACCCAGCTCTCTTGCCTTTCTGAAGATCATGTTCCATGCCTTACGATCATTCAGAGTAGAACTTGCAAGGTCTTGTGTGACCCTGATTGGCATTCCTTTATATCTAAATTGTCTTTTTCTGGCTTCCTGTAGGATTTTTTCTTTTGTTTGATAGCTTTGGAATTTGGCAATTACATTCCTGGGAGTTGTCTTTTGGGGGTTTAGTGTAGAAGGTGTTCTGTGAGCTCTGTCAGTGGCTGTATTGCCCCCTTGTTCTAGAATCTCTGGGCAATTTTCTTTGATTATATCTTGTATCACCATGTCCAGTTTGGTGTTTATTTCTGGCTTTTCTGGGAGTCCAATTATTCTTAAATTATCCCTTCTCCCCCTATTTTCCAGATCTATCACCTTGTCGGTGAGATATTTTATGTTCTCTTCTAATTTCTTGGTATTTTGGCTTTGCTTTATTGATTCTTGCTCTTTTACACGATCGTTGTCTTCCAGCTGCCTGATTCTGGCCTTTAAAGCCTGGTTTTCTTTTACAGTTTGGTCAAACTGGTTTTGTAGATGCGTGAATTTCTTTTGCATTATTTCCAACTTTTCCTCCCAGAAGGCTTCCATCTTTTTGGTCATTTCTGATTCAAGTTCTTCATGGGTTTGTGGAGAGTTTCCATTTCCTTTGGAAGGTTTGGGAGCATTTTCTTGTGTATTGTCTTCTATCTCCTCTGTATTTTGTATTTTGGCTCCATAGAATGTGTCCAAAGTCGCCCCTTTCTTCTTATTTTTCTTGGTATTTTGGGGCTTCTGTGGTTCTGTGGAGTTTGCCATTTCTGAATGTGGAGGATTAGTTTTTCTTGTCTCTGTCTGGTGTTCAGAGGCTTTAGTCCTGGGAGCTTTCCCTGGGTTAAACTGAATATGCCTCACTGGAACTGGAATGGAAGGGTCGGACCACGAGGCCACACTCTCCCCCCGGCTCGCTTTCCGGAAGTTGCCTTCAGAATCGCTGGCCGTGAGGCTGTTTCGTCAGCCTGCGGGGGGATGGGCTGCAGCTTTCCCAAGCTCCGGGCAAGGACTTTCACTGAGACTTGGATAGCAGGATCCAGCCCGTGAGGCTGTCTTGCCCGCCCTGAGGGTTGCTGTTGTTTCGACCAGCTCTCTGCAGCGAAAGCCCCAGGCAGTAACTTTCACCAGGACTGTAGAAGGCCCTGAGGGTTCTGCTCTCTGAGCCCAGCCGGGCTGCGGCTTCCGGGAGCCTTGGACTCTGCGCTCCTACCCCTGCGGTCCGAGTGATCTCGGGTTCTGGCTTTTGAGGGGAGCCGTACCTTTTGAACCGGGTCCAGGTCCAGGAGGAGGCTTCCCAGGGTCTGTGCTGTTGATCGTTTTGAATTTCGGCGCCTTAGGAGCTTCTAGTTTGAGATCGGTCGGAAGGGTTTTCAGGAGATTTGAGCTTTAGCTTTCTCTAAGCCGCCATCTTAACCGGAAGTCCTAAGATTAAGCTACCATTGGTAAATTTGAGATACAGGAAGTGATGTAAAATCGATCTATATATTTTGCATCACTTTCTCTCTCCATCCTCTTTTGGTGGAGAGGTGGCTGGTGGCAGCGGGCTGGGCATTTTGGCATGGCTGCAGCTATTGTCCAGGTTTGGCAGGGAGTGTCCTTGATACAGTAACTAGGAGAAGCTTAATATCAGGGATCAAGTGAGGCATCTTCCCTGAGCTCTCTTGGAGTTTAGGCTGATTCCTTTTTTTCCTTTACCTTTCCTAGAAATGCCATCCTCCTAGGAGGACCCTCATCTTGGAGGAGGCCTTGTGGTTGGAAGTTCTCTGAACTCCCCTTGGCTCAGGCTAGGCTGGATAAATCTTATACCCTTTCCCCTCTCTCTTCTTCTTAATTTCTTCCCTCTATATTAATTAAACCATCATAAAATTCCCAAACTGACTTGAGTAGTTTTATTAGGATTTGAATTAATCCTTGGTGACCATAAGGATAATATATTAGTTGAAACCCCTAAATTTACTCCCTATATCAACCTCTTGCTAAAACAGTTCCCTACGGAACATCTCATGCAGCAAAATCACAGCACAGGCCCCTGGTGCCCATCTACACTATCCATTCCTGCCCTAAGCTAGTGAATTTGGAGCCCTGCAATACCCAGCAAGCCCAGTCAGGCCATACTGCCTGCTAGATCCTGACTTCAGACTTCTCTAGCTTCCTAGCAGGGGGTTGAGGCATCATGCTCCCAGCTGTGGTTAAAGGTGCACAGAGGCCAATATGGGAAAGTGTAGTGCTACCTGCAGGCAAGAATTAAAATTGCAAGCAATTTTAAAAAGCATTAAATAAAATGAAATATAACTGAATAAATCAAACTGGATTGAATCAAATTGAATAAAATAAAATAAATATTAATAAAATAAAATGAATATTGAATTAAATTGAATAAATTCAAATAAAATCAAATTAATAAAATTAAATAAAACAAAATTAAGCCAAATTAACTCAATGCATTGTTAATTAATTGAATATGCTAATTCAGTGATTCATTATTTCAAACATAATAATAATAGTTAAAAAGAATAATAATAATTATTATTATAAATACATATTTATTATTGGTACTATTGCCTTGCATCAATTATTATTGCTTTGTATTGGTTACTTATTTAAATCCTCTCTAAATTGGTTGTTTTCTACAATAAAATTAAAGGAAGTATGGAGAGCCATCACACTCCTGCTGTCTGGCAGATTTACAGTCTTGGGAAATGGAGACTGCAAAGCAGCCCCCAGAAAATTAGGCCCCCACTGAACTCCCTTCTATGTGACTTCTCCCTCTAACTTCCCCTACTAATGGAATTGTACCTCCCCAATACAGGAGAAATAATCAACACATATATGTCCCACTTTAATCCCCCCAAATTATTACCCTCAAATATTATAATCACAGAAATAAAACATAAAAATTATTACCCATTACCCCCCTCCTTTCCTTCTCCACAGAGTTACATTTACTCCCATTACAAGCCAGCCAAGCTAAGAACATAAATCACCTTCAAGCCCAGGTCTACAAGACATAATCCACTGATTTGTTACATAATAACCAATAACCTTGACAGGTGTCTGAATCAAGGACAAGAAATATCCAAATTGGAAACTGAGGAAAATCCCAACTCTGGTCTGTCTTAAATTACCCTCTAACTCTGTACCTAGTTATGAAATATTTTGTTACCCATGTCCTAAGTAATTGTGATTAATTATGCCTGACAGAGGATTGAGCAAACAGTGCTTCTTATCATTTATCTGACTGAACCTCCACACTCTAGACAGAAGGACCCTCCTCTCTGAGAGACCTGTGTCTTGGCTCTCAAAGAGGAAGTGTCATAAATTTCTTTACTAGGGTAAAGATTTTACCTTCATTCTCAGGGATGGGGGAGCCAGGATGATAGCCAAAATTTGGTACTTGTCTATGAGTATTTCACAAGGAATGTGGATATAAGGAAGTCCTACATCAAGCGTTACAAACTTGAGTCTCACACTAGGTTCAATTCCTTTTCTATTGACTTAGAAGTTCATCAATC
Organism: Monodelphis domestica; assembly: GCF_027887165.1. Taxonomy (NCBI): domain Eukaryota; kingdom Metazoa; phylum Chordata; class Mammalia; order Didelphimorphia; family Didelphidae; genus Monodelphis; species Monodelphis domestica. Next base: position 149,380,531 of record NC_077229.1, read on the forward strand.
CTAGCTGGATTGGTTTCTTTCTTCTTTACCTATGTGTTCTTTTTTGCACTTTTCAGGTTAAGTCTGTGCTCCTTTTTGATCCCATTTCGTAGAATCAGACACAAACATTAATCACAGTCCCATAACATTTGATCAATAAAGGGCAGTTTCCCACAGTCTAAAGCTTTTGAGTATGTATTAATATTATAGCATATATATATGCATATATATATTAAACTTCTATTACTGCTGAATAAAAAAATGATACTGATTGTATGTACCTTAAGTACAAGAAATGAAAAAAGGAAAAATATCAAACATTCTAATAAAAATAAAAGCAATAATAAAATCAGAATTCAAAAATCCAATGTGTTCCCCAAAAATAGTATGCGCTTGCCTATGGGTTATTATCTCCAATGCATGTGATAGGATAGAGTCAATTAGTCTCAATAAAAGATGCTCTCATTCCATGTGAGCAACGAATCCAAGAGTCCTTCTCTCCAATCTTTATAGATGTTGGAGTAGTTAATAATATTTGGAATGGCCCTTCCCAGAAAGGCTAAGTTGTTCCAGTATGCTGGAAGTTCCTTATATACACTTTGTATCCTGGGTTTAGGTCATGAAGTGAAAAGTCTAGTGTTACTGCTTGTACTGCAGCTCTGGATTCATGGAGTTCATGCAGTTTGTGTTGTGATTCCTGTATATAGGAAGCAATAGGAGTGCCTCCCCCTAAAACTGATGTATATGCAGAGGAGAAAGGCTTAGCCTGCATATGTGGATGTCCAAAAAACATCTCAAATGGTGAGATAGGTAGGTCTCCTCTGGGCCTGCTTCTAAGATAAAATAGGACTAGAGGGGGAACTTCAGACCATTTTAAATGAGTCTCAGTGCATAATTTGCCAATCATAGTTTTAAGTTCTCTGTTCATTTTTTCAACTTGGCCTGAGATCTGGGGATATATGGAAAATGAAATTTGGGAGTTATCCCCAAGCAAGAATATATCTGGTTTAGAACAGAATCAGTAAAATGACTTCCTCTATCTGAATCAATATGTGCTGGGAAAGTGAGGAATAATCTCTTTTAAAAGCTCTTTAGTAACAAAAGCTGCTATGTCTCCGGTTGTAGGAAATGCTTCTGGCCATCTGGTCAATTGATCTACTATGACTAGACAAAATTTATAATGTCTAGTCTTTGGCATTGTTATGAAATCTATCTGTATGTGCTCAAGAGGTGTGTAAATCAGAGGATGCCCACCAAATGTACCCCACGCCTTCCCACATTTCCCACACAAGGCATATTGGTTACATGCTCAGCAGGTAGAGCAGGCTGTACACACTTTAGAGGCTATAGTAGTTATATCAGGGGCTATCCATACCCTTTTAACAGAGTCCACAATGCCTTGGGTACCAAAGTGACCATTTTTATGAACAGTTAGAAACATCTAGGGAGCAGGGATTTTCCTTCAGATGACACCCATACTCCATTAATCTGTTTTGCTTTGAATTTTCACTTCCATTTTTCTACTTCCTTTTCATTATAGGAAAGTGATAAATTTAAGTCATCATTGGTTGTTAATGTTAAATTAATTCAGGCCCTTCTATGGCTGCTAGTTTTGCAGTAGAATCTGTTTGGTCATTTCCCCTAGAGACAGTGTCAGCACCACCTCTATGGGCATAGCAATGGACTACATCTAGGACTTCAGGCAGCTGGAGAGTATAAAGAATTTCATTAATAGTTTCTGCATTAGCTATAGATTTTCCAGCTAAGGATAAAAATCCTCTCTGGAGCCATAGCATCCCAAATGAGTGACAAATGCCAAAAGCATATCTAGAATCCATATAAATTGTTACCTTTTTATCCTTGGCAATTATACAGGCATGTTTCAGGGCTATGAGTTCTGCATCTTGAGCACTAATATTAGAGGACAGTGAAGCTGACCACTCAGTGGCAAATTCTGTGACTACAGCAGCTCCAGTGTAGCGTATGTCATCCCTCATAAAAGAATAATCATCAGTAAATAGGACCACATCTGGGTTGTCTAAGGGAGTGTTCAAGAGATTATCTTGAGGCTTTTCTGCCATGAACACTAGTGTTTCACAACTGTGTAATAGTTCTCCTGAAGTTGGTAAATCTGGAAGCAAGGTGGCAAGTTTAAGGGTTGTATAGCATTTCAAGGTAATGTTTTCACTATTTAACAAGGTTATTTCATACCTTGTAATTCACTGATCTGAGAATGCCTGTGTTCTATTCCTTAGCAACAATGCTTCTACCTCATGTGGGAACATAATTGTTAATAGGCATCCCAATACTAGATCAACAGTTTTTGTAGCTGGTAAGGCTATAGCAGCTACACCTCTAAGACATGGTGGTGCTCCTGAAGCTACTGGATCCAGTTGGGCAGAATAATAAGCAATTAGGCTCTAAGAAGGCCCCAAAGTCTGAGTTAAAACACCTGAAGCTACCCCTCTTCACTCATGTACATACAAAGTAGATGGCTTGTTGTAATCTGGGATGCCTAGAGCGGTGGGGCAGAAAAGATAGCCTATTTTAAAACTCACAGTGCTGATAGTTTTTCTGGTTCTAATTTGAGGGGTTCAAGGATTGAATTCATTTTAGTGCTATAAGGGGTTTAGTAATTTCCCCATAGTAAGGAATCTATTGTCTACAAAACCCTGTTGCTCCTAAAATTGCTCTGAACTCTTTCTTAGTGGTTGGAGAGCTTACTTTTTGAATATTTTTAATTCGTTTGGGAGACATAGAATGGGCACCTGCAGTCAGGATGAACTCCAAATATTCTACTTTGGGGAGGTACCACTGAACTTTATTTTTTGAGATATGATGTCTTCTTTTGTGTAGTTCCAAAAGAAGGTGTTTACTATCTTCCTGACATGCTTCTGCATCTATTGAAGCCATGAGTAGATCATCTAAGTTTTTGATTAATTTCCTGTTTTAAAATTTTATATTATCTGTGTCTTGGCACAAAATTTGTGCAAATGAACTTGGCCTTTCCGTGTAACCCTGGGGCAGATGACTCCATTTATACTTAGACCTCTTCCAGGTGAAAACAAAGATATTCCTGGAATCCTCATGAATGGGTGTGGAAAAGAAGCCTGAGCACAAGTCCTGTAAAGTAAGTAGCTGTGCTAGGAATAGAAGAAATGATCATATTTATGTTGGAAACTATGGAGCATCTCTTTAAAACGTGATTGTTCCCTATATTACCTCCTTTGAGAGAGGGTACTGAGGAATGGAAGGAGGTGGGGTAGATTTAGTTTTTATCTGCACAGGAAGTGCCAACTTAAGTAAGCCTGCATTGGAAGATGTGGACCAAAAAGGCTCCGGTAAATCTGCAGGTATTACAAAGGTGGCATGCTCTTTTTCCTCCTGACTCTGTGAGAGTAGTACAGGGAGTAAATTTAAAGATTCCTCAGGTACTTCCAATGATAAGGAACCATCTGGGGAGCAAGTTATTGTGGCTCTGAGTTTGCATAGAAGGTCCCTCCCCAGTAAATTTAAAGGTGAGTCAGGCAGCAATAGGAAAGAATGTTGTGTTTCTGAGGGTCCTGCAGACACCATCCTAGGAGAAAGCTTTTTAACTCTTTGGGGTATCCCCGAAACTCCCATTACATTGTCTGAACCAATTTAATAGCAATGTAAATCAGATGTACTCTTTAATACAGACCTGGAAGCTCCAGTGTCCAAAAGACAATCATAATAGATGTTACCCACCTTTAAGGTAACATGGGGCTCATCAGTATGGGGGCCAGTGGATAGTGTCAATGGCTAGTAAGATTTCAGGGCCTGGAAAATCAAAGGTTGCATCCTCTGATTCCTGTGCCCCAGCCCCCCCCCAGATACTTTCAGAGTATTTGGGAAGTTCCTAGGGCACTCCCTTGAGGGACACCCCCCTGAGGATCATTAGCACCCCAAGTATTTTTGGATGAGCTCCACTTATGTTATATTGTTGTGGAGTCATTTGGTTTGAGTTATCATTTTCCTAATTTCTAGTTCTATAGTTATCATTCCTAAAATTGTGGTTTCTATTATCATTATTATAGTTATTTCTATAGTTATTATTTCTGTAGTTTTTATTAAACTGCATGTTATTTCTGATTATCTCAAATAAAGTTCTATACTCTGTCATTCTGTGACCCTTCTCACAGAATTGTCAGGTAATGGATCAATAGTTAGATTCTTGGAGAGGGGAAAGGGCCATTGGTTGAGTATCATGCCCTTTTTCCAGTTTAGCAATCTTATCTGTTAAATATTTCATTTGTTTTTCCATTTTCAGTATGTGATCATTCGTCTCTTCCTCTTTTTCTTTGTTTCCCTTTGAAACATATAGAGCAGTTTTTCTTAATTCATCAAGATCCATTTCAGACAACCTTGGGCAATGAGTTCTAAAATAATCTCAGATCACTTTGCAAGAGTTATTGACAAAGTGCCTTCTAATTTGTCTCATGCAATTTTCTTTAGAAAGGTCAAAATCCAGATATCGACCCCCAAACTCAATTATTCTGTCCATGAATCTGGAGGGTGTCCCTTCTTCATTTTGCTTAATTTTTTTCAAATTCCATCTATTTATTCGTCAGTGCACTCTCTCATAGCAGTTAGAATGACATCCCTATAACAATTTGGTAGTAAATAATCCTCAGAGTTGTTATAGTCACAATCAGGATCCTGAGATGGCTAGTGTGCTGCATTGCACCCCCAGGCTTTATTGACATGAGAAATTATTTTATTTTTCTCACATTCAGTTAAAGAAGCCTGGAGCAAGTTTTCAACATCTTTGTAAGATGAATTACACTGAAAAAAATGTATCTGTCATCTTTTTCATTACCATAAAGGGATCTTGTTTATATGTGGGAACATTTTGTGTGATTCGTTGATTTCTTGGGGAGTGAATGGTATATTTTGCCTTAGAGTCACCACATCTCCATGGTGTCCTATTTCAGGTACTTCTCTTATAGGAAAAATCCCCCTAGTTGAATTTGGTACCTGTGAGTCAGTTTGACAAGAAAGAATTTCTTCAAAAGGATGAGATTTCTTTGGGGCTGGAATTGGTTTTTGGGTGGGAGAAGGAACAGGAGGAAGTGGGATTTCAGAAGTTTGGGTTTTAGGTTTCTGGAGAGAGGAAGTGATGGAAAATATATAGATTGTTATTTACATCACTTCCTGTGTTTCACATGTACCAATGGTAGCTTAAGCGTGACTTAGGACAGCCCAGGGGGCCTGTCAGCTGTTTCTTATTTGTCATTTGCTAGCACATGTCTGTCATAGGCCATCCTCCTCAACACTTAATTCTTAAGTACGGGTGTATACATTCCTAGTTGCTAGGATTTTAAAGACTAATCAGGGTGGAGAAAATCTAAAATTCCCAACACCACCAAAGCTAATTCTCCAAAGAGTGAATAGAACTTGGAGGTCTTATATACCTTTTGTGGAATTTAGGACAAAAAACACATACTGACTGGTTACAAGCAGGTCTGGGAAAGAGGCTGTGGACACTGCCTGGGGTACCAGGCAATGGCCTAAGATACAATGGGAGAAACTTCAAAGACAAAAATGGTGATTGAGGTTTTGAGTATTGCTATCACTCCTATTCAGGATACTTAATAGATGCTTGGGGGTACATTGTTCAGTCTGAGACAAGGTCAGTATGGGACTTCCCTTAAGGCAAGGGGCAGACTCTGGGCTTTTAAAAATACAGTTGGCAGTTCCAAGGCAGAAGAATGGAAAGGATTCATTTGTAGACTTCAGCCCTTGAGAGGCCGGGGGTAAACCTGAGCTTTGCCATCTCTCAGGAGAGATAGTGAATATTTGTCATCTTTGTGCAATGCATTCCCTGGCTGAAAGAGCATCTCTTAATAACTTAAATATATTCCTAGGACTAGTCTCAAGCTGGCAGAGTCAGAAAAAAAATCTGAAATCCATTCATAATGAAAATTGACAAGGTTTGTATGAGACAAAAGAAAAATTTAATTTTAAATGAAGTAGATCTTTCCAGTGGGTCTTTTTTCAATTTGGCAACTTTTATGTTATGATTCATGACATTGACCAAATGTCTTTTTTTTTAAAAGTACATTTGACCTAATGGAGCAATTTATGGTGGGGAAAAGCAAAAAACAAAAAAAAAATCCACTTCAAACTATATAAGCATTCTTGATTAAATCAGCATTCCAAATTGACCTCTAAGACAAAAGTCAATTAATTATTGACTAATAGCATATTTTATGATTATAGAAGAAAATCTCTAAGTCATTAATAGTTTGTGTTTTGTATCATATGTTACTGGAATTGCCTTTGACTATGAAAATATTCACCTTTATCACTCAGATGTCAGTTATGCAGTCACCTTACAAATTCAATATTTATTTAGTATATACTATATGCAAATCTTTATTCTATGTACTGATATACAAAACCAATTCCTATATAAAAGGAGTTTATAATCTAATAAATTAAAATAAAAATGTTAGTATTTTTAGTATACTATAGTTATATATATATAATATATATGCTATATATTTATAGTATAGTTAGTATAAAAAAGAAAATGTTAAAAAAAAGATAAAAGAAATTAATTTACCAAAAGGCTTAAGGCATGAGAGTTTAAGTATAGTTGTCAGGAGGAAGTACTTGGGAATGAGAAGAGATTCCAGAAATGTGAAAGGGTATATTCAAAAGTAAAGACCTGAGAAAATGGGAATGGAGGGTGAATTGCAAGTAGTCTGATGTAGGTGGAATGTAGATTGCATAAAATAAGGAATGGAAATGTAGGATGCAAACAGATTAAAATTAGTCCTTAAAATTCATCTAATAATTTTGAATGGCAATAGGGAATCATTTAAGGTTTTTGAAGAGGTAACAAGCATTGAAAAGATTACTTTGGTATTGGTGTAAAGAATGTATTTTACTGAAAAATAACTAGGAATAGAGAGAACAGTGGAGAGTTGGTGAAAATTCAAATTGTCTTATTGGCAGTAGAAGCAGAAAGGAGGGGTTGTAGGTAAGGAGTATTTCAGGGACTGAATCAAAAGAGATTGTCCACTAATTTATTATGAGTAGTAAGGAAATGAAAGTATTTAAGAATGACTACAAAGTTTGGAATCTAGACAACCAGGAGAATGGTGGTGTTATCAAAAAAAATGGAAAATTCAGGAAATTAAATGTCCAATCAGTTTGAGACATTGGCAGGAAATCTAAATTTGAGTGAAAAACTGCAAATGGAAAGCTGGAACTGAGAGGACTAGTCAAGGTTTGAGATTCAGATTTGAGAATCATATTTATAAAGGTTATAATTATAGCTATTGGAGGAGTGGCCAGCTTTTAATGAGGGAGGATATAGTAGGTAAAAGAGAAACAATACAGGAGACACATATGAAGTGAATTGAAGATTACAGTTTTAAGGGAAGAAGAATGGTATAAAAAAAAAGAATGGGATAAAAAAACTAGTGAAGAGAGTGAAAGATTTGACAGAAAAGTTTGAGGAGAATAAAAACAATTTCTATTCTAATGGATATAGAGTATTGACAAAGAAAAATAAAGTAGAATTCATATATTAGAAAGGTAAAGGAGATTCACTTAGGAGAAGCTACTAGATGAGTACATTAGGGGGTTGCTGGTCATCCTGAAAAGATTGGTTTCAGCTGAGAAGTAGAGTCCATACAGCAGTGTCCTGAAGTCAGTTCAAATGCAGCTTTTGAAAGCCAAATGTTACATTTTCATTGTGAACATTTTCACCTTGGATGCTAGCAAATGCAATCAACCAGGATTTAATTTATTATGTTGTTGATTTTCTAGATTTAATAAATTGATTGAATGAACAGACTAAACTTGTGAGAGAAGTGGGAGAAGTTACCATAAGTTCAAGATCCTTTGTGAGACACATTTCTAAATACATAGGTCATTAATTCCCACTTTGGTGATTTTATTTCACTGTCAGTTGGTAAATACAAGTAACCCAAAACAAAGGCATTAGTTGAGATGCTTTTTTAAGAATAAAAATAACTGTAGGTTTCTTCCATAAACCTAGGACAATCTTTCTTACAAATATACGTAGGGCCAGTGGGAATAGTGGACATATACCAGGGGAATGCTGGTAGAAAGCTAGAGATATATAAAATATTTGTGGCCAAGCAAGTTAAGCCTTTGTCACCACAGGGATAGTGAGCAGGTAGGAAACATGTTCATGTTTTGCTCCCCATATGCACACAGCATCTCTGTTGCGTTGATTCCTAACATGGGCTGCTTGGAACATGCTTCTTGGTTCCCAGCTCTGCAGGTTAATTGCCTCACACTGCTGGAAGCAGGTAGGGTTAACATGGGGATGCTCCTCTACTCTTCAGTTTTGTTGCCTCAGGCTATGGTCAACCATCAGGGCTGCTTCCCTATTGGTTACCTTGCTGCTTTAGGCCATTGGAAGTAGTCCTAACTGGTGTGTGTTCACCCAATGTACCACTCAAGTATTCACTGAGATTCCCTCTCCTGTCACAACAGTGAGACATGTTCCTCTTGCTTTATTTACTTTTTAAGTACTTAATTTTCTTTTTGTGTGTGTTTAGGTTTGGTTGAGATGTGTGTCTGTTACTCTACCATCTTAGCTCCCAGGATGCAACTGACTACTAGAGTTATTCCTACTAGGTACTTACTCTTGGGCTATTTATCTTCTCTGTTGCCCATGATTATACCCTTCAACTGTCTACTTATTTCTCATTGAGCCTCTTCCCTGCTAGGTTTCTTGTCAACCACTTGGCTATTTTTATGTGTACTATAAGGTGACCTGGCTTTTGAAAAGGAAGGAAAAAAAATCTTCCCATTTTGCCAGAAATTAAAGAATTGGAGTTGTCTATCTCTTCTTTTATAGCTTGTTCTTTTCTCTGCTTCCAGGAATCATACTCTTTGGAGTTGTCCTGATTACTGTCCCAAATAGAAAACTATTTTTTTCAAAGCCACCAAGGGCATGAATGATTTTTATCTTTCTTATTAATTCCATCAAGACTGGTCCAAAAAACTTCACTCATTTGAAAAGGATAAGAAATAGTATAAGATTCTTTTATGTTTCAATTGAAACCTTAACTACTTTGTCTCTTTCACTTATTAGATATATCATGTGATTTTATCAACTGGCTCGGGTTAGGATATTATTTATTAGAGGTATCTTGCCAAATTTGATCTTCCCGGAATTTTATCTGTATGTACATTGTTAGTAATTTTTCTGTAAAATTACAAAGGCTTCTAAAAGACATTTTAATAACAATGGGGCTTTGTAGCTGTGGAACCAAGCAATGATTTCTGGAGTTTTTTTTCTATTTGGAGAGGTATTTCATTCACCTCATTCTGCTTCAATTTCTATATTTGCTAGAAGAAAAGAATTGCTATATAACATACCATATGGAGATGTCAGAAGTCAGGCATTTTGCCCTGTTAAACCCTTAAAATCTGGTGATATTCATTACTATTAGTAATAATAAAATGATCCATTAAAAATCAAAATCACTGTAGGTGGGTAACTCTAAAATTGGTCCATTCAAAACAGTTACCAACTTTACTGGGAGGTATGCTCACTGTGTAATATGGAAAAAGTGGTTGGAGAAAATCTGCTGCTTAAGCATCAGTAACACAGACATCTTTATTGTTTAGGAAGCAAAATATACCCATTAGGGCATCACTCCATCATTTCTAAAAGTGAATAAAAACATCCTGATGAAATACAGGATGAGTGCAAACAGACTACACCCTTCCTTTTTTCAGCAATGAGGAATGGTTAGGTGCCAGCCCCTCCTCCCTACTGACATCCATCCAGTTTACTAAAGAACTTTTAGTTGGCTAGGAGACAGTCTGTATGTGAGCTACAGAGAGGCATGCCAGTATTGAGTCATCCTCTGAAAAAGCCCACAGGCCTGTCAGTTGCTTTCCTTTCTTTTTTGTGGTCTAAGGGAGTGAATTTTAAAAAAAGAAAGAAACTTTCCTCTTGTCATGTTTCCCTTTTCATCTTTGAGTCATTACCCCCACCCTTTACTGACTTTATTTCTTCCAGATTTTAATTATCATCCTCTACTAACCCATCCTTTGCTAATCTCAGGAGTTTTTTAAAAGAAGGCTTGCTCACCAAATTATCTTTGCCAAAGTCTCATTTGGAAAAAAATAACAATCTTTCTCTGTCCTTCCAGCTGCCAAATGTCATCATGAGTCATAATTTTGACCCAGTTGACAGAAACACTTAATATAAAAGCTCCCCTTTCCCATAGCTACTTATTAGCTTCCACCCCTTTCCCACTGCCTTAAAATAACTGCTAAGATATAGTAACTTTCCAGAGAAGTATATTTGGTTGTTGTGTCCACTGTAGTCTTTCTAACTCTATTATATCTATTATATCTGAGAAGCAATTAGATAAAGTGTTTGACCAAAAAAATAATTTAAAAAATAGTAAGTATTAGTGACCTTGCTTGTTCCAGGAGATCTTAAGAGTTCATAGGAAGTTATATCCTGAATAGAGTTGAGTTTTACATATTGAGTCAGGAGTTAGACAACTTAGTTTTCAACTAAAAAAAATGCTTATTCATCTCCATTAAGGTTAAAGGTTTAGGCTACTCATGGATTAAGGGGAAAATCTTTTTAAGAGTCCAAATATGTACATTTTCCCTGTACTTATAGTTTTAAGGAGCATAAAATGAAGGCCCTTTGAGTTCAGAGAATGTGTTTTGTTCTTTGCTTCATGAAATATCAAAAATGATGCCTGATACATAGTATGTTTCTTCTAAAAGGCTGGTGAATCAATGAAGGAAAATACTATTTTATCCTTTAATCATGAGTATACTACTTTTTTGTCTTTCATCATGGAAAGATTAAGATTTCCTCACAACACCTACTTCATTGGAATAACATTTATTCTTAAAACAACTCTATGTGTTCTGTAGAAAAATAACATTAAACAAGAATAATCACAATTATAGTATATATTATATTTTATAGAAGATGAAGAATTTTAATATATGTATGAAGCAATGTGACTATTTCAGCTCAACTTCCAATATAAGGAATTATTCATAGAAACTGCTACCATGCTAAATAGATTATGAGTATACTTATTAGAGACTATATTTTTACATATTTTCATTATTATCCCTTACTATATATTATTTGTGTGTTTTCAAAATGATATATAATTGATTTAATCAGTATTAGAATCTAACTTAACCTCTGTGTGTGTGTGTGTGTGTGTGTGTGTGTGTGTTTATGTTGTTATAAGGAAAAGTTAAAGTGAAGGAGGAAAGTGTATGTCTGCAGAGGGCAGAAGCATGGGACAGCATAGTAAGAATTCTGGAATTATGCAAAGGGAGTTAAGCTGTTGCTAAGGAATAGTTGGGGTTTGTTCTGGCACTTTTCTCTTTGGTTTACCTGGAGGGGACTAGCTGCCTTCCCTTTCTGTCTGTTTTCTCTCTGGGCTTCTCTATCTTACCTGCGTCCCTGCTGGCTGAATTGATAATTACACAGAACTTTGTAACAAGGGAATCACTTTAAAAGAATGATATATATTAATTTAAGGTCACCAAGGAATCAGCTATGTAATTCCTAAATGAAAAACTCAAGTCAGCCGTCAGCCTTTTTTGGAGTTTAATTACAATAGGAGTAAGAAAGGAATTAGAGATAGAGAGAGAGAGAGAAAGAGGAGAGAAGGGAATAGGGCTTAAATACCCCTTCTGTTTAGGCTGGGCCAAAAGGCCCAAGCCCTTAGATAGCTGGAGCAAAGAAAAGAGACCAGTCCCTATTACTCACGTGTCCAAAATGGAGAAACAGTCTCAGGGGCCCCCACCTTCAGCTTCCTTCCGAGCAAGCCTTCTCAGAGCCCAGGAACCACACCGACCAAAAACCCCCCTAGTCTCCAGACCCTCCTATCTTTAAGGACACCATCCAAGTTGCCTCCCCCCAGTCCTCACATCTACCAATCACTCTTCACCAATTTCCCTGTCAATGGAGGCTCTCGCTTAACCCAGGACCGCCCAGAGGTTTCTGGCTTTTGCACATGTCTGTTGAAGGTCATATTTTTCAAATGATTAAATCTTTACTCCTTTGCTACAGTCCTTTCTAAATCCTGTTAACTTGAGTATGGTAGAGATTGGAATAATTAAATTTTGATCTAGGCTGCAGCCCTTACTCAATCCTATTAGGACTGAATAGGGTGGAGATTTATTCCAAGTATCTCCATTGTATCAATTCTAAAATCAATCAAGACTCAAAGAAATTCCTGTTCTATGCTTAAGCATAGGTCAAAGTCCTTTCCATTGTTCAGCAAAGGGTTTCTGTCCTAAAGTAATCTTAAGAAGGGAAGAGAAAGAACCTCCCATGCCAATGGGGTTCCCATTCCAATAGACTATCAGTAAGAAATTTTCCAAGTATGAAATATCCCAATGGTGAAATTACCAACATTTATAAGTCTAAGGAAATTTTGAGGTTTACAACTTCCTGGTGTGATCTTGAACTGTCTGGGCTGCCTGTCCTTGAGATTTTGTTTGGGATCCTTTTGGATCCAGGACCTCTTCCTGGGTGTAAAATTGAGATTTGAACTCTGGACTTCAATCCCCACAAGTCCTTGCTCCACTTCCCCAAAATGCTTTGTAATCTCATGGAAGTCTGAGGTGGGTGAGATCGAGAAGTATTTAAGCTGATTGCAAAGGCTTTTGAGCTCTCTTTTCTCTTTTTGGACTTCTGTTTTGGAGCAGACGTGGCTCTTTCCATAATGTAGATGAGGTCTTGTCTAGGCCTCTGGCCTAGGCACATTTTCCTTATCCAGTATTTTCTTTAATCCTTAATCCTTAATAAACCTCTAAAAAATATAATACTCCTTGCAGAGAGAAACTAACTTCTCCCTGCCTCAGTCTCCCCTAAATTTTAATCTTTACATGGGCCTTGACCAGCCTAACTGCCAAATTCACTACCTCTAATATCACCAAAAAGGGGGTTTGTTTTGGTTAGTAAAGACCTATTTACATTAGGGTCTTGGGCTTTAGACAGCTAGACAGTTAAGAGTAGTTTGAATCTGAGAAGACTCCCAGTTATAGAACATTAACATCTGGAGGGGTTTTAGGTGGTTGTCCACAGTTTAAATTTATCCAAGTCCCTTTTTCACCTTCCCTAGAATCCATTATTTATTCTTGTTATACCCTGAACTGTGTTTGTTAACCTGGGACAGTCTTTGCCTGGATTGGACTTGTTGGCCTTCCAAAAGTTTATTCTTATTTGCCCTACATTTTAACATATAATCTCACCCTCTAACCACACTATATTATAGTCTACTACCTAAACCTTTCTTTCTGAATGCACTCTGATTGAATGGTGGAAATCAGAATAGCTACTACAGATCCTATTTGCAACAGTACTTATTCCTGGTGCTACCCACTGTCTCTTAACAGAATCCAGAACAGCTTGTGTACCAAAATGACCTTTTGTATGAATGGCTTGACATAATTAGGTGTAAAAATATTTTGGCAATAGAGGTTTTCCAGCATCTGAAATCCATAAACCATGTTTTTTACTAGCTCCAAACTTCTCCTTACATGTTTGAATCTATGTATCTACATAAGCTTTTTGTAAATCAGCAGGCTCAATGGTGGAAAGATTCTCTACATAAACTGGAGCTTTCTGGGCTACATACATTGTGGTTACATTAGCTCTATGATTTTCTTTATATACTGAGTCTCTACACAAGTATCACTTCTGCAATGGAATACCCCTAGCTATTTTGGCTTTTGGATAGCATCGAGTAACTCAGTTATTATTTTTGCATGAGTAATTCGTTTTCCTGATGCAGTAATAAAACGATGCTGTTTCCAGATTTTTCCTGTTGCATGACACACTGAAAAAGCATAATGAGAGGCTGTATAGATATTTGAACTTTTCCCATCAGCTAGAAGACAGGCCTGCTTCAATGCTGTGATTTCCAGGTAATGAGCCAAACAATAGGGTCTCCAATTCTGTGACCACTGAAGCACCAGTACAATGAACACCATTGCACAAATATGAAGAACCATCAGTAAACAAAAGCTACTCTGGATTTTCAATAGGAGCATCTTTCAAATACATCCTAGACATGTCCACCAAATCAACTACTTCTGTATATTCATGTAATGGCTCACCATGTTTTGGTATATCATGTAGAAGTATAGCAGGATTAAATACAGTACACTTCTTTAACTGGATATTCTCACTACCCAGGAGAATATTTTAATACCTAGAAATTCTTTGATCTGAACAAGCTTGAGTAAGAAATTGATGTGAACAGTATACAGTAAATGGGCATCCCAAAACTAAATCTGCTGACTTCTGGACTAATATAGCAGCAGCAAGTACTCCTCCTTGAACAAGGTACAATACCTGCAGCTATTGTATCAAGTTGACAACTATAATACCCAATAGGATAATAACTTTGTCCCAAAGTCTATGTTAATACTACAGAAGCAATTCCCTTGGTCTTGTATTGATTTAGACTCTTGAACCCTAGAGACTACATTTCCCACAATCCCCTTTTCCTTTTCTTGTTTGTGTGTCTCCTTATGTAGATGGGTTTTGGAGTTTCCATTTCCACCTACACGGTCTCTCTGGCTGATATGAGTGGTAAGGAGGGAGCATTGTGGGTGCTTTCTGGAGTATTTTTTTTAATTCCTCTTTCCTCTAAGTCAATTTTAATAAATAGTATTAAAATAATACTTGGAGTATTGAATATTAATTTTAATCTTTATATTTTTGGTGACTACAGTCAAAGCTGTTTTTTTTAAAGCTGGCAGCCTGACTGCAGTCACACAGCCCCATAGTTTAAAACTGCTACTAGTTTGCAACCAAAAGCTGCTTTTCTGTTGATAGTTTTCAAACCTCCTCTCTAGTCACCTAGCTGTGGCTCAGTCCTCTACCTCTCCTTCTGCCAAACCCCAGCTAAGTAGCAGGTCCACTCTTTCCCCACTGCATCAAAGTGCTAAGTCAGCCTTGGCACCCCAGGCCCACCCCAGTGCTGCTTCTGTCACTTCTGCTGCCCTGATCCCTGTTCTAGCTGGTTAATATAAGCTTTTCTTTCCCCAACCAGTTAAGAAAGGAAGCCCCTTTCCCTGCTGCACAGCTGATTGCCTCCTTGGCTCGACCAGGCTCTTTGTCTTGGCTGAGAGGGTCCTAGCCCTCTTTTAAATGCTCCAGCTTAACTCTTATCACTCCTTGCTTTACCAGATTTGCCTTACTTCCATCTCTTGGTCTCTGCCCAATTTTGTAGTCATATCCTCCATTTTGGTTTCTACCAGGCCCTAACCACATCCTTTACTCTGAAAACCATACCTAATCACACCCCTAACCCCTCCCAGTTGTAAATGCTGCCTCTTGGCCACTAGAGGTCAATATTGAGCTTTGATTTTTTTCTAACTTTTGCTCTCTTTTCTTTCTTTTTTTTCTTCTCTTCTATGTTTTCCCCCTTTTTCTGATTAGCTACAGTGGTTGTTTGCTGTCATTAGATGGCAGCAATAAATAAATAATTAAAAATGTTTCCCTTTTTTACAACTAAATAATAATATATATTATTTATTATATGTATTAATATAATATATATTAATAATATAATAAATAAGCTAAATGCCCTCATCTACTACCCATCCTTTATAATAATAATAATTAAAATAAAACAGTAAAAATATACATTTTTTCTCTTTTGATCAAAATGCTAAGCAGCATAAATGCTACCATGCATGAAAGACTTCTGCTTTTTACCCAATTAGAGGCATGTAAAATTCCAAATTCCCTCCTCCTCATACTCCTAGGAAATTTTATTTTTGTGATCTTCATTCTTAAGACAAAAAATGCTACTATACAAGAGATTAAAGCAGAAATGTTGGCCAACAGGAAGATTTAATCAAAAAATTTCAAACATTTACATGATATAATGAAAAATACTGATCCCATTCAAAACAAGTCTGAATTTTGAGAGCCTGTTCCTGAACCACAAATAGAGGATGATAGTATTTCTTCTGAAATGGAAATGAGACACCCCTCTCATATACATTGGGTGCAGATACTTCTCTCTTGTACTCTGCAACATCTCTCTCATGCTCTGCAACTCCTGGCTGATTTTACCTCCCTTGATCCTTCTTCTAATCCCCCATCCTCTCCTGCCATTTCTTCTACCCCACAACCAGCTGCAACATGAAATAAAACTTGTTCTGCTACGATACCTATTCCTACCCATGTTGTCTCGGCATAACCACAGTCAACTTCTAAGGAATCACAGACATTGGATGACTACTATAAATTCATTTTCCCCTTAAGGGAAGTTCCCCCACTAGGATGCAATGGGGATGTGGTGACCCTAAGACACCATATACCTTTAACTCCACAAGAAATTAGAGAACTGAAATACAATATACCTTCTTTTGAATGCAAACCTCTCATGGTAACCAAGAAAATGGCTGATATTCTTTATCAATATGACCCATTCTATAAAAATGTTGAGAATTTGCTCAATGCTTTTCTAATGGAACATGAGAAAAATAAAATCATCTTTCATATAAACAAGGTCCAGGGGAGTGGGGCAGCATACTGGCCAGCTCAGGACCCTGCATGGGATTATAACAGTACTACAGACTGGTTGCAATTACATCACTGTAGTGATGCCATTATAACATCTTTGTGAGAATGCTCCAAGGATACGGAAGCATGATCAAAATTTGAAAGCCTTAAACAATCAGATGAAGAGACCCCTCACAATTCATGAATAAGCTCATTGAGCGTGGGGAGTAAATATTTAGACCTTGATATTCTAAAGAGAATGATATTAAGCAAATAAAGAGACATTTTGTCAACAACCCTTGCAGAGTTGTCCCAGGTTATTTTAAGACACATTACCCAGTGTGGCTTCAGATGGACCTCGAAGAGTTGAGGAATACTTCTGCTTATGTCTTTAAAGGCCAAAAGGAAAAACAGGAAGAGGCTAATAATGAGAAAACAAATCAAACCTTTGGAAGATAGAATTGATAAACAGAACAAAGGGCATGATGCTTAATCAAATGGTACTACCTCCTCTCCAAGAATGTAACTATCAGTCCCTTACCTGCCATTTCTATCATAAGAAGGGCCACATAATTATGAACTACAGGAATTTTTTCTGGGTTATGATGAACTATACCAACTGGAAAAATTCTTATAGGAACAATTTCAGGAATGATAATTATAATGGTGATTTCAGGAATCATAATTTTATGACTGAGAATCATAGTCTTAGGGACATAAATCAGGCACTTGACAACTCATACCAAATGACCCCACAGCAGTATATTTTGAGTGGAAGTTGTCCCCAAACCATCCAGGGAGCTACTTCCTTTCTGGAGAGAGTCCAAGGTACTACCCAAAGATTATGAAGGTTTATGGGGGGAGGGGGAGTTGGGGCATAGGAATCAGAGAATACAACCTTTGATTTTCCAGACCCTGAAATCTTACTCCCTATTGTACCTATCCACTCTTCTTGTTGTATCAAGCCCAGATGCTATAATTTCTTCCATTCCAAGTCAAGCAAGATATTTCACTGTAGTAGACTGTTGCTCAGCTTTTTTTTTCTCAAATCCTATTCATGAGAATTACCAAAATATATTTTTTTGCTTTTTCTTGGGAAAAGACCCAAGGGACCTGGACTCATTTGCCTCAAGGGTTCTCAGATTCTCCTAGACAATTTTCTCAGATCTTAAACAGAGACCTTAAAAGTATAACATTCAAAGAGAGCAAACTGGTGCATTTTTTTGGACAATATACTCCTTGTGTCCCCAAATGCATAAGTGTGTCTCAGAGATAGTAGGATTCTTTTTTGGAATTGTATTCCAAAAGCTTCAACCAAAGATTTAACTTAGTTTCAGCACTGGACAGAAGCTGGTTTGATTGGCCACTGTCTATATGACTGAAATGGTGTACTTCAGCACTGGACAGATCTACTCTCAAGCAGCCAAGTGCTCTCTTGACTGACAGTTCCCCAAAGTTCAATAGACTTTCAGTTCCTCCTCAACTGTTCCTTAGCAACTTCTTAACTGCCTTTGCAGAACTGCAGAATTCTTACTCTGCAAAACCAATATTAGGTGCATTGACAAAAAATCAATTACGGAGCAGTCCCCTTTGGTATAAGAGTGTACATTCAAAACAAATACATTCAAAACCCCATAATTGAAATTCACCATATTTCAAAGTTCACTCTGGATATTCTGGTGCAGCATGTGGTCTTCATAGGCATCTTCATAACACCTTCTCCAAAAGGTGCACCTTCTCCAAAAGGTTAGCCTTCTGGACTCTGGAAAGTAGTTTCTTGTTCTAAATTAGGCTCAAATTCAAATCAAAGTTCAAAACAATAACATAGTCCTCTACCCTGAGGAAGATAATAACACATTCTCCCCTGAGGAGGATACAGGGATACATATTGGTATCACACAGAGATACATGATTGGGTCATAAGGTATATGAATGAATTATCAAAAATATTACAGAAAAATTCAAAGAAATTAAAAAAATACCTTTGAGTGAAATATAGAATATCAAAACTGTTCCACACTGTGGTCCCTTACTGAAAAAAAATGGAGGAGAAAAGTTGGAAAACCATATTGGGGTGGAGGGGAAGGATTTATACCTTACCCAATTCTTAAGAACTACAAGGTGGTGTGTTGAAAAAACACAGTATATGGTCACAACAGGGGGTTCTGGTCCCACTTTGGCTAAGGCTATAGGCTGGGAGGAGATGGTAGCAGTCCCTGGGGTTCAGCCAGTGGGGCTAAGAGAGGGCAGGGTTCATTAGAAGAGGCAGGAGAGAAACCAGGGTTTTTCAAAATTTCTCTATTGTCTATTCTTTCTCAAAGTCTTAAAATTTTTTCTTTTTAGAATTTTATCCCTGACATGGTAAGCCAAAAATGTGAGAATAAAAATTAATATACAATAATTCAAGTATTATATTTATAAGATTTATTAATAAGAACTTGAAATAACAGCTAGAGTAAAACCTGCCTAACTCTACTGTAAGAGAAGTAGAGTAAGGAGGAGGAGTTATAGAAACATTAACAATAATGTAAAAGACATATGTAAACAGATAGGGAAAAGAAATTTCGAGATGAGGGAAGAATTCTGGAAGATTAAATACAAAGGATACAAATTCCACTTATACATAACTCAGCCTAAATCAGAGTATAAACTTGGGCAGCCACCTTATTTTTCAAGAGAAGAAACAAGAGAAGACAACATGAAGTTAAAAATCTTCATTTGCATGAGCAAACAGGCTCAGAAAATGTATGCCTATACACCAGCAATAAGTAATAGAAGTTAAATTTGAACCCAGGTCTTTATAATCCAAATCCAGAACTTCTACAATAGATAGAAACTAGCAATTCAAGATCACATAAAAATAAACAACAGCAACCACATCCAAGTCTTACATTCCTAATTTAGTATTTTATGAATTTGAATAGTTAGTTAATGAGCATTTATGAAATACCTACTATGGTTTAGGAACTGTGCTGAGTTCTGGGGTTACAAAGAAATGTAAACAACAGTTCTTGTTCTCACACAGCTCACAGACTAAATGATATAGTGTTAATTTTAATAATTTAAAAATATGTTCCTAAAATTAGAGCCTTAATTTAAAGTTTTCATATTAAGAAAGAATATATTTGAATGCTTGAGAAGGTAAAAAAATTAAAATAGTTAATTATTTAAAGCAATTAATGTGCCCCATTTCTGGTGCCAGCCAATGACAAATGGAATATAAAGTTGAGAGAATAAGCAATCTCTTAGAATTTCTAAAGTTTGTAAGGATAATTTTAGTGTTTTGACTTAAAAATCTAAATAAGTGGTGGCCATAGGAAATTCCCAAATTGAAAATACCCAAGTCAGCTGGGGTTTTAGGGAGATTTTAATTAATAAAGAGAGAAGGAATTAAGGGAATGAGAGAGAGAGAGAAAGGATTAATTTAAACTGCGCTGGCCTTAGGGAGATGGAGTCAGTCTTATCATTCACCACAAGACCATATCCAAGTAGGCTCCAGTCCTCCACTGAATATCCTGAACTGAGTTCAGAATCTAACTCAATTCGACTCAAACTCTCTTGCTTCCTGACTTTTTATCCCTTCCTTTTAAAGAAATTTTCTCTTATGTCACCTCCCCTAAATTTTCAAGTCTACCAATCACAGTAGATGCTTTTTTCCACCAGGACTGCCCCATTTTTAGTTCTCATCTTCTTTGGTTCTCACCTTCTCTGATTAGATTATATCTTCTGAGTACTTTACACCTCTTTGTTAAACTTGCCTTTTGTAAGTTACTTGACCTTTTTAGGTACTAATTTAACCTTTACAGGTACTTAACACCTTTTTGCATTAGATCTAAAAATAGACCTATCTTAAGGTTCTAGCTTTACTATAAGGTGTGAGTTAGGGACTTTCATTGTTCAATCAAGAATTTACAACTTTATTTCCACTAAGGCACTGTCTGAGTAGGGTGGAATAATTTTAAAATTCCCAATGTAGTCCTGATTCTTGTTAGACCAAGTATCTTCATTGTTACAATAAGGGAATAGCTAAACCAAATATTCTAAGGTACTGTCTGAGTAGTTTTTAAGATTCACAAGTTAAAGCCTACATATGCTGGGAACTAACATTAAATGGAGACCTAGATTTAAATTCATGTTTTTTTTGTTTTGTTCTTGTTTTAAGACCTTTGAGCAGGTTGCTTTTAAGCCAGATAAACTCCTGTGAACTTAGTGTTACCATTGAGCAAAATGGCAATATTCCATTTTTAAAAACATGAGCTCTTATTACATGCATGGTATGAATCACTAAATGATAACCTTTCTCACATCTAAGATAAATTTTAGTAATAAGCTCAGGAAGATGACATCCAGCTATGGTTACTCATTTTAACCCTGTTTTTGATCAAGCAACACATCCAAATTAGATCTATTTGGAAAATCAATCTCATGAAACCAAATGAAGTGTACACTACTTTGATGGACATTACAGAAATCATTAAAATATTTTAAATGCCATACTAAAGTTCTTACATTGATTTGGCAACTTTTTCTTTAATTAACAAAATGAAAATCTTGTAACAATAAATATCTAGACTGGATATATTTTAATAGTAACCCAGAGAAACTCAATATGCTATGTGTCTGACCCCAGAAGAAATATTGTGGCTTTTTACTAATCTGTATATTCATCACCACCTTTGTTTGCCAATTTTTACAACTCTACTTCCTCTTTGCTTGAGATCAAAACTCCAAATGGAGCACTTAGTCATGGGGATCAACCTTGAGCAAGCCAATTAAAGAAAACTTCCTGTCTGACTCCACACTTTGACTGTTCTCTCCTAGAATTCACTTATAGATAAGCCACATGGATTCTTTGAATTGAATGAGCTTGAGAAGAAATCTTTTACTTTTGTGGGAATATCTTGTTGATTATTAAAAGCTATTGCTTATTTTTAAATGTTAAGAAAATAGAAAGAATGTTTCTTTGTCTCACTGATGTTAGAAGGTTAACTTATGAAGGAATATTATTTCACTCTCATTATTTTTATCCCATCACCTATTACAAATACCTTTACAAATAGAAGATTCTTTATCAGTACTTGTTGAGTGACTGATGGATGTAAATCTATATGAAGTAGCAAAACAAAATCTATAAAAAGATAGAAAAGGATCTGAATTATGATCTCACATGTATCAAAAAAACCCCAATAAAACAATGGTGGTGAGAAAATAGCTACATTCTTTGTACTATAGTAAGGGAGAGAATGATTGACAAGTCTTGAGACAGTATCTTGCCTGAGCTGGTTGAATCAGAGTTCCAAGGAACAGTTTTGCCAACTGCCACTCAGGAGCTGAAAGGTAAAGGAGGAAGGTGTATCATGCAACTGGCCTTTGAGAATCTAATGGTTGTGGTGAGAGGAAATCTCTAGTCTTCCGGTGGACAGTTAGTAGAGAGAAGAACTCTGCTTTTCTGAGACCATCTGAGAATACTAGACCTGGGATTCCTGAAATCTGATCAACCATTGACTCTGTGTGTGAGATTTTGGGTTTGCTATGGGATTTAGTCTTGTTAACCTTTAGTTAGAAAGGTAGTCAGAGTAATCTTAATTAGATAATTAAATATAGAGGGATGAGTCAGATGCTAACATTTCCCCCTTATTCCATTTCCAAAACCTTTCCCTTACCTGCTAATAAAATCAATTTTATTTATATGTGCCTTCTTTCTCTGTGTAACCTTCCTTTTCTCCTTTCCTAAAAATCATAATAACAGTATCCAGGGATCCCTGAGAGGTATATGAATTTACTCTGGACCACATAGTCAGTTTATGTCAGGATCAAAACTCAAAATAATGTGAGGCAAAAGGGTTATTTGGTATTTGAGGGCTGTTCTCTTCACATAATACCACACTGTATGTCACTATATGTTTCTTAAAGGGAAAGGTATATATGAATTAAAGAGCAGAAAAATAATAATAATAGAGATTAAAAGGGAAAGATGAAAAGGTCACAGTATTTTCAATTTTGAACTTTACTAATTTAAATGTAAATAGTTTGAAGGTGCATTTATTTCGTTAAATAAACTAGATTTATTTTAAATATTTAAAAAAAAGGATAGGGTAACAAAATTTTCCTTTTCTCATATGCATATATATATATATATTGTGAGATTAATTTAAGCAATTAATTCTCATAGTTTATTTAATATTACCTCAATGGAATTGTGTGGGGAATCATTTACACATACTGATTACAACCATATTTAGAGATCATTTATCCAGCATAACATCTTATGCCTGAATTTGAGTTTTTTACATTTGAGAAGTGTTTATTATTAAATGGACTTCAGGAGAGATGAGACAGAGTAAATTATATAACATAAATAGGCATGGAATATCAATACAAAGAGGGGAGGATAAGAGTGGACAAACAATGCTTAAACATTACTCTCACAATAAAATTTAACTGGCTCAGAGAGGAAAAAAAACAAGTATACTCATTGGGGTATAGAGTTCTATCATGCTACAGAGAAGAAGGGGAACAACACAAGGGAAGTGGGGTGGTTAATTGAAAAGAGGGGGAAGTATGGGTTTGACAAAAAGCAAAATACTGGTTAGGAGGATCCGAGAGAAAGAGAATAGTGCAAGAGTTAGCAATCATAACACTGAATGTGAATGGGATGAACTCAACCATTAAATGGAAGTGGATAGCAGAGCCGATTAAAAACCAGAATTCTACTATATATTGTTTCCAAGAAACATATTTGAGTCAGGGTGATGCACACAGATTCAAGGTAATAGGATAGAGAAGAATTTATTAAAGTAAATTTATCTATTTAGATAAAAATTTATCTAAAGTAAAAAAAAAAAAAGCAGGCATATCAATCATGATACCAGATAAAGTCAAAGTAGAAATTGATCTAATTAAAAGAGATAAGGAAGGAAATTATATTTTTTAAAGTGTACTCTAAACAATGAAGTTATATCATTACTAAACATTTATGTACCAGATGGTATAGCATCTAGATTTCTAAAGGAAAAATTAAAGGACCTCTAAGAGGAAATAGATAGCAAGGCCATACTAGTGGTGTATATCAATCTTCTCCTTTCAGAACTAGATAAATCAAACCAAAAAAATAAGATAAAATAAGGGAAGTAAATGAATGGTAGAAAAATTAGAGTTAATAGATATCTGGAGAAAACTGAACAGGTATAAAAAGGAAAATATTTTCTTCTCAGCAGTATATGGTACATACACAAAGATCAACCATATACTAGGGCATGGAAATATTGCAAAGAAATGCAGAAAAACAGAAATAATAAAATCAACTTTTTTCAGATCATAATGTGATAAAATTATTTTTAATAGTGGTCCATACAAAGACAAATTTAAAATTAATTCTAAACTAAATAATCTAAGTCTTCAAAACTGGTGGTTCAAAGAAGAAATCATAACAATTAAGAACTTCATTAAAGAGAATGACAATGAGGATACATCATATTAAAACCTATGGTATATAGCCAAAGCAGTAATTAGGGGGAAATTTATATCTCTTAGTGCCCATAGCAACAAAATTGAGAGGGAGCAGATCAATGAGTTGAACTTGCAACTTAAAAATTAGAAAACAGAACAATTAAAAATCCCCAGATGAAAACTAAATTGAAAATCTTAAAAATTAAAGGAGAAATTAATCAAATTGAAAGCAAAAGAGCTATTGGACAAATGATAATAAAGACAAGGAGCTGTCACTTTGAAAAAAAATAAAATGGATAAAGTACTGTTTAAAATAATTTAAAAAATAGACTTTGCCAACCTATATTCTATTCTCTATATGGCTTAGTTTCATATTTTTATATTAGAAATCCTTTCAATTATTAATCATTTGGTGATAATTGGTTAAACTAAAAAATAGTTGATATTGAATTTATTCAGACTATTCCTTACCCCTAATTAATGATGACTGAGATTATATATAACATCATTTTTCAGTTACTTTCCACCACAAAAAGAGCTTCTATAAATATTTTGGTACAGACATGTTCTTTTCCCCATGTTTAATCTCTTTGGGATTTGAGATACAGACCTAGCACTGTTATTACCGAGTCAAAGGGTATGCATTGTGTGATAGCCCTTAGGCCATGATTCTAGATTTTTTCATAGGATGATTATATCAGTTCATTAAGTATGTATTAGTCCCAATTTTCCCACATCTCCCACATTTATCATTTCCCTTTTTGTGTCATTTTAGTCAAGTCAGATGGGTATTAGGTACTACCTCAGAATAAAAGAGGGGTTTTTAGGAAGTGGGGGCCCTCTATTCTTTTGGGCAAAATGAAAGGAATGTGGTTGAGAGAGCAATGTGGAGAGCAATCACATGTATAGTTTAGAATAGATTTTTCTCTACATATCTGTAAGTCTTCTCTTATTTAAGTAAATATTAATAAACTGTGGAAATTAAAGATTAGAATTTAATTTAACTATAACATTACATTCTATTTCATATGGCAATAGTCTTCCTGCTTCTTTTAGTTCAATGTTACTAAAATTTCATCCTAAGGCAATTCTCTTTACTCAAGGAACAAAAGTGACGGGTCCTCCCATGGTTTATGATCAATATAGTTTTGAGAAGTTACTTTACATTTCTGGACCTTAGTTTCCATATCTCTAAAACACAAAAATCAAACTAATAATTGCTACCCTATAGAGTTTTTGTGAGTAATAAAGGTGTTTTGTAAAATTTAATATTATAAAAATTAAAATTAAATATCAATAATAAAAATATTATATTTTAGGAGATTTATTAATGATCATTAGAAATAAAAGAATAAAGAGGATACAAATAGAGACCACATGCCCATGACTGATAAGCTCATTTAAAATCCCCACACTGAGCTTACCACCACCAACAACCTTGATGTCATCATATCAAAAAAGCCCAAGTAGACAGCCCACTCGCTAATATCCTCTGTCTACATGTCTACAAGAAGTATGTAGTGACAGGAAATCAGTGGGCTACTGGGAAATGTAGTTCTTTGGGGTAACAGATTTTCAATTATATATTTCCTCCTTAGAGCCATGGAAGACTAGTCTCTCCAATGGATCTTGTAAACATAACCAACTTTGAAATTACAATAATTTGAGGATAAGAGGAAAAGAAAACAAAACCAATGATTGCTAGGCTCGTTGACAAAAAGCCAGTTAGAGGGCAGTCCCCTTTGGCATAAGAGTATAAATATAAAACAAATGCATTCAACCCCATACAGTTAAAATCACCACATCCCAAAGTTCACTCTGGATCTTCTGGTGCAGTGTATTGTCTGTGAAGGCATCTTCATGGTACCTTCTCCAAATAATTCACTTTCTGGATTCAGAGAGTTAGCAAGTTTCTTAAACTAAAATTAATCTCAAAAAGAATTTAAACTTTGCATTTTAGAATAACTATACATTCCCCTCCCAAAGAGGGATCACTTGGGGATGCATGGCTGAGTTACGAGGTATATGAAATCAATTGGCAAGAGAAATGAAAAATAGCAAAAAAATCCAAATAAAAAAGAAAATATTTTGTGGATGAAATATAGACTATCAAAGTTTTATGTATGAAAATTCTAAGTAAAAGAAAAATTTATAACAAGTCCTTGAATCAGGGCCCAACTAAAGTACTTTCTATCCCACAAGTCTGTAGGACAAAATGCAGTAATATTTCACTTACCCATTTGCAGCCAAGACTATAGGAAGCTGCCATACTATAAGAGAGAAAAGGGACTGGATTATAGGAGCAAATAGGAGCCAGGATGGAGCTAGAATAATTATTGCTGTGTATTTTACATAGAGTGTGTGGTATAAGGAAGACTTTCATTTAACACATGTTAAGCAGACAAAACCTTGAGTCTCTTACATAATTAAGTCCTTGTTCTCTTTGCGCAGAATGTCATCAATCCCCGTAGGATTGGTTTGGTCTCTTTGGTCTTGTGCTCAATTGGCACCATGGAAGTACCTTTGCGCTTCTTTGGCACTGTGCAATGACTCTTTTTGTATTCCCTTCTCCTGAAATAAGATAGAATCATTAAGCAAAGTCCCATATTTTTTAAAAAATCAATGTCATCATTTTTATAGTTTTAAAAATTTGGGTATGCATTGACATTAAGGAAAATGTATTTTAAACCTATATTACTGCAAAATAAAAAAGTTAAAGAAAAATCTTAATACTGGTGATATGTGCCTCAAAAACAAAAAAGAGAGAAAAAATAAAACTGAAATAGTATATTGTATATGCAAGCAAAAACATTAATAAAAAGTTTTAAAAAATAATAAATATATCTTACAATCATTGCCACACTGTGTTAGTTAAGAAAATGTAGAAGACAAAGATTTCTCACCTAAAAAATGAGCGCCATTTCCTTTCCAAACTTGGCCATGACCCACTGTTTAAAAAGTAAGAGTTTTTATAAAGAATACTAGTATAACAGATAATGCACATTCAAGAAGTGTCAGAATCCTCAAAGTTATGAGTCCATTTAATGGCAATAGCAAACAAATCCACTATCATTCAGATTCATATGAGTCTGCAGTATGGCATTTAAAAACCTATGAATGGGTGGATATTTGTCACAATTTTTAAAGATGTAGCAAATCTTTTAACCTTTACTGAGACATTCTTTAAAAAAATCTATTATTGCCATCATTATAAAAATGTGGCAGAGGAGTCTAGAAAAATCCAAACCTCTGTACTGTTCATGTTGGGTCTAAAAAAAGGCACTATGAATCTAGATAATTTTCATGGAAGGGTAGAGTAAGCAGATGAGTTACCAATGAGAGATTCCCCTTCTTGGGAGCCATCCAGGGGTACCATGCCCTGGGATCAACTTCCCAGCTCCTTTGGCATGAGACTGTTATGTCTCATTCATTCACATTTTTACAAATTGGGGAGGTGCAGATTATAATTGTACTTCACTTCAGTTGCTAAAATAGACCCTTTACCTCTTCTTACAAATAATTGAGAGGTAGGCAAAATCATAAGTCCAAGTTGTTGAAAAAATCTAAAAATCATGTCTAAAGACTCCTTAGAATCAATTTAAGATATTTAGCTAATTAAATTTTTCAAAGGTTGTTAGCCAGGTTGAGTCAAACCACCATCTATGTGACAATTAACAAATGCAAAATGAAAAAAAAAATGTTTGTGGGCTTTTATGATATTTTTACAATATTTTGTACAGTAGTCATAGGGAAAAGGTAACAGAATATATGTAATAATTAAAACAGTAGATTAAACTGATTCAATATAACAGAATAGTATTGAATACATTAATATATGAACTTAAAACATCAAAATTAAATCATAAACAAAATAATCAGCAAAATGCAATAAAATACATAGACTTTCTTAAAACAATGGAGTCTGAAATAGCTTAAAATTTTCACCTCCAGACTCTTTAAAGTTCCTTCCCTGGAATCTACCATAGTGAGGGAGAACATGGGTTTGAAGAATCCCAAACTGGATGAATCTTAGAGTCTGGGCAGGTCCAAGTGGCAAAGAGTTGTAGGGAAATCAATTTCTCCACTGACTCTCAGGCAAGATAAGTAAAAGGATCAGTGCACTCATGAATGGTAGAATATGTTTGAAATAAGCAAGGTACTGCTCTTTTATAGAGTACGCCATGCTTGTAATTTACTTCCTGTTTGGAAAAGTAACTTCCTTCTTCCCTTCCCCCTGAGGTAAAATGGTAGTTTCCCCAGTCAGGTGGAGAGGGAGTTAGGAGGCTAATTGTTTCCTGAGGAAAATACACCCCAGCTTTTACCAGTTGCCTGGAGAGAGGCTCCCCAAATTCCTAGCTTCTTGGGGGCCCTAATCAGCAGCCCACCAGGATCAGCAACAGTGGTTTGGTGTAGGGGTCAGTGCAGAGACCAATTCAGTAGCAGGAGTAGGAGCAGGCCTGGGGATCATAAGGAGGATTCAGGAGTAGGAACAGGCAGTATCTGCAGCAGCAAAACCAGAGGCAGCATCAAGGAACTGAGGAACATGGGCTCAAGCAGATGGGTGAGATAAGTGGCTTATCTCCTCTTTGCCAAGAGTCCCCCAGATAAAAATAGCCCAGCATGTAGGGAAAGCAACCAGGCAAAAAGTAGGGAAAGAAAAAGACAGCAGCTCCAAAGAGAATCTGGAGTTTGTGAGGGTGGATGGGGTGGGCAAAAAACCTTGGCAGGAGAAACATGGTTTAAAAAAAATTATCTAGGCTATCTTAAAAAATTGAGAGGTTCTTCTCTGACCAGTGGTTGCCATAAATGTAAAAATTAAAATTAGATCTCAAATATTAAAATGTTTTATTTTTGGAGATTTATCAACGATAATTAGAAATCAATAAATAAAGAGGATACAAAATAAAGACCACATGCCCATGGCTGATCAACCTATTTAAAATCCTTTTCCTTAGCTTACCACTGCCACTAATCTTGATGTCATCATGCCAAAGAGGCCCAAAAGGATTACCCATTCCCTAATATCCTCTGACTACAGGAAGTACATAATGACAGGAAGTCAGTGGGCTCCTGGGAAATGTAGTTCTTTTTTAGGATAACAGATTTTCAGTTATACAATATGTTCTGTATGGGTTGTTCTCATTTCCTATTAGTTGTAATAGTTAGGTAAACAATTTCATGGTATTTTATCAACATCAATGTGATAGGTTAATCCAATAAATAAAAATGAATCTGGAGACTTGTTACTATATTTATAAGCATTTATTAGTAAAAAGAAATAAAGAGAGATGTAGGTTTCAGCCTTTCTAACTTTATGTAAAAATGATCCTCCATTGCAGCTGGCTCACACTGATGCTTATCAGAGATTAAGAGACAAAAAGAGAGGGAGAGAGATTTATCCTAGAGACAATTAGTTGAAGAGACAATCTGGAGAAAGAGAGAGTTCTCAGCTTCTGGTGCTGAGTAGGTCCTCCCATCCAGATCCTTCCATTGGCTGACTGCTTGCCATCCTGGACATGATGGGATGTTGGGGGTTGTGGCGGCAGGTCTGGAACTCCATTGGGATACTGGGGAGACTTCACTGTTTCCTACTATGCTGAGTCACTGGGTTGTATGGGATTGTGGTCTCCTAAATATTTACCTTAGATATATTTAAAAAATCAGCTCAAAAGCCCATAATGTAAGTAATTATATGACTGGGAATAGAGGCAGTCTTCTAAAAATCAACTACATTTTTCATTTCTTATATGTCTCTATGACCAAAGGAAATAAAAGAAGATATCTATATATAGATGCATTAAAATAAATAATAATAAGAATTAATAAATAAAATTAATTTTAAAATGAATTAATAATAACAATAAATAAATAATTAAGAAAAAAATTTAAAAATCCCAAATACAATTTTGGGGGGAATAAATTATTTTTGTTACTTTTATTTTACAGAAGCCAGATAATGAAATATAAAAACTACCAGCAAAGAAATAAAAAAAAATTTAAAGTAAATAAACCCAAGACATCACTAATGAAAGATTAAAATCAAAGAATCTTTCTCTGAGTCTCTTATATTGTCTCATTCTACATAATCACAGTGAGAAGTCTTTAGCATAACTCTTCTCTATATATGCCTTTATGCATACCTATTTTCCATAGAGAATGTAAGCTCCTTGAAGGCAAGGAATTTTAATCTTTGTGTACTCTGTGCCACTCACATAGGAAGCAGTTAAAAAATTTGGTGGTAAATAAATCATCTTAGCAAAATTAAAAATCAGATTCAATAAATAGAAATATTGCTATTCATAAACAATAATGCCTAGTCAATAATCAATAATGATAATAACGCATGTAAACCAAAATAGATACCTTATAGGCAACATTTAACATTCTTGATACCTATTAAAATTGGATTAGGAAATGTATGAGTAGATGAAGGAGAAAATTAGAAGATCTAATTATAGCATATGGAAACCATACATTTTAATTAATAGTTATGATATTAAACCTTTCTGTTATTTGAAGCAAAAAAAGGGTGGGCTAATATAAACATAGTGCAGTTGTTTTCTTCCTCTCTTTAGGTTGTGAATTTTATATATGTAGTTACTGCTTCTTAGATTGCAAACAAATTCCATCTCCCAAAGGTCCCAGTTCTGGGCCAAATTCCACCCAGCTGGTAAAGCTGATGATTTATTTGAAAGCTTCTATAACTCTTGTCTCAATCAGAACTCCAAACTGGAATGAAATCTTTAAAAGTAGGTCTTTTCTTATATACAAACTATACAATGTTTTCACTGAGGGAAAAAGGAAGAAACCTTTAAATTACCATCTTTTTATACTCTAGTAAAGACAATTTTTTCCAAAATGAACAAATAGTTTCTTCCTTGCAAAACAAAATATTTAATAATAATAATTATATATATATATATATACTATACATACATACAAATGACTTGTATGCTATAGATACAAACTAATATAGATATGGTTTTTACTGCTTATAAACGCTTTTAAAAAATACATTTGAGGTGGCAGCACGGTGGCTCAGTGGATTGAAAGCCAGGCCTAGAGATGGGAGGTCCTAGGTTCAAATCTGACCTCAGACATTTCCCAGCTGTTTGACCCTGGGCAAGTCACTTAATCCCCATTACCTAGCCCTTACCACTCTTCTACCTTGGAGCCAATTGCCTCCAAGACAGAAGGTAAGAGTTTAAAAAAATGAAAATACATCTGAGATCATGAGAATTGATAAAGTTATTAGAGGTCATGCCAATAATCTCATTTTACAAAAGAGATAGATAATGGAAATTCACTTTCCCAAAGTCACTTACCTAGGTAGCAATTGTCACAATTGGGCTTTGAATGCAGACATTCTGAGTACATTGACATTTTATTTTTTTGAGAAGTGGATCAGTGAATCAAGGGTTTCATTCAAAGTCAGGGCATGAATTCAAATTCTGCCTCAATCACTTTCTAGCCTTGTGACTATGAAATTAGGATCTATGTGACTCAATTTTCTGAGCCATAAAATGGGCATAAGAATGATATCTACCTCTCTGGGTTGTATCAAATAATAGTACTTTATAAACCTTAAAATGTAAATATAATCTATTATCAGTAGTAATGTTGTTGTTGTTGTTGTTGTTGTTTAAAACCCTTACCTTCCATCTTGGAGTATTGGCTCCAAGGCAGAAGAGTGGTAAGGGCTAGGCAATGGGGGTCAAGTGACTTGCCCAGGGTCACACAGCTAGGAAGTGTCCAAGGCCAGATTTGAACCTAGGACCTCCTGTCTCTAGGGCTAGCTCTCAATCCACTGAGCTACCCAGCTGCCCCCAATGTTGTTGTTTTTATCTCTATCACTAACACTACTTCTCATCACCACCATCACCATTACTACTACTACTTCTACTACTGCCATTATTATTTCTTCTATCATGATGACAATTACAATTGCCTCCTAAGTGACCTAGACCTCCAGGTAGTTAAGGGCTTTTGAATTTAATATATCATTCTCTTAATTATTAACATATGCCCCATTTAGAGTAAATTAGAGAATCACAATTACATTATTATTTTGACTGAAAAGGCCTCCCAATTCCAAACCCTTAATCTTTGAAAGCAACTTTTGATGAAATGGTACAGCATGACTATATTTTCGAAACTGTTATATTTTGTAATGATTAGAATTTTCTGGAGGCTATATTTCATAATTTTAAAGTTAGTTTATTAATAGATGCACAAGAAAAGTAAAATGAACCAGTGGACTCCATCCATAGTCCTAATTCCTAATTGGTGCTGAAGAACACGCATCTGGGCAATAGCCTTCAAAGTTAGTTAGGAGTCAGACCAAATGAGAGCAGCTGGATGACACAGACAGATTGACTAGAACAGAGGGGCAAAAGAGAGTGACTTCCTGTGCCATAAGCCATATGACCCTTGCATTATCATCATTCAGACGCACACATGAATATTAACCATCACTGGGAAGATTGACTTAAGAGACTTCAACTCCTATAACATTATTTCCTTACATGAAGGGTCATAGTCTTGCAGAAATCCAGAAAACAGTAACACATTTTGCCACATGGTAAGGCCACTGCAGACCAAAATGGTAGCTTAGTGCAAAGCAACTAAAGCTTGATGACTTCATCATCCAAGAGAGTTCTTGTTTACAGTTAAACAAGAAGCCTCCACCCTGCCTTAAGAAAATCCAACCTTGCCAGATGTCCTGAGGTCTGGGAGTAAATTGGGCTAACTTGGAACCTACTAACTTTCTAAATCTGAGGCTTAAGAATAATGTTTTGTAAGGAAATTATTGTTATGCAATATTCATTTTCCAAAATTCATATACATCAATTTATACTCTTAGTATATTTTTATAGTCCTGAAGTAGTATAATTGAAATCAAGTGAGAGAGAGAAAATAAAAAGAGATATGTGTATATGTACATATTAATACATATTCATAAAATTATAAAAATAAATTTAATGAAAACAGGGGAAACAAGTCCTCAGGTAAAGAATGAAATATTTTTAGTTTTAGCATTTGTGATGAGATTGTAATAAGATACAAGGGAGGGGCAAATCCTTTCATAAATCTATAAGTAACTTTTTAATTTTTTTAGAGGAACTTTTTATGAATTTTATTATCCCCAGTTTGTCATTTCCCTTCTTTTTTTTTAAACATTATTTTATTTGGTCATTTTCATACATTGTTCATTGGAAACAGATCATTTTCTTTTCCTCCCCCCAACCCTCCCCCACCTTGTCTGGGTATCACATGTGTCCTTGCTCTGAAACCATTTCCTTATTGTTGGTATTTGCATTAGTGCACTCATTTAGCATCTCTCTTCAATCATGTCCCCTCAACCTCTGTAGTCAAGAAGTTGATTTTCCTCCATGTTTTTACTCCCTCAGTTTGTCCTCTGCTTGTGGATAGTTTTTTTTTTTCTCGTAGATTGCTGCAGGTTGTTCAGGGATATTGTAAAGCCATTACTGGAGAAGTCCATTACGTTCTCTTGTACCACAGTGTATCTGTCTCTGTGTACAATGTTCTCCTGGTTCTGCTCCTCTCACTCTGCATCACTTCCTGGAGGTTGCTCCAGTCTCCATGGAATTCCTCCACTTTATTATTCCTTTTAGCACAATAGTATTCCATCATCAACATATACCACAATTTGTTCAGCCATTTTCCAATTGAAGAGCATCCCCTCATTTTCCAATTTTTGGCTACCACAAAGAGCGCAGCTATGAATATTCTTGCACAAGTCTTTTTCCTTATTATCTCTTTGGGGTAAAAACCCAGCAGTGCTTTGGCTGGATCAAAGGGCAGACAGTCTTTTATCACCCTTTGGGCATAGTTCCAAATTGCTCTCCAGAACGGTTGTATCCATTCACAACTCCACCAGCAATGCATTAATGTCCCTACTTTGCCACATCCCCACCAGCATTCATTACTTTCCTTTGCTGTAATGTTGAACAATCTGCTAGGTGTGAGGTGATACCTCAGAGTTGTTTTGATTTGTATCTCTCTGATTATAAGAGATCTAGAACACTTTTTCATGTGCTTATTAATAGTCTTGATTTCTTTAACTGAAAATTGCCTATTCATGTCCCTTGTCCATTTTTCAATTGGAGAATGGCTTGATTTTTTGTACAACTGGTTTAGCTCTTTATAGATTTGAGTAATTAGACCTTTGTCAGAGGTTTTTGTTATGAAGATTGTTTCCCAATTTATTGCTTTCCTTCTAATTTTAGTTACGTTGGTTTTGTTTGTACAAAACCTTTTTAATTTGATGTAGTCAAAATTATTTATTTTGCATTTTGTGACTCTTTCTAAGTCTTGCTTGGTTTTAAAATCTTTCCCTTCCCAAAGGTCTGACATGTATACTATTCTGTGTTCACCTAATTTGCTTATAGTTTCCTTCTTTATATTCAAATCATTTCTACATTCTGAGTTTATCTTGGTGTAGGGTGTGAGGTGGTGATCCAAACCTAATCTGTCCCACACGGTCTTCCAATTTTCCCAGCAGTTTTTATCAAATACTGGATATTTGTTCCAAAAGCTGGGGTCTTTGGGTTTGTCAAAGACTGTCTTACTGAGGTCATTTACCCCAAGCCTATTCCACTGATCCTCCTTTCTGTCTCTTAGCCAGTACCAAATTGTTTTGATGACCTCTGCTTTATAATATAGTTTGAGATCTGGGACTGCAAGGCCCCCTTCCTTTGTATTTTTTTTCATTATTTCCCTGGATATCCTCGATCCTTTATTCTTCCAAATGAACTTTGTTTTGGTTTTCTCTAATTCAATAAAATAATTTTTTGGTAGTTCAATGGGTATGGCACTAAATAGATAGATAAGTTTGGGTAGTATGGTCATTTTTATTATGTTAGCTTGTCCCACCCATGAGCAATCAATGTTTTTGCAATTGTTTAGATATAATTTTAATTGTGTGGAGAGTGTTTTGTACTTGTGTTCATATAGTTCCTGTGTTTGTCTCTGCAGATAGATTCCTAAGTATTTTATATTGTCTCAGGTGACTTTAAATGGAATTTCTCTTTCTAATTCTT
Organism: Monodelphis domestica; assembly: GCF_027887165.1. Taxonomy (NCBI): domain Eukaryota; kingdom Metazoa; phylum Chordata; class Mammalia; order Didelphimorphia; family Didelphidae; genus Monodelphis; species Monodelphis domestica. The sequence continues at coordinate 149,415,562 of NC_077229.1, forward strand.
GCTGCTGAACTGAGTTGGAGATATATAGAAATGCTGATGACTTATGTGCATTTATATTGTATCCTGCAACTTTTCTAAAGTTGTTGATTATTTTGATTAGCTTTTTGGTTGATTCCCTGGGATTCTTTAAGTAAATCATCATATCATCTGAAATTTTTGCTAGTACCTATTTAAGATTTTTGCATCTATATTCATTAGGGAGATTGGCCTATAGTTTTCTTTCTCTGTTTTTAACCTGCCTGGCTTTGGGATCAGTACCGTGTTTGTGTCATAAAAAGAATTTGGTAGAACCCCTGCTTGGCTTATTCTGTCAAATAGTTTGTATAGCATTGGGGTTAGCTATTCTTTGAATGTTTGATAGAATTAATTTGTGAATCCATCTGGACTTGGGGATTTTTTCTTAGGGAGTTCTTTGATGGCTTGTTCAATTTCTTTTTCTGATATGGGGTTGTTTAGGTAATTTATTTCTTCTTCTTTTAGTCTAGCAATTTATATTTTTGTAAGTATTCATCCATATCACTTAGATTGCCATATTTTTTGCCATATAATTGGGCATAGTAGTTTTTGATGATTGCCTTGATTTCCTCTTCATTAGAGGTGAGGTCTCCCTTTTCGTCTTGGATACTTTCAATTTGGTTTTTTCTTTCCTTTTTTTTAATTAGACTGAGTAGTACTTTGTTATTTTTATTTGTTTTTTCAAAGTACCAGCTTCTAGTCTTATTTATTAAATCAATAGTTCTTTGACTTTCAATTTTATTAATTTCTCCTTTGACTTTTAGGATCTCTAATTTAGTCTTCATCTGAGGATTTTTAATTTGTTCACTTTCTAGTTTTTTAATTTGCATGCCCAATTCATTGACCTCTGCCCTTCTTAATTCGTTTATATAAGAACTCAAGGATAGAACTTTCCCCCTGAGTACTTCTTAGGCTGCATCCCATAGGTTTTGAAAGGATGTCTCACCATTGTCATTTTCTGCAATGAAGTTATTAATTGTTTCTATGATTTGTTCTTTAACTAGCTGGTTTTGGAGAATCATATTGTTTATTTTCCAATTAATTTTTGATTTATCTATCCATGTACCATTACTAATTATTATTTTTATTGCACTGTGGTCTGAGAAGTTTGCATTTATTATTTCTGCCCTTTTGCACTTGTTTGCAATGATTTTGTGCCCTAGTACATGGTCAAATTTTGTGAATGTACCATGTACTGCTGAAAAGAAGGTGTATTCCTTTTTGTCCCTATTTATTTTTCTCCACATATCAACTAACTCTAATTTTTCTTAGATTTCATTCACTTCCCTCACATCTGTCTTATTTATTTTTTGATTTGATTTATCTATTTCGGAGAGGGGAAGGTTCAGATCTCCCACTAGTATAGTTTTTCTGTCTATTTCATCCTTGACCTCCTCTAGTTTCTCCTTTAAAAATTTGGATGCTCTGCCATTTGGTGCATACATATTGAGTACAGATATTTCCTCATTATCTATACTGCCTATTATCAGGATGTAATCACCTTCCCTATTTCTTTTAACTAGATTTATTTTTACTTTGGCTTTGTCCGATATCATGATTGCTACTCCTGCCTTCTTTTTATCATTTGATGCCCAATAGGTTTGGCTCCATCCTCTTACTTTCACCCTATGTGTATCTACCTTCCTCATGTGTGTTTCTTGCAGACAGCATATGGTAGGGTTTTGGATTCTAATCCACTCTGCTATTCGCTTGCATTTTATGGGTGAGTTCATTCTATTCACATTCAGAGTTGTGATTACTAGCTGTGTATTTCCCAGCATTTTGATTTCTATTCCTGGTCCTGCCTTTTCTTCTTTCACTATTTCCTTCTATACCATTGTTTGTTTATAGTCAGCCCCCTCCCCATTCCCTCCCTTATTTTACTTCCCTTTCTACCCCCCTCCCGTCTAATTCCCTCCCTTATTTTCCCCTGTAGTCTTTTTAAAATTCCCCCCCACCCTCTCCCTCCCTTGTACTGCTTCCCTCCCCACAAGTCCTTTTTTTACCCTTCTACTCCCCTATAGGGTGCACATCTATTCTCTTCCCCAATGGATTGGGCTGTTCTTCCCTCTTTGGGTCAGTTTCAAAGTAAGTAGGAGTTGATTATTTCCTGTCTCCAACCTCTTTACCCTTCCAGTGTATCAATGTTCTCCCCCTCCCACCATGAGATTCTTTGTGACATATAAATTTACCCCCATTTTTTTCTTTTCCTATTTCTTTTAGTCATAACCTCTTTTCTATTTTAGTTCTAGTCATGTATATATATATGTATATATATATACTTACACATGTATATGTATTTATGTATGCATATATCTCTATACCTATTTATGTCTTGTCCTTTCATCCTATACATTTTGTCAGTGTTCCCTCTGAGTGTAATTCTTCTAGCTGCTCAGGTGATAGCAACAGTTTTTAAGAGTTACCAATGACCTCTTTTCTTATAGGGATACATATCATTTTAACTCATTGAGTCTCTTATAAAATTTTTTTTGTTGTTTTGTTTGTTTTTTCCCCTCTTTTTTAATTACCTTTTGATGATTCTCTTGAGTTCTGTGGTTGGACATAAAATTTTCTGTTCAGGTCTGGTCTTTTATTTATGAATGCTTGGAACTCTTCTGTTGTGTTGAATGACCATACTTTCCCCTGTAAGGATATAGTCAGTTTTGCTGGGTATTTTATTCTTTGTTGTAGAGCTAGTTCCCTTGCTTTTCAGAATATCATATTCCATGCCTTTCGGTCCTTCAGTGTGGATGAAGCCAGATCCTATGTTAACCTCACCCTGTTTCCATGGTATCTGAATGGCGTCTTCTTGGCAGCTTGTAATATTTTTTCTTTCATCTGATTGCTTTTGAATTTGGCTATAACATTTCTTGGTGTTGTCAGTTGGGGATTAAATACAGGGGGTGATCTGTGGATTCTTTCAATCTTCACTTTCCCCTCTTGTTCTAGGATCTCGGGACAGTTTTCCTGGATAATTTCCTCTAGTATTATGTCCAGGATTTTTCTTTTGTCATGGTCTTCTGGTAGTCCAATTATTCTTAAATTGTCTCTTCTTGAACAATTTTCTAAATCATCTGTTTTGTGAATGAGATGCTTCACATTTTCCTCAATTTGTTCATTCTTTTTGTTTTGTTTTATTGTGTCCTGCTGCCTTGTGAGGTCACTTGATTCTAGTTGTTGTATTCTGGTTCTTAAATATTGGATTTCATCTCTGGCTTTTTGATCGTCTTTTTCCTTCTGGTCTGATTTTCTTTGAAGATCGCCTTTCATCCTCTTTACCTCATCTTTCATCTCCTTTGCCTCACCTTTCTAGCTGTTTGATTTTGGCTTTCAAGACACTATTTTCTTATTTTAGTTCAAGTGCCTCTGTTTCCAGATGACTTATCTTAATTTTTAAGTTCTTTTCCCAATTGTCTTCAGCCTCTCTTAGTTGTGTTTTGAGTTCTTCCACAGCCTGTTTCCAATTCGCTGGGATTTCTGGTTTATTGTTTGCTGATCTCTCCCACTCTGTTCCATTTGCAGAGTAGTAGCTGTCTATTGTAGTTTCTTTCTTCTTTTTCTGTTGTTTGCTCAAATTCACCCCTTCTTTACTCCCGGTATTTGTCTGTGCTCTTGTTCCTCTCATTTTCTTTGTTTTGTGGGGACTTCTATCAGTCTCCCCTCTTGGAGCTTTAACAGAAGATCTCTTGGTGTAATCTCTGGGGGAGGGTTGTTGGGGGTTTGAGCTTTTCTGTCCTCTGGAGGCTTTTGATTGTCTTAAAGTCCAGCAGTCAACGAGGGTGGGTGGGGATCCTGGTCTTTCCTGAGTTCTGGAGACTTTTGATGGTATTAGGTTCAGCTGGTTCTTTCAGAAGACCCTGCTTTCTAAGGGGGGAGGGGTCGTGGCCTCCCTGGGCTCTGAGGGCTTCTGATGGGATTAGATTCAGCTTGTTTGTACTGAATGAGCCCTAAAGCAAAAAACCTCTTCCTCCACAATCTGTGTTCAGTGCCCGGAGACTGGCCCAGGTTGCTTTCAAGGTAAGCCCTTTGCCTGCCTTGTTTCTGTTCTTTCAGAAGCTCTGAGGGCTCCTGATGGGATTAGGATCAGCTAGTGTGGGCTGAATGATTCCCGAGGTAAAAAAAAAAGAAATAAAACCTCCTCCTCCACAATCTGTGTTGAATGCCCGGAGACTGGCCCAGGTTACTTTCAAGGTAAACTCTTTGGAGGAACCCCTTTGCGGGCCCTAAGATTTCTCTCCTTTCAGTAACTCTGAGGGCTGCTGATGGGATTGGGTTCAGCTGGTGCCCTAAAGCTGGGACCTCCCTTGAGACTCAGTTGGAAGGACCCAGCCAGGGGTCTACAGGCTTTCCCCTTCTCTCTATGTTTCCCTGCCATCTGTGTTGGGCATCCCAGAGACTGGCTCAGGTTGCTTTCAAGGTGGGTCCTTCAAAATAGCCAGCCCTGGGGCCCTTTTGCTGACCCTGAAGTTCCCTCTGCTGCCATGGGCTCAGCACTCTGGTTTGGGGGGGATGGGTCCTGGGACCTTCCTTCTGCCTGCCCCTTAGATCCAAGTGATCTAGGGTTTTGGTTTTGGGGGGCCATACCTTTTGATCCAGGTCCAGGAGGTGGGTTCCCATGGTCTGTCCTGTTGTTCAGCTTGAATTTCATTGTCCTAGGAGTTCTCAGTTTGTGATCGGTAAGGAAGGGTTTCTCAGTAACTTTTTAAAGATGGAAAATGTTAAACATATTCAGCCAAAATGATTTTCTGATTTTGATTTGTGATAATCACAACCCCCACCCCTTTCTCTTCATAGCTTCAGAGAGAATCTTCTCCTTTATTTTTTGTTCACTATCTCTGAAATAACCACTATTGAGTCTGGTATTCTTTATAATGGATTTTTATGGGGCTGGAAAAAGGCATTCTCAGGTGTTATCATATGAAATTTTGTCAGTGTTCTGCAAACAACCCAGTTAATTTTTTTCCATTTAAACATTATTCATGCTTTGTTAATTTGTCTTATTTTTTTTGGGAAGAATGTGAATTTAAGATGCTGAAAATGATGATTACTCTAATTACATAATTTAGAGACCTAACCTAGTTTACCATTTACAACTATAGGTATCCCTAAATTCCATGCATTCATGAAATTAGTTTACCTTTTTGAGTTCATCTTTTGGGATTTGCAGAGTTAAAATATAGCATGAAAAGTTTCCATGAAAATCCTGTGATCATGTTTTCAATCTAAAGCCACAGATCTCAAAGGATGTTTGTTAAGGAAATGAAAATGGATTTCTTTAGAGTTCTTAGATATTTGTAGTTATTTCCAGTTTCAAATATAACAGAAACACTGGAATTTTAGAAATGGAAAGGACTTTTGAAATTTCTGGGATCCAAACCCCTATTTTTCTCATTTACCAGATGTTTAAGGATCTTACTGTACAATGGCATTATTTGCAAGTGGAGCAGGACTCAGAGCCAGGTCTTTGTTTCAAGAAGAGCTTACATGATAGCAAATAAATGAATTGGCTCTACATAACAACTATGAGATAGATGTCCCTGGCCACACATGGAGACTGTAGAATTACTGGTGAACAAAATGTTTGGACTCTTTTTGAAACTTTGGCCTTTCAATAGAAACCATAAAACCCCAAGGAGATAAGTTGAATCTCTTTGAAAGAAATATATTGATTCAAAAGGAAGATCTATTTATATCAGACATCTTAATAACTATATTAAATCATTCTTCTGGGGTTACAATGATTGTTTAACAATCAGCCATTATGATGGCTCTGCATTTCTAATTTATTCTAAATTAGCTCTGTAAATCTATAGATAATATAATAAAAATATAATAAATATATTATATAAATAAAGAAATATAATAAAAATAATAATTTAATCCCAAACCACAAGAAGTCAAAAGACACTTTATCTATACAAGCCTCCATAATCTTAAATATAAAATAATATGGGCTAATATTTATATAATGTGTAAAGTTTACAAAATATTTCATTAATCTAATTTCATTTGATACTTATGGCTACTTTTGTTTTACAGATAAAGAGACTGAGACTAGGAGAAGTTAATTAACTTTCATTTTTGTGTCTGAAGCAGTATTTGAACTCAAATCTGACTCCAAGATCAATTCTCTATCTGACACACTATTGAGCTAACAGAAAATAAATATGAAAAACAAAATGATGACTTGGATTTTGATTGTTTCTCTCTCAACTTCACCCCAAAAGGTTGAGAATGAGATTATAGTGACATTAAAAATATATCAATTATATGCATTATAGGAATTTTATAATATAATAGGATAAAATATAATGTCACATAAATGTCATATAGCTAGTAAATGTCAGAAGTTTAAATGGAATGTGGGTCCTTTTGATTGTAAACACAATTATCTATATCCTATTTCTAAATTCTTTTTCTTGGTTATCTTCCTACATTTTTTACTCTGGAGTATTTTTTGATCGATTTGTCAGGTCACACCCACTAAAGTAAGTGTGCCTAAGTCTCGTCCGGGACCTGGTTCTTTTGTCCCTCTTTACTGTATCACTGGGTGATCTCATCATCTCCAATTGGTTTTATTATTATGTGTCTGTAAAGAATTTATATATGTGTATATAGCACTAAACACTTTCCTGATATTCAGTCTTTCATCACAAAATGTCTTGCTATCATCTTGACCTGGATGTCTTGTATACACTTCAAAACTTGTAAACACCTTACATTCTTCTCATTCCCCTATTCTTCTTGAGAGTATTAGCATCTTCTCAACCTGAAAGTCTTGGAATCTAGGTGTCAGTCTCCATTCCTCAGTTTCCCTTACCTCACATATCCAATGTATTGTCAAACTTTGTCTTTTCTACCTCCACAGCATTTCATATATATGTTCCTTTTTCTCCACTAAAATAGCTGCTGCTCTTAAGCAAGTTTTCTTTGCTTCATGCTTGAGTTACTGCATTAGCTTTTTTTTTAAACATAGCCTCTATCTTAGAATCAATACTGTGTATTGGTTACAAGACAGAAGAGTGGTGAGGGCTAGGCAATGGTGTTAAATGACTTGCCCAGGGTCATACAACTTGGAAATGACTGAGGTCACATTTGAACTCAGGATTCTAATCTCTTAAGACTAGTTTTCAATCTATGCAATAGCCTTCTGATTGGTTTCCCTACCTCAAGTACTTTTCACAATTAATCTGACCTCAACTCATTTGCCAAAGTGTTCTTCCTAGTCTGTAGATCTGACCATGTCTATCTTATACTCATTAAACACCAATGACTTCCTATTGTTTCCATAGTAAAATATGAAATCTTCCTTTTGAATTTAAAAACTTTTACAACATAATTCCTTCCTATCTTGCCATTCATCTTAACTTTTTCTCCCCTACCCATATTACAATCCAGTAAACTTCAGATTTCTTGCTTTTCTTCTTGTGTGAAATTCTATCCTGTCTCTGTAACTTTTTGAAGGCAATATCACTTGATCAGTGTCCCAGGTAGTTCTCTAGTATTATAAATTTCTAAACAGTTGCTGCTTTGCATTAGTAGAGGGGGACTCCTGGTTGATATTTCTCTATGCCAGAAATTTCTTAAGAGATCTGAGGTACTCTCAGGACTGTTGAATTCTTTTCACCTGATCTTCAGTCAAAACTATTTCCACAAAATTATTAAAGACAACTTACTTTTTAAATGGTAAATGTCAATAGATAATTTAATTCAATTAATGTTTATTAAGCAGTTATTACATGTGCTATGCTAATTGCTAAGGATTCAAATAGAAAAAAAGAAAGACAGTTCTGACTATTCATAACATTTCTTGGCAAAGGTACTGAGATAGTTTCTCATTTTTTTCTTCAGTTCATTTTATATTAGAGGAAACTGAGGGAAGAAGGTTTAAGTGACTTGCCAAATATCACAGAACTAATATGAGTCTGAGGCTCCATTTGAACCCAGGTCTTCCTGATTCCAAATATGGCATTTCATCAGACACACTGTGGACCCTAACATCCCTTATCTCAAAAGGCTTAAAATTTAATTGAGGAAGACAATACACAAAAGGAAGCTGGAAAATGGAGAGTGGCCCATACTGGGTCATTTAATTCTGTGGACCTGAAACCAAGAAGAGCTACAGATGGAGAGTTTAATGAGCTGGAAGTCCATTTTCTGCTTTCTATAAAGGAAAGCTTTGGAAGGAGTTTATTGCTCTACCTTCTAGCCCTCTAATCAGAGGGGACAGGTTGCTGAGGGAGATTGTGTGCAAAGCATGCTTTAACTGCATGATTATGTGATTAGAAGTGATTCATTTATTCTGAGAGGGGCAAATAATATATTCATCAAAAAAGATCTTTGGTGGTAGCTCTTCAACAACTTTTGAGTATAAATGGACTCTGAAAATGTTGCTTCACAGAAATGAAACTGCAATTCTAAATGACTTTCAATTTCCACAATACAAAGTAATATATTGTTGCTAAGAAAACATATTCTTAATTGTGTAGTACACTGTTATGAAACAAAATCAATTTTAATTCCCCCCCAAAAAACAAGACAAATTCAGCTGAATGTATATATATATGTATATATATGTATGCTATTTCCCTACTACTTTGAATTGAAATGTGCTTTAAAAAAACTTTATTACATGTTACATTTAATATATTTTAATCATTATTTGGCAATACTTTTATATTTCAAACATTATTATGGATATTAAAGATTGAAAATATTTATAATGCATTATATATCTGATTTTGGAAAATAATTTGATAATTTTGGAATCTAAAGTAATATTTCTAAATCATTCAGAAAATTTAATGAGGAAATTTTCCAATAGGATTCCAAAATCTTCAGATTCACTAAAAACAGCTGTTCTGAAATTAGAATATCATTTAGATTTTTTAGATTAAACAAATATCACTGGGGCTATGAAAGTTCATCAGGTATGAAGGTAATTTTCCTATTCTCTCAGGTAAATAAGAGGCTTTGTATCTGGTTATAGAGAGGTCAACATCTTACTTTTAATGGTGCCTACAGGCTGGAGAAACTAAAGGATGGTATTTAAAACATTAGTCACTAGACATTGAGTGATATACTGTATACCTTGATTTAAAAAAATACATAAGTATTGTACTATAGTGTTTCAAATGTCTAAAGAAAGAGGAAATTATGGAGTTTATTTAGAAAAGCCAATGTCTGACATAGGTTAGCAGAAAAAAAAATATCAGATGAAAGTTACCAGACTAGTAAAAGATTTTGTTTATTTTGTTATTTTTTCTGAAAAAGAAATTTGATATAGAAATTGAAAAAAAATGTTTGTCAAGAAGATAGTTTCTTCTTACTACATGAAAAAGACTTAAATAACTAGATGTTTGAAAATGTAGTAATAACGCTATTATTTTGGATACCTTTCTGGATAACTGGGAGGGAGACCTTCCAGGCATTTAGTAATGTCATGTTTCTCAAATATTCAAGTGAACTAGTAATCTCCCTAATTTGAAGAATTCTCCTCAAAGATTCAAATTGCAAACCATCCATATCTCTAGCCAATGTGAGTCTTAATCATGTGTTCCTCTTGAAACGAGGAGGTTAAATTTGACATCTTCCTTTCCCATAGTTGCAGTTGGAATTGCTTTGAGAAAAAAAGAGCTGCAATTCATACTGAAGGCTTTTGGGATTAATTTTCCCCCCAGATAGATTGGTGTGTGTCCCAGATCTGTATCTTTGGGAAATAGGTATATGTAACACATTTTTTTTTTACTTTTAGATTTTTTCTAATGTAAGGATCTTCTAAGAACTAAGAGAACCTCCTTGCTAAGTGCTCTTAATTTTGATGCTACCAAGTCTTGCTTATTTTATGAATTGGTTTTTAACTGTCCTGGGAATTTCTTTTGGCCTAAAGTTATTCAAATACATTTTTACTAAAGGAATTGATTATTTGAGCTTCCACTTTTTGGTGATACATTGAACCAGATGTTGAAATATGAGTAGAACCATAGAGGATGTGTTTCCACATGTTAGAGACCTGTCAGTTTTTCCTAATATTTCAAGTATACCAGTGGAACACTACAGTTGTCAATCTGCCATCACTTGCCTTAACCATACAACTAGCCTTTGTTCTCCTTGTATCAGACACTGCAGATTACATTTTAAACAAATCAACCTTTTTTAAAAAATTAAATCATGTGGAAAACATGACATAGCCCTGAAAAACTAAAAAGGAAGGCTATGGTATTTTCATTTAATATGAAGTTAGTATAAAGAGAATAAGATGATTTCCAATACAATGACTGGTAAAGAAATGATGTTCAAGTTTTTAAATGATGGTGTTTGATGGGTCATATTTGATGGGTCATCGGTGCCAGCTGTCTCCTTATACTCTGGGAGAGAAAAAGTTCTCCCTTTCTCTTTTGCAATCTACTTATCCCATGGAAATTTAACTTGTCTTCCTAACCTTCTATGTTTTCTGAGAGTCTTTTCAACAAGTTGTTTCTATTGAAGAGGACAAATTGGCAGAACCAGGAAAAGGAATCTTATCAAACTTCAATGGGTAAAATCTAACTTTCCCTAAAATCAGTAAAATACCTTTCCCTTAACCAATGATTTGAAATTTGTTCTGCAAGAAAAAAAAAGAAGCTTTCTTTGACCTTAACTTTATATTTTTATTTTATTGGGGGGGATTTTATTTAATTAATTCTTTTGGATTATTTTTCCATGGTTACAAGATTCATGTTCTTTCCTCCCCCGCCCCCCATAGCCAATGTGCAATTCCATTAGGTTTTACACATGTCATTGAATAAGACCAATTTCCATATTATTAATATTTTCCCTAGGGTGATCATTTAGTATCTACATCCCCAATCATATCCCCATCGACTTATGTGATCAAGCAGTTGTTGTTTTTTTTCCTGTGTTTCTGCTCCCACAGTTCATCCTCTGGATGTGGATACTGTTCTTTCTCACAAGTCCATCAGAATTGCCTTGGATTAGCTAGTAGAGAAGCCCATTACAATTGATTGTGCCACAGTGCATCAGTCTCCGTGTATAATGTTCTCCTGGTTCTGCTTCTTTCACTCTGTATCAGTTCCTGGAGGTCATTACAATTCGCATGAAATTCCTCCAGTTCGTTATTCCTTTCAGCACAATAGTATTCCATCACCAACAGATTTATTATTTGAATTTTCAAAGATTTATTGACTGATTTGTAATTCTTTTTCTTTTCTAGTATACCTTCCATTTTTCTTTTCTTAACTTACACTAAGCATTCTGTTTTTGTTGGTTTTTTAATATCCTTAGTCCAACCAAGTTTCTTGGATTGTTGTTGTTTTCCTTCTTAATCATCAGATTTTAGGGGGCTAGTTTTGAACTATTGTTTTTCTTTTACAGGAGAAGGGGCTACAGTAGTAGGAAGATGATCTTTGGTATCTGCAACATTGTCCAGTCATATCCCAAGGCATGTGAATCTGGCTGTAGTGTTTACTTCAAATAGTAAAGATGGAGGAGTCTTCTTTTATGGATTATGCCTCCACATTTTAATGACGCCATCACTTGATACTGTAACAATAACATAATGCTCCGTAACTTGAAAGCTGAAAATGTCTTTTATTATGTTTTCATGAGCCTTAAATTCGCTGAGATATTTTATTGAATCACAGTCAAAGAACCTTAGAATTTCATCTCCAGCCAGAAAAATATGGAATCTGAAATTTGTTCAGCTGTTCCCCAATTGAAGGGTATCCCCTTATTTTCCATTTTTTTTGCCACCACAATGAGCATAGCTATGAATATTTTTGTACAAGTCTTTTTCCTAATTATCTCTTTGGGGTACAAACCCAGCAGTGCTATGACTGGATCAGAGGGCAGGCAGTCTTTTAGGGCCCTTGGGCATAGTTTCAAATTGTTTGGCCTTAACTTTAATCTTCTTCAACAGCTCTCACTTGCTATATGTTATTGCCTCTTTATAAACAACCATATGCCCATTTACATCTCTATGAAATTCATTTTTAATTCTTCAGTCTGGTTGTTCTATGCCTTTTAGCTATAAAAAACTGGCAGATATTTGGTATCAAAATGTGAAGTTTAATATGTGGCTGAAGGGAAAGTGGAGGAGTTTTTTTTTTAGATTCAGGAAGGTAATATAACCTGTTTTCTTCTTCAAATTAAATTCTTAGATGAACATTTTGTCTTTTTTACATTATTTATCCAATATAATAGAAATATAGGCAGATAGAAATCTATATAATATTTCTGTTTCTCTATCTGTATACATGAACATATCTATACATAGACATCTCTACATCTATTGTCTATGCTAATAAATAAGCTTCATGAAATCCCTATCCAACTGAATATTGTAATCAAGTCAATGGATATTCTATATCTACTTTTAAAAATATTTTTGAGTTGTTCAAAATTTTTAAGCAATAATGGATTTGTGGAGGATTGGATACAACATTTTTTAGTCCTTGATGCAATCAGAGCAATATAATCTATCCAAAGGATTTATACTCCAGCCTCTGGAGAATATCACTATTCTTAGGAATTTACTTTTTAATTTGGGCTCTATTCTGGATCTCTTCCACTAGAGCAAAGTCTTATAGGGAGTGATTAGTGGAGGGTAATTTAGTGTATAATAAGGATATGTAGGAGGACTAAAGCACATTCCTTCTCAAGACATGTGGAAATGTTTTTTTAAAAAGATGGTATAAAATTTTTCATTCAAGAATTTTATTTTCTCATGTCTTCAATCTCTTTAGGGTATAGACCAGTATTGTTGGGTCAAAGGGTATGTGCAGTTTTATAGCCATTTGGTCAAGGTTTCATATTGCTTTCCAGAATGGTTTTATCTGTTCATCAACTGTGTATTAATGTCTCAAATTTTTCATTATTAGGATTATCAGCTCACTAACAGTGTATTATTGTCCCAGTGCTTCCACATCCTCTTCAATATTTATCATAATCCTTTCTTGTCATCTTCCAGTCTGATAGGTGTAAGATGGTGTCTCAGAGTTCTTTTAATTTGCACTTTTCTATTCTCTAATTTTTAGTGATTTGGACTATTTTTTCATAAGACTAAAATAGTTTTAATTTCTTTATCTGAATATTGCCTGTTCATATTCTTTGACCATATGTCAACTGGGAAATGTTTTGTATTCTTATATTATTAAATTTTCTATATATTTGAGAAATGAAATCTTTGTCAGAGATACTTGCTAATTTTTTTTCCCAGTTTGTTCTTTCCCTTCTAATATTGGTTGCATTCGTTTTGTTTGTGCAAACCATTTTAAATTTAATGTAGACAAATTTATCTATTTTGCATATTGTAATGTACTCTATGTCTTATCTGGACATAAATTCTTCCCTTGTCCAGAGATCTGATAGATAAACTATAAAAATATTTATAGCAGCTTCTTTTGTTGTGGTAAAAACAAAAACAAAAACATACAAACAAAAACTAGAAACTGAAGGGAGACCCATCAATTTAGAAATGACTGAACAAGTTGTGGCATATGATTATAATGGAATATTATTGCTCCCTAATAAATGATGAATAAAAAATTCCAAAACCTTATGGAGTGATAAGAAACAGGGGAATGTTCTACACAGTAATATTCATAGAGTATGATGATCAACTGTGAATGACTTAACTATTATCATCAATACAAAGATCCAAGAAAATTCCAAGGGACTCATGCCAAAAAGGGCTATCCAGTGCTAAAGAAGGAACTAACAAAATCTGAATTTAGATTGAAGCATCCCATTTTTTACTTTATGCCCTCCATGAATTTTCCTCTACTGAAAGTGTTATGTGTCTTCTTTAATGACATGATTAACATGGAAATGTATTGTATAATACCGCACAGTCTATATCATAATACCTACATTCATGGGGAGGTAGGAGGATAGGAGGAAGGGTGAGAACATGGATTGCAAAATGTCAGATAATTATTATTGAAAAAACTGACATGTCTTTGTTATTCTTCTTAATTCATTCTAACTATGCCATGGAGTCAAAGTTTATCTGTCATTACTGTTCAAATGAACATAGTATACTTTGTAAGTATAGTATTCAAGAAGACTGTACTTTTTCTAATTCTAGTTTGAAGAAAGCAAACATTAATTAATGACAAACCTCTCATATCATTTGCTGTTTTGAAGGAACTCATTTAAGTAGAAAAGGTGTGTTTTGCCATTAGGCATATATCTTACACTCCTTCATGTTGCTTCCTCCATTTAATTTTCTTAGGAGAGATTTTGAAGAGAATTTATTCTTATATAAGGGTGAGGGTCATTTAAAAATGTTTTCTACAATTTTAAGTTTGTATGAATGGATAAATACATATATTTTACCAATTTGATATCGCTCAGCTTTTCTGAATTGGTTCTTTGACTTAATTTGACATTATTAAAGATATAATCCAAAAAGAATGAAATAAATTCATTTGTTAGGACTCTGAAAGACTGCATCTCACTGCTTCACTTATATTTTACAATGTACATTATACTAGAGTACTTGCCTTGACCTTTAAGTATGGTTTATAATATCAGACCCAATGAATTTTTGACACAATTCTTAGCTTTTAAAAATGCATTTAATCTCCAGGAAATAGCCCTCCAATTACAAAGCATAAATATACTTTCTACATTTGAACTGAGAAAATCTTATGGTAGTGAGGTAATGATGTTTAAAACTAATTTTTTTGGTGTTTAGGACTTAGTGGTCTGGCATACTCTTTGCTTCCATAATCTTTCTTATCCTACTTTTTTATTAATACAATACCACAACATTAGTATAAGATAAACATTTCAGCTTCATTTATGATAAAAAACCTCCTGATTATATTTTAAGAGCATTAATCATAGAAATTGTGCAAAATTAATACTGTACATACAAAATGATCTGTTTGGCTCTGCCAGATGGAAATCTCTTCTCACTAGGGAATAACATATGACTGCATTTGAGAGACCAAGATAATACTACCCTTCCTGAATATTTTAACTATTTTGTACATCTGGTAAAGGAGGATAAGATACATATTTTTCTCATATTCTTATAAAGAATAGTAGTTTTTAAAAAAAATTCCTGTCTATGAGGTAAAGGCAAGAGGTGTTATTTTTTCCAACTGAAAACCAAAAGGGAAAAATGGAGACTGGGAAAGAGTGGCAGTAATGTAGAGAGTTACAATTTCTATATAGGGTTACATATTGAATGTTTGAGCAACTTAAAATAGTTATTCTAGAGCTCTTTCTTTAACATTTAGAGTTTAATATTTTGCCTTGTTTCCCAAGGTAGGCATGTTCTGCCTGGTTCTCTATCACTTCTAGCTACTCATACGTTACCAATCCATTTGTTTTACTCTAAGGTTTACAAATCATTCTTTTCTAAATTATCTTGATGTAATGAATGCTCTGTTAACAATGACACAGCAAAGATGATGATCATGATAAATAGTAGTAGTCTCTCGGTAACCGAGGATGACGATTGTCTTTGTGCGTTTTCATCTCTGATGCAGATGAGTGTGCACAAAAACACGTGTGTGAAGGAGATTTAAGTGGAAAAGTCGATGCACAGAGGCAGTCCCACTCCTCCTAGGGCAGCTCTCCAACCTCTGACCCTCACCTGACACCCAGCTCTCACTTGTAGCAGCTAGTAGCTGCTAGCATGCAGCAGTGGCCACACCGCAGGCAATGGCTTGGACAGGCCAGCTAAACTTTGTGAGGGTAGCCATCAAGTTGTAGACCCTTAGTGAACTAAGGCTTTGCTTACCCAGCATGTGAAGACTGCTTCGGCCAAATAGACGGAAGAAACCAATAAGAAGGTTCAATGGCTGAGATGGCGACGCAGCAAAGCACTGTGGAGTGCTTAGGGCGTGTTGGAGCACAAAAGACAACATGGCCATCCATTGCAGCTGAGGAAGTCTCCAGGTGTAACGATCTTTTGTGCCAATGGACCCAGGCTTCCAACGCTGAGAGAGAGTGGGACTGATGATAAATAATACATGGCTATTAGTCAAAGTATTCCAAACATACTTGGAAACCTTTTTCTTCTGTCACATTTTAATCATGTGGTCATCCAATATTTGTTTTCCATTTTTGTATATCTCTAATCAGACCTTTGTAACTTCCAAGACTCAGTTGTGCCTCTCAGAATTAATGAAAATAAATCTGATCCCTAATCTATACAGTCCTTCATTTAATCAAATATAGTGGTCATTCCTTCCCTAATCTCCTCTTTTTTAAGCTAAATGTTCCTCATTATTCAAATGATATTTTTTGGCACAATTGCCAATCCTGACTACTTGGTTTTTCATTAATTTTCCCCAATTCCTGGAATGTTCCTTCTCATTTCCACCTTCTGTTTTCCTGGGATTAAGACTTTAAGACCCATTTCAAATCTCACTTTTTTGCATGACTTTTTTGGTCGCCCCACCCAATCACCCAAACCCATCTTGTGTCATTCCCTTTACAATACTTTTCATTTATTCTGTCAATATCTTTAGCTGTTTCCATGTTTATCTCTCCATTTGAATGTGATTTCTTTGAGGGTTCTGCTTTTCTTTGTTTCCCCAGCATTCAACACATTTCATCATATGACATACATTTTTGTGTGTATTTCTGTTTTTTACTTTTTCCAGATAACCTGTTGATACAATCTTAGAAACTCATTTTCTGACATTTTGCAATCAATGTTCTCTCCCTTCATCTCAATCCTCTCCAAGAAGGCAGGTAATATACTTTAGGTTGTACATATTAATTATCACATAATATATATTTCTTTGCTATGTTGTGAAATGATTTATGGTGCTTGCAATAGAGAGAAATTCATCTAGGGAAAGAAGCAAAGAATGGTATGCTTTATTCTGCATTCAGACTCTGTCTAATCCTTCTATGGTAGTTGATAACCTGTTTCATCATGAGTCTCTTAAAGTGGTTCTAGATCTTTGCCTGACTGATTATAGTTAAGTCATTCACAATTGATCGTCATATGCTATTGTTACCAAGTACAATATTTCTGCTCCTTTCACTTTGTATCACTTATATAAGCCTTTCCATGTTTTTTTTGACTAAACATCTTGTTTGCCATTTCTTATTGTATAATAATATTCCAATACATTCATACACTACAACTTATTCAACCATTTCTAAAATGATGGACATCTCTTTAGTTAATAGTTCTTTCCCATAACAAAAGGTAAAGTTTTTGATATGAATTTTTTGTATACAAATATTTTTGTACAAGTATGCTATTTTATCATATATTTGATCTCTTTGGGATACAGAGTGGTGTCTCTGAGTCAAAAATGTGCACAATTTTATGGTCTTTGGGTTTGGATACATATTGTTCTTTAGAATGATTGGGTCACTTTGTAGCTCTACTAACAGTGTATTATTGTCCCAATTTTTGCACCCCCCCAAGATTTATAATTATCCTTTTTTGTCATGTTAGACAGTCTGTTAGGTGTGAGATATTACCTTAGAATTATTTTAATTTGCATTTCTCCAATTAATAGTGATTTGGAACATTTTTTTCATAAGACCAAAGCATATTAAGCTGAATACTGAAACATTTTATCAGTCTTTTCTCAATGTCTTCTAAGTCATAATTTCCTCTAAAATGTGGCTTCTGGAACTGAACAAAACTATATGGATATAGTCTCAATAGATTTGTGATTGATTTGCACTCAATATCTGAAATGAATTTCTGAGAAAATTATATCATCTAAATGTCTTCCAGAGTTCTTCCTTTTCAAAAATATAGAATAATATCTGATAGTAGTAGTCTCTCGGTGTCCGGGAATGACAATTATCTTTGTGCATTTTCATTTACGGTGTAACCTCATATGGCTTTGGAGTCCAAAGACTGAGGTGTAAAATTTGTGACACATGGGGCATGGAACACCAGTTTTTTCAGGAGGTGTGGTTGTGGCCTGGTGTCAGCATTCACGTGCAGTGGCAAGACGTCGACATTGTTTATCTTCAAAGGTGGTGGTGCATGGTTAATGTGGGTACACGAGCTGCTTCTGTCAGAGGCAGTGAGTTCTAGTTCCTTTGGTGTAATGCCAGCCCACTTCAAGTTTGATTTTAGCTGATCCTTGAATCTTTTCTTTGGTCAGCCTTGTTTCCTGAGTCCAGCTGACAGTTCACCATAGAATACTTATCTTGGTATTTGCTGTGGGTCCATGTAGATGACGCGTCCAGACCATCGTAGCTGGGTTTTGAGCACCATTACTTCGATACTGGTGGAGTTGGCTCTGTTGAGGACTTCCTGGTTGGTGATTCGGTCCTGCCATCAGATCCTCATAATTGACCACAGAAAGCATTGGTGGAATTGCTCCAACTTTCGGTACAGTGTCCATGTCTCACAACCATACAGGAGCAAGCTGAGGACCACTGTGTTGTACACTTTGAGCTTCATTGCAGTGCTTACACCACTGTGTTGGAGGATTTTGGAGGGCAGCCTCCCAAGTGCCTGGCTGGCCTTTTGTATTCTTGCATTAATCTTGTGGTCCAGGGACCTGTCGTTGACGATGGTGCTGCCCAGGTACTTGAAAGTGTTGATGTTAGAAAGCTGCGTGCCGCTGTAATGCATGGCTGGTTAGTTGGCCTCCCTGGTGCAGGTTGAAACAACACCTCTGTTTTGCTGAGGCTGATAGTCAGTCCAAACAGTTTTGTTGCGGTAGAGAACTTGTCCACAATGGTTTGAAGATGATTTTCTTGGTGGGCCACGAGAGCACAGTCATCTGTGAAGAGAGCTTCCAGGATGAGTCTCTCTGTTGTCTTTGTTTTTGCAGTCAGGGGGTGAAGGTCGAATACTGAGCCATCCAGTCAGTATTTGATGTAGACACCCAGATTTAGATCCATCACAGCATATCGTAATACTTGGGTGAAGTATAAGTTGAATAGTACCAGAGAGAGTACACAGCCTTGTTTCACGCCATTGGAGATGTTGAAGCTATCGGAAGTCTCTCCACCAGATAGGACTTCCCCTGTCATGTTGACATGAAAGAGATGGATCAGTTTGACGAATTTTGCTGGGCAGCCGAGCTTGCTAAGAATCACCCACAATGTGTCCCTGTTCACTGTGTCCAACGCCTTTGTCAGGTCTATGAAGACAATGTAGAGACTCAGGTTCTGCTCAAGGCATTTTTCCTGCATTTGCCTCATTGTGAAGACCATGTAGATGGTGCTGTGATCTGGTCAGAAGCCACATTGAGATTCAGGCAGATTCTGCTCTGAAACAGATGACAGGAGTCTGTTGAGTATAACACGGGCGAGGATCTTTCCAGCAGTGGAGAGTAATGAGATGCCTGTGTAGTTGTCACAGGCTGCTCCTGTGCCTTTCTTCTTCTATTAGGCTATGATGGAGGCATCTCTGAGTTCTGGGGGCATGTTTTCCTCTTCCCATATGCTGGTCAGCACTATGTGAAATGCCTGAAGCTCCTTTCCCTTTAAGGCCTTGTACACCTCGGTTGGTATTGTGACAAGGAAATCACTTTAAAAGACTGATATATATTAATTTAAGGTCTTCAAGGAATTCAGCTATATAATTCCTAAATGAAAACTCAAGTCAGCAGTCAACCTTTTATAAAGTTTAATTACAACAGGATGAAGAAAGATATTAGATATATATATATAGAGAGAGAGAGAGGGAGAGAGAGAAAGGGGAGAGAAGGGAATAGGGCTTAAATACCCCTTCTGTTTAGGCTGGGCCAAAAGGCCCAAGCCCTTAGATAGCTGGGACAAAGAAAGGAGATCAGTCCCTATTACTCACGTGACCAAAATGGAGAAACAGTCTCAGGGGCCTCCACCTCCAGCTTCCTTCAGAGCAAGCTTCTCAGAGCACCTCTCCAACCACTCAGAGCCAAAACTCTCCAACCAACCCCCCTCAGTCCTCAGACCCCTCTCTCTTTAAGCAAACCATCCAAGTTCCCTCCCCTCAGTTCTCACATCTACCAATCACTGTCCATGTCTTCCCTGTGCCAATGGTGGCTCCAGCCCAACCCAGGACAGCCCAGAGGTCTGTGGCTTTGCACATGTCTGTTGAAGGTCATATTCTCAAACAATTAAATCCTGATCCTTTGCTACAGCCCTTCCTAAATCCTGTTACCCTGAGTAGGGTAGAGATTGGAATAATTAAATTTTGATCTATGCTGCAGCCCTTCCTAAATCCTGTTAGGACTGAGTGGGGTGGAAATTGTATTTTCCAAGACCTTGTTCTGTTATTCCAAATATCTCTATTGTATAAATTCTAAAATCAATCATGACTCAAGGAAATTCCTGTTCTATGCTTAAGCATAGGTCAAAGCCCTATTCATTGTTCAGCAAAAGGTTTCTGTCCTAAAGTAATCTTAAGAAGGGAGGAGGAGGACCCTCCCATGCCAATGGGGTTCACATTCCAATAGACTATCAGTAAGAAATTCTCCAAGTATGACATTTCCCAATGGTGAAATTTCCAACATTTATAAGTCTAAGATATTTTAAGGTTTACAGTATCCTGTCTTTACCGGGTGCTTTGCCTGTTCTCATTTGTTTAATGGCTTTTTGGACTTCCTCTATTGAAGGAGGGATGTCAAATTGTTCAATGGTGTGGTTTTGGGGGATCTGGTCAAGGGCTCTTTGGTCGACTGAAGAGGGTCAGTTGAGAAGCTGACTGAAGTGTTCTTTCCACCTGTTGCTGATGCCTTTTTTATCTTTTATGAGAGTGTCACCGTCAGAGGATAGCAAGGGAGTGATGGTGGGTTTTAATGGCCTATAGAAAGTCTTGAGGGCACTGAAAAATTGTTTGTAGTTTTTCATATCAGCAAAGCGCTGGATTTCTTCTGCCTTTTTTTCCCACCATTGGTCTTGCATCTTCCTGATCTCACACTGCGCCATGGCTTGGAGAGACTTGAATCTGTCCTTTTTAGGAGCAGAGTTATGGGTTATTTTGCCACTCCATAAAGGCAATATCTGATACTGCTCATGTTATTCCACATTTGTAAAATGTGACTTGTCAGATAGGTGTACTACATTTTCAGTCTTATAAAGACAAGATCATGTAATCAAACAATGAGAGTTGTGTAGTCTTTCCATAGTGATTTCCATTGTATATTTGTTAATATTGTATAAATTATATTTTAACTTATTTCACTTCCTATTGCAATATTTCCCCTTTTTATCTTTCATTTACCTCTTTAAAAATTAACCAAAGCACACAAAATGTAAAAGATGAATAAATAAATATACAGATATTTGAATCTACTCCCTTCCACTTCTTCACCCATCTGATATTCAGACAACTGGGCCTTGAATCTTTTTTCCCCCTCTGTTGCTATTCCCTTGTTCCACCTTATAATCAGATTTCTGGTTTGTGTTTTCTCATAAGTTGTTACTATCTCTCTCTTAGACAATCCTTTCCCTTAGTCTAATTCTCCTATTTTCTTGTGTCTGTGGAGTTTATTTTATTTCTATATTATAATTTCCCTTTCTCTCCACTCTTCTTTTACTCAGCTAAGATGCATGAAATTATTGAGGACTTCACTTACATCAACCCTTATATATATATATATATATATATATATATATATATATATATATATATATATATATATATATATATATATATATTAACTTCTCTCCAGGCACAACAATGAAAAATCTAACTCTCCTCATCGTCCCCTATGTTTGTCCCATTTTTTTCTTTCATAGGTCTTCCTTGTAAATAAGAAAGTTCCAGTTTTGCCAGTCTATATTTTATCCTTTCTCACTTGAGATATTGGGATCTTGAAGGGAAAATATTTTATTCTTTCTCTAAGAACTTAGTCATCATTAGCCCTTCCAAGTTGTTTAAACTTATTTACCTTTCTAAGTTTCCCTTGCCTTCTAAGTTATGTCTAAAAAACTACCAAATTCTAATTGTTTCAACAGAAATGCTGGGAAGTAATCAAATTAGAAAAGCTTTTTTCAATAATTTTTATAACAGATGGTATCAAGCTTCTACTTTTTTTTATTATACTTTTCAGATAATATGATGTTGCTTAAATTACATATTTTCATGCTATTTTCCATGTTAATTTTTGTGCTAGATATTTCAAATGATCTTTCCAGTTATTCTGTGATTTAACATTGGTCTCATATTATTATGTTATATCTTTAGACATGCTTTCCATTCCCTTTTTCTCAGTGTTAAGATTTTCTAGTTCTTTCCTTTCTAGTTTTTTTTTCTTTAGTTGTTTAACAAGGCTTTCCATTTACTCTCAAAATCTCTGTAGTCAACCTATCATTTTTTTTCTTGGAAACTTGTAATCATAATAGAAGTATTTCATTTTCTCATAGTTTAATCCTGTGTCCTGTTTTAACAATAGTTTCCCATTGTGTTAGAGTTTATAAAATTGTTTTGCTTGTTTCTTTAGCTTTCGTATGCTAGGCTTGTTATCAACCTCATACCTCAGAATGGATCTGGACAAATAGTTTAATGACTGCTAGTAGCCTTGTAGAATTTTCATTCATGGTTGCTGATTAGATGAATGGAAAAATCTGCAGAAAAATGCATTCTGGGTTCTTCCTATTTGGCACCAGTTTAGGTGAGGTGGATGTTGATATGACTTCCAGGTACTTCATTGAACTAAATGATCATGATATTTTTGCCCTTTCCTCTAAGAACTGAACCAAAGTAGAAATGGTGGTGATCTAGGCTTGATAGAGTAATCCATTTCTTTTTTTTTGTAGTTTTTTTTAATACATAGAGATTAGCTCATGGCATCTGAATTTAATTAATCAATTTTATTTGTAAATTCTTTCCATTATTTGGTGAAATTTCATATATTTTGTGATAATCTTAGAACAATGATTCTTCATGATTTTGTTTATCATGAACACTTTTAACAGTCTGTTGGAGCCTATGGTCCTTTTCTCAGATTAACATCTTTTTAAACTTTATAAAATAATGTCTATAGACAAACATAGATAGAAAGTTATATAGACAAATAGATAGATGGATGGACTGGAATATTTAAAGTTCCTGAATACAGGTAATAATACTTGTTTCAAGGGAACTTCTTTACCAGATGTCAGGAGACATTCTTCTTGTACCACTGAATGTATTATTTTCTGTGTGTATCCATGTACACCAGATCCCAGGCTACCTGTAATTCACAATACTCTCAGGTGGGCTGAAACTAGATTAAATATAATTTGAAATATTTAACAAAATAAATCAAAATACAATAAATGTTAAATATGTTGTTTTCTAAGTAAATATGTGGCCCACACTGATCTTTATATGGTTTAGTGGGCCATGTTTCTATTTAACTTTGATACTATTTATATACCCTACTACACTTAAGAAAATGTTAACTTAGGCCATAAATTTATCACCTCTATTTGGTTAGTTTCTCTTGAAACCTATAATTATATATAGAAATTTAGTTCCTGACATTCAGAAAGTTTTCATTTTCTCCCCTCATTCCTTTAAATTTGCATTGCTATTCCTTTATTTCCATAAACTGTTAATATAATAGCCATCAAAAAGTATGACTCTCTCAAGGGACCACTAATATGCTAGTTCTGTCTGCTTCTTGGTAAAGCAATGGATTTCCCACGAGAAAAACAAAGATATATTTGGACAACCACGGTTATAATACTTTCCCATTTTAAAATGTAGCTTTTAGGTTCTTGCTGTGAAAATAAAGTGACAGAAAATTTGATACATTTGTACCAAGCTCAAATCCACTCAGAAGTTGAGACTTCTTTCCTGAGAAATCCCATTGTATTAATATAAAAATTTTCTCTTCCTCCTTGAGGACTATCAAATATAGGGTTCCTAAAAGGTGCTAGTCTTCTTACCTCTTCTATTCAACCAATAGATTACTATTTGGGGTAAAAATGTGAGCTTTTTGAATTGTGCCATCAGTATGCTGAAAATGCTCAGCTCCATGTGTCCTTTTCATCACTCTCTCTGTTCTCTCAGGACTTGTCAAGGCAAAAAAAGCTGATAGCCATGAATATCTAAACACCCCAATTAGACAGCAATTCCTTTGATTCTTCAGAGAATTTGGAATGGAAAGACAAAGCTGGGCTCAGAGAAAATATCCATTTAAAAAATTCTCTCATATACAATTATGTTACATCTATTTGTCATTCCCACCTTAAAGAAACTTCTTGATATCCAAGAGTGTTTTATTTGGTCTCTGTATCTCCCTCTTCACATGACTTATACAATCTTTGCATCTATGTGGGTTTATTGAATGAGCCCATTTTGGTGTTTCTTATTGAATTCTGAATCCTTAGATATAGGTTGGAATGCATTCCTGAGAAGCAATCCATACTGCAACCCACTAAAGAAGTAATTTTTGCGTCTTTTCTTGATTATCTCTATGGAAAGGGAATCAACTACTCCCACCCAGCACTGATGCATCACTTTGGATGGGTATTATATTTAGGAAGATTTTATATACATTCAACCTAAATTTACTTCTCTTCTTGTACATGTTATACCTATTTGGAAATATGTGTCCCTCCATAATCTCCTATTTTTCAAAATAGATACTTCCATTCCCTTCAACCAACCCTTATATAAAATGATATTGAGTCAATTCAAAGTTTTGCCTGCTCTATTTTTAATATTCTTCAGCTAACCAGTGACTTTCCTGAAACATGGTACCTAAAAATGAACACAATACTCCAGAAACTTGCCTAGAGCAGATGATTAATGAGTTATCAATGATAATGAGGTGTTTAAAATCCTACCCCTGAAATTAATTATGCATCATCAGCAAAGTGTTGGCCCTCTTGAACCTTAGTTGTTTATTTCCTAATTGATAATAATAACAATTTTAGCAAATTTATACTTACAGAATCACAAGTCCTTGCCATATTAACTTATTAGCATGACGTAATAACTGAGGTTCTTAAAGAACAGATCAGTATGTTTCTGTTATAGCCAGTGAAATTTGTAGATTCTGATTTTTGGCCTTCATATCACACCAGCCCATGAAATATCTAAATTTATGTTTTTAAAGTATAAATGTTCCATTAATCCAAGAAATATTTATTAAATGCTTTCTATAGTACAAATAAGCTAGATTTGATAATTCTGTTCATATCTATGTTTAAATAATTTTGCCTATTCCATTTGGCTTATCAACATGAAAAACTTGAAAATGGAGCAAGCATTAGTGCTTGTCTAGTGTAGGGCATGAGAGAAAGCATGTAGGATGGATTGGGGAAAAATAAAGATATTGTTTATAAATTAGGATTTGACATTGAATAATGGTAGTTTTGCAGTTAATGTCCTTCAATTAAAGGATGATATATCCAGCAAAAAAACCGAATTATTTCTGTTTGTAGAAAGTGAGAAAGAAGACAATTTCTGAAATTCTATTGTAATTGTGTGTGAGCATATTACTGAGGTATTTCATTAAATTATACCCTTAGGACCTGAAAGAGTTAATGTACTTTGCAAAATCATAATTTGTACTCTTAGGGCTAATTATGTGTTATGAGAATCACATTGAGTCATATCTCAAAAAGGTTACCTCTGTGAGTACAATTTTTTATGATCATTTTACTGTTGAAATTAAGCCTGATGAGAAAGGTTTCTCTATTGCTCAGAAGGATACAGTAGCTATGGGAAAAAGTGGGGTGTAGGAGAAAGACTGAATTTGGAGCCAGGAAGTCTGGGTTTCAAGTTTACCATGAACTAGCTATATGACCTTGGGCAAATCATACAATCCCCTCTGGTCATCAGTTTCCTTATTTTTATGATTAAGCTAAGTAATGTGGTATAGTGGAAAGAGTAATGCATTTTTTTCCATTGAATTTAGAGTCATAGTCATTGAGTTTTAATTCCAGTTCTGTGACTTAGTCTCTGTGTCTCTCTGGGCAAATCTCTTAATTCCCTTGGGATTTGGGATTTGGTTTACTTACATATAAAATGAGGACTTTGGAAGAGAAAACTGAATTCATTTTAAGCTCTAGATTGATGGTCTAATAACCCTTGAAAGGTACTGGGTTCGTTTAAATGATCTCTAAGGCACCTCTCAACTGTATGATTCTTTGACTAGGAAGTGACCTCAAAATTTCAGAGTAATTGTAGCTTGCCCATATGTTATTTTAAAGTTTATAAGGAACTGTGCTCATACTACTGTGAGTTTTATAGTGAAAGCCTTACTTTCCCCATCTGGCAGGTGAAAAATTATAGCCTTAAAGAGATTAAGTGTCTTGTCCAATGGTGAGGGGAAGGGGAAGAGAATGAGCATTTATTTTTTCTAATAAATCGTACTTTCTGTCTTGGAATCAGTACTGTGTGTTGGTTCCAAGGCTGATGAGGCGTAAGGGCTGAGGAATAGGGGGTTAGACTCTCCAAGGGTCACACTGCTAGGTAATATATGAGGCCAGCCATAAATCCATGACCTCTCATCTCTAGGCTACGTTCTCAATCCACTGAGGTACTTGGATGTCCCCAGAATAAGTATTTATTAAGTACTTACTACCTAACAGACATTTGGTTAAGACCTGTACAAATATTCACTCATTTGATCCTAACAGTAACCCTGATAAAGGTGCTATTATTAATTGACTTTTGCCATGTTCATAAAGCTATTAAGAATCTGTGGCAATATTTAAATTCAGGTTTTCCTGACTCTAGGCCCTGTGCTTTCACCACTGCTCTCCCTAGCTTCCCCAGAGTAGAAAAATTTTGATACTGAAATATAAATACCCCAAAACATTAAGACAAATTTTATTTTCTGTTCATCATGTCAGCTATAAAATTTTATATCTATGTTCCTCTGTGCTATGCTTTTTGACCTGGTATTCTATCTTTCATGAAATTGAATACAGTAACTGCTGTCAAGAGACCCCACTCTAACCACGTTGTATTTTGCTGCTCTAAAATAGTGTGTATATAAGCATATACATATTAAATATTTTGAGATACACAGGTATGTATCTATGTATACATTTGTATTATATATACATATATGTAATTAGGGATGAAACTTGAAACTTCAATTTTATTAGCATAGGGAATTCATATATGAGGAAACTCCATCAGTGAAGAGAAGTACCTTTTTGTATTTTTCTTTTGTAGTTTAAGAAAGTTATTTAGTGTTCAGAGAATTTTTTAAATTAAATTTTAATTTTTTCCAGATTACATGTTGATATAATTTTTCATATTTGTGTTCTGACATTTTGAATTTCATGTTCTTTATCTCTGCTGGCCTTCTCCCCCTCAAGAAGGCAGGTAATATGATATAGTTTGCACACATATATTATCATCTTATACATATTTCATGTCGTGAAACAAGGCATATATTTTTTACACTAGAGGAAAATTCATGAGGAAATAAAGTGAAGAATGGTATGTTTCAATTTGCATTTTAGATGGTGGCAGTTCCTTCTATGACAGATATTCTTCTGGATGCTTAACTCATTCATAATAGTTAAGTCACTGTTGATCATCATGCATCATTCTTACTGATTACAATATTCTTATGGTTCTGTGCACTTTACATTGTTTCATAAAAATCTTTCCAGATTTCTTGTGATCATTTTGTCATCTTTTATGGCACAATAGTATTCCGTTATAAACACTGACCACAACTTCTTCAGTTATTCCCCAGTTGGTGGACATCTCTACAGTTTCCAATTCATTGCCACCACAAAAAAAGAACTGTTATAAATATTTTACAGGTATATTCTTTTCCTCTATCTTTAATATCTTTGAGATTCGGGTCTAATAGTGATTTTGATGGGCCAAAAAGAATATGTATAGTTTTAGGATTCTTTGGGCTTGGTTTCAGATTGTTCTCCACAGTATTGTATCATTTACCAAACCTTCTTAAGCTTAGTGTATTCTCTCTGAGATTATCCCAAATTTATCATATATATATATATATGTATATACACATATATATATAGTTTGCATATAATTATTTATATTTTGTTTACCACAAAAGACTGTGAGCCCCTTGAGAACAAGCATGTTTTGTTTTAACTATTGTAAGAGGGAAAATGGGTTTTTATATAAAAACGTTGAACTGGATATATTTAAAAATTGGGTTGCCAGGAATTTATATTAATTCCAAAGAGATTTATTTACAAAATATAGAAAGAGCAAAGTAAGAAAATCAGAGAGAGGTTAGGGCAAGATATCTAGCTTAAGCACAAAGTAATTTACTCCTGGTCTCTGATTCAATCTGGGCAGGGAGAGTTAGTCCTTAGGCCTCCACAAAGCTGATGACCTGGGGAAGTCTCTTTCAAGAGGTAAGTCTCTCCTAAGGCTAATTTTGTCAGAAAAAATCCACCATTTAAGAGTCAGCTTTTCACTTACCACATGTCAGTCCAAAGGAAGAAATTTTAGAACAGCCTCACCAGGAACAGGGTTTTGTTTCCAGTCAGCAGATTCTCCACCAACCTCCACTCCAAAGAATGAAGAAGTGTCAGTAGGACTGCCTTCAGGACGTTGCAATTCCCTTTTAAAAACACTTTATTTTACATCACTTCCTGTGTCTTCCTCCACTTTTTAAGTGGACAAATCATAGTCTAAAGTCTTGCTTATGACTGCCCAAGAGGCAAGGCAGTCAGTTGATTCTGATTCATCACCCACTATTGTACATGTGGGTCACAGACCTCCAACTTAATGATTAAGTGGGATGTTTACACTTTTGGTGATAATATCTAAAAATGGGTAGATCTCCCCACTCAATTTTTAAGTAGAGTGTATACACTTTTGGTGATTAAATCTAAAAATAGGCAGGGGTTACAATTTAATCTTCACAATATGAACCTATGTATCTACCACTCTTTTTTTCTTTCTTTAATGCATTACTTTCTTGTTCTTTTTTTTTATTTCATTATATTTAACTTACTCCCTGCTCTCTGTCTATCTATACTCTTATTCATTGTCCTAATAGTGATATAGTTCTTAAGTATCTTTAGTACCTTAAGCATCTTAAATAGTTATCTTAGGTGTTTACAGTATCATAGGAATCTTAAGCATACTTAACTTACTATTAATGTTAGTAATGTATTCAGTTTAATTCCATTGTTTCCCTTGATAGCTTTAAATATTTTAAATACTTAAGATAACTTTTGTGCTGTAGAAATCTTAAGTATCTTAGGTACCAATTTCCCATGCATGAATGTCATTATTTTTACTTCCTGATTCTTTTGAGTATATTTTTTTCCTGCTTACCTTTTCTATTCATGTTGAGTGTCCAATTTAATTACTGAATTTTCACTTTTGGCTCTGGCTGTTTCATTAGGAAAGACTTTGAATTTCTCCATTTAATTATATATCCATTTCTGCTCCTGGAGTATTTTAATAAGTGTCAAAATTTTAAGTGATTTTTTGGTTGTAGGCTTAGATCTTTTGCCTTGAAGAATACCCTATTCCTTGCCTTCCAACCTTTTAATGTAGAAGTAGATAGTTCCTGTGTAATTCTGTTCATGATTCCCCAATATTTGAATTTTTCTGTCTGCTTATACTATTTCCTAATTGACTTTGGATTTTGGAGAATTTGGCTATAATAGGCTTTGGATTTTTAAATTTTTGATTTCTTTTAGGAGGCAATGGGTGGATTCTTTCAATTTCTATTTCCTCCTTTTGTTCAAGAAC
Source organism: Monodelphis domestica (assembly GCF_027887165.1). NCBI lineage: Eukaryota > Metazoa > Chordata > Mammalia > Didelphimorphia > Didelphidae > Monodelphis > Monodelphis domestica. The sequence continues at coordinate 149,445,167 of NC_077229.1, forward strand.
ACCAGGGCAATTATCCCTGATAAGTTCTTTCAATATGTTGCCCAGATTCTTTCATTGATCATGGCTTTAAGGAAATAGAATTATTCTATTTATTTCTCATGGATCTATTTTCCAGGTTACTTATTTTTCCAGTGAGATTTTTCAAATTTTCTTCTATTTGTTCACTCTTTTGGATTTGTCTTATTGAATACTATTATTTCATGAAGGAATTTGCTTCCATTTGTCTAATTATAATTTTAGGGAGCCATTTTCTTCTTCAAAGTTTTGTATTTCCTTTCCTAGGGAGGATTTTTGTTTTCTTTTGTTTTGTTTTTTACTGTTTGAGCTATTGTATTTCTTTTTTTTAGAGAACTGTGTTCTTTAGTAAGCCAGGGACAGTGAGCCTATGGCAAGGCTGACAAAGATGGCATGCAGAGGCATGTAGCCACCCTCACTCCCCCACCCCAGAGTTTGTTACTAGAAAGGCAAAAGGATTCAGACTGAGCTGCTCCCTTCCCCTTATCCACTATGCCTGATCACATTACTTCACATTTCTAACCCCTCTGCCCAGCAATCCAATGGTAGCATACAGGGGCTAAGGTGGGTGTATTACAGATATCAGAGCCTCTCTATATTCACTGATGATATTCCTCACTTAATCTCCCTCTCCATACAGCAGCTCAATGGGAGCTCTTCCTCCTTCCCCTATGTGGCATAAGGATGGGGTTGGGGCACTCAATTTAAGGGCAAGGGCACAGCACACAGTTTCTGAGGTGGGGTGGGCAAGGCACTAGACCTGGAGAGTGGGATGAGGATAAGGGCCAGCACTCCATCTCTAAAAGGCTCCCCTTCACTGTTCTAAACTGTTGATTTTTTTCTATTATTTTCTTTAAATTTTTTCTAAATTTCTTATTAGTTTTTCTATCCTTTTGGGAACTCTTCAAAGGGTTTATTTTTGTATTTGGCATCCTTTCACATATTCCTTTACATTATCCTTCATATATTCAGTTTTGTGTTGCTATCCTCTTCTGACCTTGCATTTTGGTTATCTCTCTTATTTTTTCTAGATATTTTTCTAGCATCAGGCTTTTTCTCTGTATTCTGCTCATTTGGGAGTTATTTTTTCCTTTGATTTTCTCTATTTTCTTACTCCATTCCTGGGGTGAAGTGAATACTTTCTTGCACCTGTATTATGCATATGGTTGACTCAGCTGACTCAGTGTCAGATTGAACTCTGTTGTAGTGACTTAGCTGGCCTACTTTGTGAAGATTTAAAACAGATCAGTTAAATTGGTTAGAGTTGGGTTCTGCCCAATTGTGATGAGACTTGACCTTGTGGGACTGAGTTACTTCCATTGCTATCTGCTTTGGTTTGAACCTGGATTCTGTTCTAGGTAGATGATTTAGGGCTGCTTTCCTCCCATTTCTGCTTGTACTGGATTGTGATGGTTTCTACTTTTCCTCTATTAAGGTTGGATTGAGGGAGCTGTTCATTTTCTCCTGCTGCTTGTGTATAATTGACTTTGAGTCCTACTGAGGCTTGTTCAGTGCTCCCCCCATCAAAACTCAGTGAGATAAATCCTCCTTACTCTTAATGTCATTGGGGCCCAGAGCACTACTTCATCTTTTCTTCTATCAATTTTACCACTTCAGTATTCATTAAAAAAAAAAAAAAAAACCCTTACCTTTTGTCTTGGAGTCAATCTGCTCCAAGGTAGATTAGTGGTAAGGGCTAGGCAATATGAGTTAAGTGAATTGCCCAGGGTAAAACAGCTGGGAAGTATCTGAGGATAGGACCTCAGGTCTCTAGGCCTGACTTTCAATCCACTGAGTCACCCAGTTGCCCCCCTCAGTATTATTTTTGAAGCAATTTTGTTTCACTATTTGTAGGATGCTTGGTGGGCTTTCAGTATTTCTTAATTCACCATCTTGGCCTGATTTATTTGAGGGGTAGTATCTCTGGTATGGAGGGCTTGTCGTGCCCTCCTAGGGCAGCTCTCCAGCCTCTGTCCCTCACCTGACACCCAGCTCTCACTTGTGGTTCCCAGTAGCTGCTAGCATGCTGCAGCGTCCACACCCAGGGCAACCGCTTCGACAAGCCGGCTAAACCTTGTGAGGGTAGCCATTGGGTCTTCGTGGACCCCTGGTGAACCAGGGCTTTGCTCACCCAGCATGTGAAGACTGCTTCGGCCAAATAGACGGAAGAAACCAACAAGAAGGTTCAATGGCTGAGATGGCGACACAGCAAAGCACTGTGGAGTGCTTAGGGCGTGTTGGAGCACAAAAGACAACATGGCCATTCAATGCAGCTGAGGAAGTCTCCAGGTGCAATGACTTTTTGTGCCAGTGGACCCAGGCTTCCAACGCCAGAGAGTGGGACTGTCTCTGTGCACTGACTTTTCCACTCAAATCTCCTTCATGCACAAATATCTTTGTCTAGTCTATTCTAGTATATTGTCATTCTTGGACACCGAGAGACTACCACTAGACTAGACTGCCACCACCACTGCTGCCCCAAAACAATTTTTGATAGTATTTGTCTTACATTTTGTGATTCATATCTTCTTTTTCCTTTATTCTTTTCTACTTCCCCAAGATGACAGAGGTGGCATATGAGTTATCATACAATACACATTTCCATGTTCATCATGTTGTGAAAGGAGACATATCCATTCCACTAGAGAAAAAGACAATGAGGAAATAAATTCAAGAATAACATGTTTTAATTTGCATTTAGATTTTTCAGTTCCTTCTCTGGTGGTAGATAGCCTTTGTCATTCTGAACTCCTTGGACTTGTCCTTGATCCTTGAGTTGCTTATAATGGAGAAGTCATTTACAGTTGAGCATTACTGCTATTATTGTATACAATGTCCTGTTTTTACATACTTCACTTGGCATCACTTCATATAAGTCTTTCTAGATTTTTTAGAGTACTAAGTATTAAAGTGACTTAGGTTAACATAATCAGAATAATTAGGAAGTAAAACTTGAACCTTGTCTTTCTGGTTTAAAGGCCAGCTCTCTATCCATTATAACATTGGCTATCTATATGTATATGCTAATTCATTAGATAACAACTACTAAACACTTTGAGGTTTGTAAAGTACTTAGATAGAATGCATCATTCAAATAAAATATCTACATAACCTCTGAGGTAAAAATAAAGTGTTTAGATAGATGGGGATAGAGGGAATAAGTATTTATTAAATATCCACTATGTGGAGGCAAGGTAGTGGAATAGAAGCCTTAAGGGGAGCTTTAAACCTCCATGAGAATCCTCTCCAAACAAACTTAATATAAAACCACAAAACAAATACTAGAGTGAAAGAACCAACAAGGAGATGGAATGAGGCAACTTTTTTGCAGAGAACAACTTAAAATGTAGGCATAAAGTATCTGGGTCACTGGAGTGAGAGGGTAGCACAACGAGCAAGAGACTATGACAAGGAGCCCCCCACCACACATATACTGTTCCAGGCTCTGAACCTGGGCCCACATCAACACCCAGACCATAAAACACTGCCTAAACAAATAACCATAAAATCCAATGTACACCCTGTAAAGTTCCAAGGAAACATGAAAACCTGGAGCAAATTAAAAAAAAAAGAGGCCCAAAAGCTCATGGAAGAAAATAATTTCTAAAAAATTAGAATTAGCAACTAGGAACCAATGACTTCATGAGACATCAAGAAACAATAAAACAAAAGCAAAAGAAGGAAAAAACTCAGAAGAAAACGTTACATATCTCATTTTAAAAAATTGTCCTATAAAATAGATCCAGGAGAGATAATTTAAAAATATTGGACTACATGAAAGCCACAATAAAAAAACAGAATATCATAATATAAGAAATTATTAAAGAAAACTTCTTTGATATTCTTGAACAAGAGAGTGAAATAGAAAATGAAAGAATCCATGGATTACCTCAAGAATGAAATCCCTAAATAACAACTATATGCCAGGCATTATACCATGGCATTTAGAAATATTAGTTTTTGATGAAGAGGAGGGGAGAGAGAGAGAGAGAGAGAGAGAGAGAGAGAGAGAGAGAGAGAGAGAGAGAGAGAGAGAGAGAGAGAGAGAGAGAGAGAGAGTGCACATGTAGGGATGCTTAGTTAGGAAGCCAACAGGCTGAGGAATTTATATTCAATTTTTTGGTTCTTTGGTTTTGGAGATATCTAAAAAAAACAATTTCTTGGTGACTTTAAAATATACTGTTTACTTTGTGTATTTCTCCTATAGATATTAGACAGTATACCTGTACACAGGAGGCTGCTGCACATTTTCAGCAACAAGTTATTGTAAGAATTGTTGTAAAATGTATTAATAAGTAAATATAAAATAAGTAAAAAAGAAATGAGTTGGTCACGTAATTATAACCCAGAGTAATAGGACAGCTCAATCCTGTAGTGATTCTCAAAAGTATTAAGAGAACTACAGAAAAGTCTGCAAGTATATTGTGTAGTTTCTCTATGAATAATTTAAGGGATTATATTGACAATAATGCTATAGAAAGAAAAGTAAAGATTGAGATTCAGTTCACATCAATGCAGTGAATATTTCTTTTGATGAAAACAAAGGGTTCAATTGTTCTTTTGAACTTAATATTAATACCATTTTTATTCCCTCACATAATATTTTGGACAAAGATTAATTTACCGAAGTCTAATTGCCATACCATTGCTTCTTCTCATTAATGAAAAAAATAGATCATTGTACAAATAATGGCATGTTTGTTCCATTTCTTTCTTAACTATTGTTCTCCTATGACTTTCATGTTCAAATGCTCTTGGTAACATCTGAGATTATTCAATCATTAAGCTATCTGTCATATTTTTAGTGCAGCTGAGAGTTCTTATATACTTTTTTTCTTCTCAATAATATTTGGCAACTTTTCTTTAATCTACTGTTTCATAGGATAACATAATGCTCTATTTGACCAGGAGATCAAATATTTTCTTTTGAGGCTATTTAGAGATTAATTTTGTACCCTATTAATTCCATTATTTTATTTCAAAATTCTCTGTATATTTTCTGTATTTTCCACATTAATGTCATCTTATTCTCCTAATTCTCTCTTTCCTTTTGAAATCAGTCTATTGTAAAGATTCATTACTTTTACCTTTATAGTGTCTTTCACATATGACCCTTTCTCTTTTGTGATATTTTCACAATCTGGACTACTTTAATAGTTTGCACCAAGACTTTCCTTATCCATCCTATTTTCCATTCAGCTGCCAAATAGATCTTTCTAAACTGTAGATGTGACCATAACACTTCCCTATTTAAAAAAAAAATCAGGGACTCCCTGTTATCTCCAGGATCAAATTAAAAAATCCTCTTGTTTTCAAAACTCTATACAACATGGCCCTCAACATATTATTTCAGTCTTCATATACCCTATATCCTATCTCCTTCTCATATATCCTGTGATCCAGTCATGATGACCTTTCTTTTCCTCCCACAGGAGACTACATTTATTAACTTGGCATATTTTCACTGGCTATTTCTCATGGTTCTACTACTCTACTTGATCATCTCTGCCATCTGGATTCTTCAGCTCCCTTCACATCCCAGCTAAAATGTTGTCTTCTATGGAAAGCATTTCCTTATTTGCCTTTAATGTAAATGGATTCCTTATTTGATTATCTACAATTTATCCTATATGTCTTTTGACATAATTGTTTCTATGTTGTTTCCCCATTAGACAGTGACTCCCATGAGATTAGAGATTATCTTTACTTTATACTTGTAGTCCTTACCATATTTATTTGTGCATAATAGGGATTGTTTACAAGGGAATGACCAGAAGCAATGAAAAATTGAATGATGAAGAAATGCCTCAGAAGATGAGCAGATGGAACCCCAGAGGACTGGAGGTGATGGGATAGAATTATAGCCAAGCTCAAAAGGCAGATGGGAGAAAAACCAAGAGTTCTTCTTGTCTTGGGCTCCTTGGAACTAGGAGGGAGAACTACCTTTGGCTGTGAAGATACCCAAAATCTCTCAATCTTTTTTTATCTGAACGGAAGATCTCATTTTTCAATTGGTGACAATCTTTAGGATAAAGACTGTCTTTTTCCCTTAGGGGAATCCAGAGTTTATTTCTGAAGAAGATTCCCTAGTTCAAACCCTCAAGATCTATATAGGAAAATACCTTAGGGATTTCCTCTTCCCCCATCCTTCATTACTTCTCAACCCTTTATATCTAAATAAATTAGGCATCTTGATTTATAATAGAACTTGAATCAATATCCATGTGTTAGGAGGGAAACTTCAAAAACCTTTCATTTCAAGAAGGAGGCTGAGGGAAAATCTGACTTACCCTTTGTCTAGTCAGACTGACTCAATTAATAAACAGCTCAACTTAGGGGGAGGGGAGGAAGGAAGGAAATTATATTGATTCCCCCAAGTTGAGCTGTTTATTAATGGAGTCTCTCTCCCTCCACATGCCCCCTGAGATGTTCATTCTAGCAGCTGCCAGCTGTGACTCCTAATCCTCATAGAAACCGTCAGAGAAGAAGCTGCTGAAGCCATGCTGCACATGCCTGGAGACAAGAAATCCTGGGATACTGCATTTTTGAGAAAGGAGAAGAACATTGTGGATATCTAATTGAAGATCACAAGGAGTATATGAGAGCCCTGGGTTTTAAAATATGAGTGAAAGAAGAAATGTGAATATATGAGTGTGAGGTTGCTTATGTTGGAAGATTAGTTCCTAAACAATGAATAATATTAAATTATTTGGGGAAATCAATATAAGGTGACATTTCCTTCCTCCCCTCCCCCCAAGTTGAGGTGTTTATTAATGGAGTCAGTCTGACTAGACTAAAGTGTAAGTCAGATTTTCCCTCAGCCTCCTTCTTGAAATGATGGATTCTTTGAAGTTCCCCTCTTAACACATGAATACTGATTCAAGTTTTATTATAAATCAAGATGTCTAGTTTATTTAGATATGAAGGGTTGAGAAGTAATGAAGAATGGGGGAAGGGGAAATCCCTAAGGTATTTTCCTATATAGATCTTGAGGGTTTGAACTAGGGAATCTTCTTCAGAAATAAGGTCTGCATTCCCCTAAGGGAAAAAGACAGTCTTTATCCTAAAGATTGCCACTAGTTGAGAAATGAGATCTATTTCTACTGCACATATAAAAAGGATTGAAAGATTTTGGGTATCCTCACAGCCAAAGGTTGTGATCCAAGGATCCCAAGACAAGAAGGACTTTTGTTGTTTTCTCCCAACTGTCTTTTGAGCTTGGCTGCAATTCCATCTTACCCCCCCCAACCCCCCCCCGCCCAAGTCCTCTGGGGGGCTCATCTTCAGAGGCATTTCTTCATCATTCAATTTTTCATTGTTTCTGGTCATTTCTTTGTACATTGTACTTATTAAGTGTTTATTGATTCATTGACATGCATGTTATTTGAAATGTTTGAGTAGAAACTACTGTAGTTATAGGCTTCATCTTTTCTTTTTAAATCTATTTTCTCAAATTATACTATCATTCTTAACATTTGATAATGAATGAATGAAAAATCATTGAGTAAACACTTCCTATATAACAAGCACCAGGGAAAGTTCTAGAACTACAAATTTAAAAGTTGAGGTAGCATCTAACCTTAAAAAACTCACATTCAATTTGGGGGAAACAACACATAAAAGAAAGTCAGTTATTAGGTAGATGGTCCTAATAGCACAGTGACAGGATGTATACCAATGTCCAAGAGGCCTTATGCTCTAAAGTAGGTAAGATGATACTGCCTGAGGATTTCACATAAGTTGAGGCAACTAAAATTTATTTTAAGTCCCTACCCATCTTAGAATTAGTGCCTAACAGAAGGGAAGGTCTGGCAGTACTTTAATTAATGGGAAGGAATAGGATTAGCAGTTCTCATTGTTTCCATGTAGTATGAGAGATCTTCCACTTTCCAATCCAGTGGCTTTGAAATCATACAATGCTGTTTATCTTTCCTCTTTTCCAACTCTCATTGGAATCATTATCTTGTTCTTCTATACTTTTGCATATAATTAAATAACATATCCATTAAGTGTATATTATATGCCAGGACCTATTCTGGAAAGAGCAGTTCAAGTGCCTTGTTGAATCTGGCCAAGGTTGCATTGTTAGTAAATTGTTAAACTTAAATTCAAGTGTAGCTAATCTGACTCCAGATCCAGGTTTCTTTTTATTATATCATGCCTCCTAGGTTATAACTGAGATATTAATGTAATAGCAATCTCAATGCTGCTTCAAAAATTGAAAAGAATAGCTTAATAAATATACATCAGGGATTGGAAGAGATAAAACCATGCAAAAATCAATTTAAGATAATTTTGAGCCAGTTTATGATAGCATGCATTTGCAATTTAAAACTCCATTTTATTTTTTATTTATTTTTTTAAACCCTTACCTTCTGTCTTGGAGTCAATACTGTGTATTGGCTCCAAGGCAGAAGAGTGGTAAGGGCTAGGCAATGGGGGTCAAATGACTTGCCCAGGGTCACACAACTGGGAAGTGTTTGAGGCCAAATTTGAACCTAGGACCTCCTGTCTCTAGGCCTGGCTCACAATCCACTGAGCTATACAGCTGCCCCCAAAACTACATTTTTATGGGTATAAAATTATGTGAAACTGAATTGAAAATGTTTACACAAATTTCTCAAATTAAAAAACTTACACCTGTGTAAGGGAATTTCTATGCTAAAAATTGGAGGGAATTGTATACACAATGTAGATAAATTATAGTTAGCTAATATATTCTATCACAAATGCTTAAAATTATTCTTTCATCATAATTATCAGCAATACCATGCCTTATATTTATGTATTTTGTCATTTTGAAATTATTTGCATATAATATCTCATTAACCCTTACAACAACCCTATGACATTGGTACTGTATATAGCCCTGTCTCTGTTTTGAAGATGAAACCCTGCAGGTTTATGCCTATATTCACAAATCTACTTAGGACAGAGTAAAGATTTGAACCTAAGTAGTTTGTCTTTTGGTTCCTAGGACAGGATTTCTCAATAGAATTACAAAAGAAAATGTTGTATGAGATATATATCCATTCATTCATTCAATAAATATAGTTGAAACAGCACTGAAACTTATGAGTTTTATGCCTGAGACTTTCACAAACATAATTTCCTCATCTGTCAACTGTTTGTATTCTAAACAGAAAGGTGAATTGAGAAGACTTGATTATAAATTAAATGTTATATAGAACTATGAGTTATTTTTTCTTGTTGTTATTATTATTATTACTACCATTCAATATTACAAACTAATTATAAGATATATTAACTATACCTAAGAAACTTAGAATACAGTCAAGGTCAGGGAGACCAAATGTTGCATGAAAGCTAAATGATAATGTTTTTATAATTGGAACATTTTAATCCCTGAATAATTATTTTAATTATTCCTCTAGATTTCATTTTTTTTTCTAAATGAATTGTTAAAGGAAGAAACTGCATTTTATCAGTCATGCAGAGGGGAAGAAATCATGAACAGCTGAAAGAGGATATTATAGAAGTTCAAATTGAATCTTTTGATTGCATAAAAAAGGGTTTTGCACAAATAAGATCAATGGACCTAAATTTAGAAGAATAAAAATGTAGCTGAATGTAACAAGTTTATCTGGGAAAGGTATTATGCCAAAGATAGATAAGAAACCAGTTCATACTTATATGAAATTTATTAAAAAAAAAACTAAGAACAATTCTCCAAAAAATAAATAATTAAATGTCTGGAAGTTAAAAAAAAAATTCAAGCAAACACACACAAACACACACACACACAAACACACACAAATTAGAGGAATCCACATTGATGGAACTCAGGTTCCCTCTCACAACTCTCAGACTAGCAAGGATGACCAAAAAAGGAAAACTGCAAATATTGGAGATCCTTTAGGAAAACAGTAACTTGCCCAATAATTGGGGAATGACTATGCAAATTAGGGTAAAATTTTAAATTGCTTACTATTGAGATATAAGATATGATGAACAAGTAGATTTTAGCACAGTTTAAAAAGACATTAACTATTTCATTGTAAAATGAACAAAATCAAGAGGACAATTTATTCAGAAACAATATAAAGAAAAAAAACTTAATAAAGCTTAAAACATTGATCAAAAAAATTAGCAGTCCCAACATTAAAGAACAAATAACAAAGCAGACAACTGACCTCAACAATGGACTTCAATGTACAAAATAAGACATAGATTTCTATATGCAAATGCATTTGGAATGTGATTTGCTTTAAATTTGTGACATTTGTCACAAAGGTTGATTTTTTTTTTGGCTTTATGAGGTCTATTTTTAGGGAAGCAGTTTTATTAACTGATTCAACTTGGTCTCATCATATGCCTTTAATCATGGGGACACTGGTTTTTTGACATCTTAATGTCAGTTCTTTGATTCTTGCTTTAATGTTATGATAGTTATGAGGGTTCTGAGCTAGTCTGTCTTGCTTCTGCCTTAAATTTCTTATTTCTGCCTTGACTTGTTTCCAAAAGAATTATATGTAAATATCAGTACTGAAATTTTGTTATATTTTAAAAATATATTTCAAATATTCATGAATGAGAAAATATTTTCCTATAATGCATAACATTTAGTTGGAATAAAGAAGTAGTTAAGCACCTGATTTCTACCTCTATGATGTGAGGCCTAAGAAAATTACTCCACATTTAAGATACTTAGGAATGATAGCCTCTAAAACCTATAGGTATCAAGCATCTTCAGCTATATTTACTTTGAACAACCATTCAGAGGAATGTTTTTCCAATGTAACTCAATCAATAAATACTTATTAATTGACTATTATATTCCAGGTACTGTGTTATTTACTTGGAATATAGATACTAAGAAAGAAGGTTCTTGTCCTCCATGTGCTTATATTCTCCTGGGAGAGAAGACAAGCAGATAGGCATATGCTTATATGTACACACATATATGTGAATGTATTAGACACAAATTCATGTATTTATAATATTAATTTTGAGAGAGGTACTAATAACTTAGGAGATCAATAAGACTTCATATCAAAGGTAATGACAAGAACTAATTTTTAAAGAAAACTAGAAATTTTGAGAATAAAAACACAATCAAATAGCATAGCAAAGTAAAATCTTCGCATTCTTATAATTTTAACCCTTCCCCCCATCACCACATATTCTTCACTTCAGTGACACTGTTTTTCTACCTGTTTTCCATACAAGTCATTATTTCTTACTCCTCCTATTTTTATTGACTGTCTCCCATGCTTGAAATGTTCTTCCTCATCTCTGATGTTTGATTTCCTGGCTTCCTTAAAATTCCAGGTAAAATATGATTTTCCACAAGAAACCTTTTCTGATATCTCTTCTAGTGTTTTGTTTCTATCAATTATTGTCCATTTATCTTACATATAGCTTGTTATCTCAGCATGGGGTCTATGGATGCAGCTAAAGCTGAGTTTCACTGTGAGCCATGGTAACAGTGAACTAAACTCTAGAAGGATACAAAATACATCTCCCAGTCAACTTGATACAAAGAATCTGTACCCTCAGAACATCTGATGATTTAGCTACATAAAATCACCATGGGATTTTCTCTCTTAGATATGACTTCTCTCATTTTCATTATTGTACCAGAATATGTACAAAATGTATTTGCCTATGACTTTCTAATGCCAGTACTCTCATTGACACTCCTACAACTAATCTCTTATGTCCCTGTGATACTATTGTTTATCATGTACTTTTACATGATGATCAAATCTTTGGTAGTTGTGCTTAAACATTTAAAAGCAAGCATCAAGCAAGCCACTGCAAAAAGTTATCTGTTAAAAGTGAACTATCTAGGGACTAAACTAGATAGATGCAAACTCAATATGAGAAATTACTCAAGGCTAAAGGGACAATGGCAGAAACTAAAGAATATGATGCAACTAAATTATAGGGTGTAACTAAATCAGATAATCCAACTAAATTAGAAATGGAAATTGAAGTGTCAGAAAGCAAACCATCTCATATGTTCCCTTTAAGGGAGGTATCTATAGTGTACCCAGAGCATGGTATAGTGAATCTACTGTGCCTCAAAATGTTTACACAGACTGATATAGACAGTTTTAAGAAAAATACTCCATCATATGAAGAAGAACCCATGAGTGTTGTAAAGCAATTCAAGCATTTAATTAAGCTTTACAATCCTTCTTATTTGCACTTTGGCATCCTTATGGATGAATTATTAACAAAAAGGGGAAAAAAGCAGATTATACGGGACACTAATAATAATCCCCTAATTGATGACTGGCCAACTTGGGATCCTGGTTAGGAATATAACTCTTTTGCTGGGTACAGAGACTTAACTACAGCCAGGGGGGCAATGATTGAAACTATGAGGCAAAATTCCAGACTCGCAGGAACCTGGTCTAAATTTGAGTGCCTAAAGCAGGAATTGGGAGAGACTCCCTCCACTTTCCTTGATAGGATTATTGATTGTGAAGAAAAATGGATTGGGTTGGATACTTTAACAGATAAAAATGTAAACTATATCCACAGGCAGTTTGTGAAAAATTCATGCTCTGTGGTCCAAAATTATTTTCAGTGTAATAGTCAAAATTGGTTTGACATGGGTCTTGACGAAATTAGAATTGCAAACTATGTTTTCCAAGATGAGAAAGATAGGCAATCAGAAGTGAAAACACATATAATTGTTAATTTAAGCAAAGAAATTAGAGAGCTTAAACAAAAATTGAAATCCAATGAAATGCAGCAAAAAAAAAACAGTAGCTACACTAAGAATTTATAGACAACCCAGAAATAATTACAGCCCCAGACAATACAGAAAAACACCAAGATACTTTCTTTGAAACAGATCTGGTCACCTTATGAGAGAATGCAGATGTAGGGGACAGTTTTTCAACAAAGCTTAAGGGGAAACTGAGGCAATAGATTTAATTGCTTTAATGGATTCAGGCAAAATAGATATAAAAATTATGGGTTTAATAATGAACTTAATAATGCATTCCAGTATGGGAGACCAAACTACCCAAATTATTTTGTTACTGGATGTCACCATAATTCACAACAAGCACCAGACCTGAATAGCATTCAGAATATATCAAAGCAGGTGCTCATCCAAAATATTCCCAAGTAGCTGGTGGGAATCCCTAAAAACTTCATATGCAAAAAGTGCAACTTCATTATGAAGGTGTGTAAGGCCTGTGCAATTAAAAATAAAAATATAGTATATGGAGAAAATGGACTAGGTAGTATTGGTAATGGAATAAAAACTAATGAAAATGACAAAGAGATCATGTGAAATTAGTGCAGGAGAAATCAATGATGAATTAGAGAATGAGGAACAGGAAAAAGTATTGAGTTTTCCTGATCCTAGTGTGTTAGCTCCTGTGATACCTGTCCATTCTCCAGAAAATAGCACAGATCCCCATGTAACCCTAAAAATAGGAACACAAGTTTATATTTGTGTCTAGGATGCAGGTGCTGCTAAATCTGAGTTGCAGAAATACCCTGAAGAGTGCAAAGGATTGGGTTCAATAGAGGTTGTGGATGTGACAGGAAGAACTCAAAAAGTCACAAAACTAGAACCAAGAATGCTTTCACTGCTTTCACTTGGACCTTTAAGTGTAGAACACTCTTTTCTTTTAATGCCAAATTCCCCAATGAATAAAGTGGGTAGGGATCTTCTTTGTAAATTTAGAGCTACAACAGTATGTACCCCAACCAGAGATATTTCTTTAAATCTCCCAGAAGAATCTCTAAACCTTTTCCCTGTATTATTCCTAGATACAGTAGGATCAGAGGGGGAAGGGAACAACATCTATCAGATACCAGATGATATTCCAAAAGGCTTATGGGCTACAGATTCTACGGCAACCCCTGTTAAAGTTCTGACTAAAGGAGGTCCACTACCATTTATTCCACAATACCCACTTAGTAAAGAGGCCATTGTTGGGATTACCCTGATAATAATAAATTCATTATTGCAGCAAGGCATAATAACACCATGCATCTCTGAATATAACACCCCAATTTTGCCAGTTAAAAAAACCCAAGCTAGATGCTGAAGGATGAATAGTCTATAGCAGGGGTCCCCAAACTTTTTATACAGGGGACCAGTTCACTGTTAGAGGACTGGACTATTAAAAAACAAAACAAATCTATAAACAAATCCCTATGCACAATGCACATAACTTATTTTAAAGTAAAAAAAAGGAACAAATACAATATTTAAAATAAAGAACAAGTAAATTTAAATCAACAAACTGACCAGTATTTCAATGGGAAATTTCAATGGGCTGACGTCTTCCATTGTGCAGCCACATAATCCTTTTTGTGGCACCTTGTTCTCTTCTCAGAACAAGGCTTTGTTCTGATGGATGAAGATGCTCCTTTGCTCCTCTCACTGACCACCAATGAAAAAGGTGCCCCTTCAGGAAGTGTGGTGGGGACCAGATAAATGGACTCAGGGGGTCATGTGTGGCCTGTGGGCCACAGTTTGGGGACACCAGGATAGAATTGTTCAAGATTTAAGAGCTGTTAATGATCATGTGGTAAAATCTTACCCAGTTGTACCAAGTCCTGCTACCATCATTTCATCTATCCCAAGTCATGCAAAATATTTTAACATGGTTGATTTATGTTCTGCATTTTTCTCAATGACTATACATGAAGACTCAAATTATACATGGTCCTGATTGCCACAGGGATTCTGTGAAAGCCCTTCATTATTTTCTTAAATCCTAAACAAAGATTTGAAAAAATATTCAGTTTAAAGGCAGTAAACTCATTCACTTTGCACATGATTTACTTCTACCATCACAATCTGCAAAAGTGTGTCTATGTGATATTAAATATCTTCTGTGTGAACTCTACAAGAGGGGACACAAAATATCAAAAACTAAACTCCAATGGTGTCTTCCTCATGTAGAATATTTAGGGTTTGTGCTGTCTGAGGGGTCCAGAAGCATTTCGCAAAAGAGAGTAGCAGACATACAAAAGCTGTGTACCCCTAAGATGAAAAGGCAACTCAGAGCTATTTTATGAATCACAGGTTTCTGCAGACAATGGATACCTAAATATGGTGAACTTACAAAACCACTGACTGCTTTAACAAAAGACACTGAGAAAGATCCACTGGAGCAAAAACCAGAGCATTTTCAAGCAATTGCAAAGTTAAAAGAAGCAATATCATTATCTCCTGCTCTTGGTATCCCTAATTATTCAAAACTATTCTCGCTCTATGTCCCCAAGTGAAATGAAATAGCTTCAGGAGTTTTGACTTGAAGCTTAGGACCAAACCAACATCCTATTGCATATTATTCTAGTCAACGATATCCTATAGCTGCCAGAATAGCTCCATTCTTAAGAGGGGTGGCAGCAACTGCATTACTTGTTGCCAAATATGCAGATTTAGTGTTAGGTTGCCCACTGACAGTTTCTTGTTCACATCAATTCAAAGCACATCTCAGAAAGTTCAGAATGCAGGCATTTTTAGACTAACACCTGGCTAAATATGACATAGAGATTTTGGGGAATGAACATATAACATTAAAGAGATGCAGAATCTTAAATCCAGCTACATTATTACCTGATTTAAGAACACAGGGGAAACCATTGCATGATTGTGAAACTGTAGTGCAATTAATAGAAAGGCCTCAAAACAAATCTGTCAGACACACCTCTTGACAACTTTGACCTGATCTTATTCAGAGATGGATCAGCATATATGCAGAATGGAATAAGATTTATAGGTGCTAAGGTAGTAAGTGAATTTGAGACCCTTTGGTTTGCTTCACTACCTAGGAACCTATATGCTCAGGGAGCAGAATTAATTTCTTCAAAACATTCATGAGAGCTTGCAAGAGACAAACATGCAAATGTTTACATTGATTCCAAATATGCATTTGGAATTTGCCATGTTGTTTGTTCTCTCTGGCTTCAGAGAGGATTTTTAACATCTAGTGGGAAAAGAATTGCTCATGCAGAAATAATTCAAGAATTCCTATCATCTCTCCAACTACCAAAAGAGTTGGCAGTGATTCACTGCAAAGGGCATTCTTTAGGACAAGACTCAGTTGCCAGAGGAAATTGTATGGTGAATATGGCTGCATGATATGCTGTGCGAAATGCTCCAGCTTGCATTATGAATCTCTCTGTTATAGATACCACAGATTTAGAAAAAAAAAAGCATACAATGACAAAGAGGTTCAAAAGTGGGAGAAAAATTTTGGAGCTAGAAAACAAAATGGGATTTGAATAGCGTCAGTGGGAAAACCAATTCTTCCAAAAGCATTTTACTATTACATCTGCCAAGCAACACACAAAAGGGTCATTTTTGGGACATAAATTTAATTTATAATGTTAAAAGAACTTGGTTAGCTCTGGGAATTAGCACTGTGGCCAATAAGATCTGCTCAGCTTGCTCTGTGTGTGCACAATTTAACCGAAGCATATTTAAGCAAAAGGCTTTTGGTGGTCACTAGCTCACATACCATTTGAGCATTAGCAAATAGATTATATCAACATGCCCAAATCAGGACAATTTAAATTTTGTCTAGTAATAGTGGACCAACACCTAGATGGCCAGAAACTTTTCCATTTAGTAAAAACACATTAAGCTTTATAGACAAAATCTTGTTGAAAGAGATCATTACAAGATATGGTATACCACTCTGATTAGATTCTGACAAAGCCAGTCATTTTACAGATTCAGTTCTAAAACAAGTTCATGTGAATCTGGGTATCACACCAAAATTTCATGTCCCATATGACCCTTAAATTTCTGGGCAGGTGGAGAGACTAAACAGAGAAATCAAAACTATGGTTGGGGAATTATGTATGGAAACTCATTTGAAGTGGACAGAGATTGTGCCTCTAGCGCTATTCTATCTGCACACTAGACCAAGAGGAGATGTGCATATCTCATGATATGAAATTTTATTTGGACATCCACCATTGCAGGCAAAAACTTTTAAAACATCTTATGTATCTATGCTTAGAGGGAATCATGCACTTGCTGAATATATCACAGAGCTACAAATCAGGGTTAGAGAATTACAATAAATGGGAATTTTAACTCAAGGGGGTCTGTTAGATTATGTACTCCATTCAATAAAACCTGGGCATTCCATTTACATAAAACACTTTAATAGAACTAGCGCAATGCAACCATTAGGGGTATGACCTTTCCATGTTATTTTGACAACACCATCAGCTATTTGTGTATTAGAGAAAGAAATGTGGCTGCGTTGCTCACATGTGAAAAAAAGCAGCAGAAGCAGAAGAAGAGATTACATCAGACAACATGACTGCAGTCAAAAAGATACCAGAATAAGAAGAATGAAATGAAGACAGAGATCAAGATCAAGACAAAGGAGAAGACAACATAGAAGAAATATAGATGACAGCAAAAAGGACAATTGAATTGTAACAAAGACATGGCAGGCAAAAATCAACACAGAGAATAGGAATACAGAGTGAGGAAGGACATGAACTGTAAGATTTTTGTGCTATTCTAACATTACACATTTTCACTATAGTTGGAAACAAACATTACACAGTAACAACATGACAACACGAAGATAGAAGACAGTAGCAGAGTAGGTAACTTTAAATATTTGATAACTATTCACTAAAAAATAATATACACATATAGGACACATTTCTCACAAACTCTGCAACATCATATCCAGGTGATGAGTATCCATAGAAATAAATAAATGCAAATAAGTCACCTTGGGGAAATAATAATAATTGTACACATTAAAATAATAAGATCTTATCTCATAGGAAGACTTTATGTGTTCCTTGGAGATAAAATCAAGAAAACATAATTAACTTTCTAAAGAAAATCTTTAAGTTTTTCTTAGACTGTCTTAAGGGGGGAAGGTTTATTTTCTTCCTGCACATATTGTAAATAGTTTATACATAATATAAACATAGATGTACAAATTGTACAGATTTATATATTTATAAAGATGTGTATATAGTTAACTTATTTAAAAGTTTTTATTTTATTTGTATAGTAAGTTGATTTTGAGTTTTAATGTAGTTAGTTTTGGTTCTGTATTAATAATAGGATAAGGATATTAAAAATTTCATTTGAATTGTTCGAATAGAATTTGTAACATGAAGTTTGCTTGAGTTTTGCAGTTAATATTTTAGATAAACTTTAGTTTTTGTAAAACATAAGTTAGTTTGTAGCTGTATTTTATTGTTTCTAAAGTTTTTCAAAAGTTTTCATTTTCTACTTTGCATTTTGAATTTCTATAATTTTATGTTTTGCACTTGCATTTGTTGTTGCAAATATGTTGTCATTGATTATTTGTTTTCATTGAAATTTTCTTTTCTTTCATTTATGTTTCTAGTACAGGTTAGCAAAGATGAAGTGTAGCAATAGGAATAGGATAAGAAAAGTATATGATTTAGACTATTTTTAGGAAAATAATAATAAGGTTAGGTATAGCATAGAATAGCGAGCATACAGCAAAGATTTTTTTATCTCTCCATATTTTTGAAGGGGGGAAATGATAAGGATGATATTAGAAAATAAGTATTGTTTTATTAGTTTAAGGATAAGTAATAAACTGATTGGCTTGAGTAAAGAATTGGAGTTTGAAGCAAAGCTGAGAGAGTGTGTTAATTTCAGATGTGACAGTTATAACCATTTTTCTATGTCAATTACTCTCTCTGGCAGTTGGGAGTTGGTCTCTGGCAGTTGGCAGAGACACACTTTCTGACACACTCTGAGACTCCCTCTCAGGGCTGGAGGAGGTAACATCTTTGCCTCTCTCTCTGTCTGAGGGAAAGAATTGTAGGACTTTAGTGTTTAACTTTCCCAACTTGGGAAACACTATTGAATACCTATTGTGGTTTTTATAAATTGTTTAACTCTGAGAAGACCAAAGAAAAACCTGATCTTTGGTTTGGACTCTGACTCTATTAAGATTCAGAGTCCTAACTGGATTCTTGTTTAGACTCAACCAGCTAGCCTTTGCTATTTTATAATTTGAAGGTATAGTTAATATTTATAAGGATATTAGCAGTAGTTTTTATTTAGATATTTTAAATTTGGGTTAGTCAAATCATGGAGGAGTAGTGTAGCCTGTGAAACAGGAGAACTGGTTTCCTTGTGTAACCTGTGAGCTTATTTGGGTGGATTTAGAATACCCTAGATTTATAAATCCTTTATTTATCCTTATATATTTCGATAAATATTTTATGTTTATTAGAGTCTTTAGCGTCCTTGCGCCTGGCCCTGAAGGGAAGTTCGCATTTGAGCTTCCCTTCATCACTGAGGATACTTTTCTTTGCATCTATCAAAAGTATCCAAACAGTTTTGAATAGTTTTTCTATTTTGTGTAGCTCACCATTATTTTTTTTTATTTTTACATTATACATAAATTTGCTCTTTTTTATTATTGTCTTTGTTTAGTCTTTTCAGTAGCATCTGAACCTTTTTGACCGCATTTTTAGATTTTCTTGGCAAAGATACTGGATTTGTTTGCCATTTCCTTCACAAGCTCATTTTACAGATGAAGAAATGAGGAAAACAGAGTTAAATGATTTGTATGTGTCCCATTGTTAGTAAGTATCTAAAACCCTATTTCAACTCAGGAAGATGAGTCTTTCTGATTCCATGCCTGGCCTTTATTTCTTGCTAGTTAAATACTGAGGTTTTTAAGGGCAAAACCTGTCTTTTGATTTCCTTTGCTTTACCAGTGCATACCACATAGAAGGCACTTAATAAATGACTGATTGTTATAATGAAAATGATACCATCATGTACATAGGTGCTTCATCCTATTGTAGGATTGAAGCACAACCGGTGAAAGAATATACTTAAGTAAAGAACAAGAGAATAATATATCTTTGAAATATATGTGCCAAAGAATTTGTATGAAAGATAACAAATATGAAGAGCCAGGTCACCAAGGTAGCCTGTGTGATTATGCCAAATGACAGCAGTAATCCTGTAGAGCAGCAGTGCCTAGGGTTGCCAACGGATCTTATTTTTTTATTGGATAACACTAGATGGAAGTCTCTTTGCTTTTTAAAGAACATTTCTGCTGGTCTTCTGGAAAAAGAGCTATACTTCTACTCTCTGTCATATTGGAGTGGTTAGGAAACCTCTCTTTTTAAAGGAAAAAATCAAGTTTTTTCAATGACTAACCCAGACTTAAGAATATATCTCACTCACTCATGGAGCAGAATGGGAGGTAAAAATCATAATACTCCTTTAGGCTAAAATTGAGTATCATCTTTTTATCCAGATCTGCTTCTCTGCATTTGTATTTCATCTTTATTAAGATCAGAAATCCTTATTTCTTCTAATATTCTCAGTCTGAAAAATTTCAAGCATATTATTTTTAGGAATTTGAAAATAAAATAGGTTACTAATGATAAATAAATTATATGATATGGTTTTCACCATTATTGTGATTCTCTTGTTCTATGAAATATATATTGTTTGGTTGGGAAAAAGGATTGTAACATTAGCTTAGACCTTGAAATAAAACCACTTATTTATAACAGTGAAGGTTAGAGGCAAGATTTTAACAAAAGTCTTCCTGGCTTCAAGTGTGTCTGTTATAATATGTTGTCTTTCCATATTTAAGTGCACATTTGGTAATCATTTTTTTCCACATTGAATTTAGCCATCATGAACTTTTAAGAATAAGGTTTATTTTGGTGGATGTAGCCATACTGGAGAATATAGTCAGTACTTAAGGGACAGTTTATATCTCTAAATGCTTACATCACTAAAACAGAAAGAGCAGATAAATGAATTGCATATGCTACTAAAAATTAGAAAAAGAAAAAAATTTAAAACTATCCATTAAAAACCAAATTAAAATCCTGAAAGCCAAAACATGGATGAATAAAATTGAAGGTAAGAAAATCATTGAACTAACAAATAAAAAAAAGTTGTTAGTTTTAGAAAAAGATAAAATAAATAAATTACTGATTAATTTTAATGAAAAAAGAAGAAAACCAAATTATAAATATCAAAAATGCAAAGTGTCAGATTACAACCAATGAAGAGAAAATTAAAATGACGATTAGGAATTATTTTGTTGAATTATATGCCTTTTTGATGTACTGAATGAAATAGATGAATATGTAGTGAAATTAATTGCCTATCTTAATGGGAGAGGAAATTGACAATCATAATTCAGAAAAAAGAAGTTGAATAATCCATTAATGACCTCCCTAAGAAAAAACACTACAGGGCCAAAAGGATTCATAAGTGAATTCTAGCAAATATTTAAAGAGCAATCAATTCCAATACTATGTAAACTATTCAGAAAAAAATAGAGAATAGTACCCTACAAAGTTTCTTTTATGACATAAATGTGGTACTGATCCCTTAACCAGGAAAAACAAAAAGAGAGAAAGAAAACTAAAATACAATTTCCCCATTGAATATCAATGAAAAAATTTTAAGCAAAATACTTGCAAGAAGATTTCAGAAATATATCACAAGTATCTTATCCTATGATGAGGCAAATATTAGGCCAGGAATGCAGGGTGGTTCAGTATTAGAAAAACTATCAACATAATTGACCATGTTAACAACAAAATCAAAAGAAATCATATGATTATTTCAACATATTCAGAAAAGGTTTTTGATAAAATACAGCAGGCATTTCTACTAAAACACTAGAGAACATTGGGAAAATGGAACATTTCTTAAAATATAAATAATATTTATTTAAAACCATCAGAAAAAGTTTATATGTAATGCAGATGGGCTAGAAGATTTCACAATAAGATTAGGAATACAACAAAGAAGTCTATTATCATCGCTACTAGTCAATATTGTGCTAGAAATACTAGGTGTAGCAGTAAGAAACTGAAGGAACTAGAATAGGCAGTGAGCAAATAAAGCTATTGGTCCTTGCGAAGGATATGATGGCATACCTAGAAAATCCTAGAGAATCAATTTAGAAAACCAATCAAAACAATTAACAATTTTAGTAACATTACAGGATATAAAATAAAATCACCAAAATCATTAGTATGTCTCTTCACTACTAATAAAGCCCAACAGCAAGAGCTAAAAAGAGAAAATTCATTTAAAATAATGATAGACAATAAAAAAAAAACAAGGAATATATCTGAAAAGGTAAACCAAAGACTATATGATCATAACTACAAAACACTTTTCACACAAATAAAGTCAGAAATAAAACCTTGGGAAAACATTAATTGAGTGAAAGTAGTCCAAGCTGGTATAATAAAAGTATTATTCTTCTTAAATTAATTGATTTTTTCTGAGCTATACCAATCAAACTATCTCAGAATGATCACATAGACATTGAAAAATAATAATAACATTCATCTGGAAGAACAAAATATCTAGAACATCAAGGGGATTAATAATAATAGTAATTATTATTATAATACATATGTGAGAGCAGCTTAGCTATACTATATCTCAAATTATGTTATAAAGAGGCAACCATCAAAACAATTTGGTACTGCCTAAAAAATAAAACTGAGGACCAATGAAATAGTTTAGGCACTCAACACACATTGATAAATGACCATAGTAAACTGATGTTTGACAAATCCCAAAATCCATGCTTTTGGAAGAATAACTGAAAAAAAAACTGCTAGGAAAAGTGGAATACAATATGATGGAAATTAGGAATAGACTAATGCCATATACCAACATAAAGTCAAAATGGATACATGAATTAAAAATAGAGAGTAATACCATAAACAAATTAGGGGAACACAAAATTCTTTACCTTTTAGATTTCTGGATAATGGAAGAATTTAAGTCAAACCAATAAATAGAGAACATTATGAGATATAAATTAGCTAAACTTTGACTGTATAAATGAAAAAAAAAACATTCTGCCACAAACAAAAGCAACCGAACAATGATTGAAAAATAACTTGGTAAAATTTTTCTTAACATGTATCTATCAAAAGCTTCATTTCTCATATATAAAGAGTACTGAGTCATATTTATGAGTTAAAGCATTCCTCAATTGACAAAAGGTAAAAGTATATGAACAGGCAATCTTCAAATGAAAAAGCAAAAACTATCTTTAGTCATATGAAAAAAAATTCTCCAAATCACTATTAATTAAAGAACTGCAAATTAAAATAATTCTGATTTATTACCTCATCAGACTGGCTAATATGATGAAAAATGAAAATGACAAATTTTGGAGAGGATGTGAAAAAATAAGAACACTAACACAGTTGGTGAAGTGATACAACTATTCTGGAGACCAATGTGGAACCTTGCCTAAAAGGCAATCAATCTATACATGCTCTCTGATGCATCAATACCACTATTAGCTCTGTATGCCAAAATGATTTAAAATAGGAAAAATGACCTACCTGTTCAAAAATATTTTATCAGTTCTTTTTGTGAAGTCAAAGAACTGGAATCTGAAAAGATATCTATCAATTGGGGAATGACTGAACAAATTGTGGTATATGATTTTTAATGAAGAACTATTATGCCATAAGAAATGACAAACAGATGATCACAAAATAATCTCAAAAAAAAAACCATATGAAGTGATGCAGAATGTAGTGAGCAGAACCAGGAAAAAAGTTATACCCAGTAACAACAATAGTGTATGATCAAGAATTTTTAATTACTTAACTATTATCAACAAGGTTATTCAGAATGACTGCAAGAAACTCATGACCAAAAAAATGAAAAGCCTATTCACATTAAAGAAGGAAGAGTCCAAATGCAGATTGAAATGTGACATCCTTTATTTCCTCCAAGAATTGTTTTCTTCAGTGAAAAAAGCTCTTCTTTCACAATATGATGAACATAGAAATATGTATTACATGATAATATATGTATGACTAATATTGTATTAACTGCCTTCTGGTGGAGGTGGGAGTGTTGAGAGAAAAAGAACATGCATTATAAAATATTAGAAAAAGAATATTGAAAAATTATACTACTTGCTTATTTTTTAATTAATCCGTTCTGTCTATGGACACTCAGTCACTTTGGTTGTGTATCTATTACATTTTTTTTGCCTTCATTTTCTTCATATTTTAATTCTCCTTCCCCATGTTTCTCTCTCTTAATCCTCTGTATATTCTCCATTACTTTATCATCCATTGTCATGATTTCAAAATGTCATTTGAGGATAGATTATTTCCAAATTTATTTACATAACTTGGATCATTCACTATATCTTCAGTCCTTCATTTTTAATTAGATCCCAGATATTTCCAAGTTGATATCTTGTAAAGCATCAGAAGTTCATCATTACCAAGAATAATCTAGCCATTTTTCTTTTTAATAGGAGGAAAAAGAACTCTGAACTCAAGAAACAAAAAAGAAGCTATTCCCTTATAGATAGTGAAAATATTCATTAAACAACAAATCTTTAACATGTATAGCTTTCTATTTAGGTATATTCTTAACACAAATGCACAAATGTACACACAATTGCCTTTTCTCCAAACTTCAGTGTTTCTGTTGAAGACATTAACTTCATCCTATTAATTCAGGAAGCTTACACCAAAACCAGTAGTCATTTTTACTTCTTATAAAATATGAGAGCTTTCAGGATCTTCAGAAAGTAGCTACTTCAAATCATCTGTGAATGAAACCCTGTCTATTTCATAACCAGCAAGTGACTATACAGCATTTCCTGGAAAACTTTTAAGAAAGGAAAACCCTAATCCTTTGAGAGAGGTCAGGGCAATTATTTTGTTGTTCATTCATTTCAATAATGTCCAACTCTTCATGAACACATTTGGGGCTTTTTTGGTAAACATTCTAAAGTGCTTTGTTATATTATTGATCCAGTTAATTTTACAGATGAGGAAATAGAGGCAAATAGAGTTAAATGAGTTTCCCATGGTCACACAACTAGTAAGTGCTTGAGGTTATATTTAAACTCAAGGAGATAAGTCTTCCTGATTGCAGTCCTAGATTTCTCTTAACTCTGCCACCTACCTGCCAAGGCCACTTGCTGACAGATCTAATTCATGAGTAAAAGGTAATCTGGGGAAACAAAATGCCTTGGCATATACAGAACAATAAGCTTTGAATAGAGGTCCTTTTCAAAAGCACAGAACCATAGAGCTAGACAATCTTAAAAGTAATATATAAAAAAAGGAGTGAGGTGATTATTTAAAGTTATACATAGAAACACTAAGATAATATCAAAAGTAACAATAATAACTGATACTTATAAGATGTTGTATATAAAAGGTTTGTAACTATTACAACATTTTATTATCTGTTATTATTGTTCCTTTTCTAGGGTCCTATCTTTTTTCATGATTCCAGAGAATTTGATTATTTTTTATATCTGTTTATCTTAGTCACTTAGCATTTGTATGATTATAATAAAATTATATAAACTTTCCAGTGACACAGTTTCCATATTTCCAACATATAGGGTTTAGACTTGATGATTAATAGAATTTATTACATTTCTCAATCTATAATCCATTTTCTGCATTTTCTTTCATCTTTGGAGTACCTTCATTTCATCAAGTACTTTTCAAAAAGTAAGAGCATTTTTATTGATGAATTAAATGGAAAATTATGACTAAGTATGCATATAAACAATAAAAATAAAAGTTATTTGTGGCATCATTACTTGAACTACATCTTTCCTGTATAGCAATGTCAGTTATATTACTTCCATATTCTTTACAAAACTACCGTTTGACATATTTGGTACTTAAATGTGTTTTGTATTCAGAATTGAATAGGTATAGGGTTAATTTCTATGGTTTCAGATCAGCAGGTAGAATTAAAAAAGAAGAAAAGCTATGTCATCTACAACCATATTCAAGATAGATTTAAAAAGGTACAAAACAACACCCTAACTTCCCTTCAGTGTAAGTCAACTCTGTCCTCTTTCTAACTTGAGGGTGAGGTAGTTAGAAAAACACTTCTGGTAAAAATCCATTTGTCATGAGTGCTATGAAAACTATTAGTTAGCTAGTGATTTTTAAGGAATGACATATGAATGTAACATTCTTTCTAGTCCTCTGTGAGTCCTTCAGCCTGTCACATTTTCGGTTTAGATTTGTCAACTTCCCTGAGTACTATCCTTCTGACTTTCCTCCTGTAATTTAAGACAAAGGGTATTAATATTCCACCATAGTCAATAATGCTAAAGCAAGGTCCATTAAAGACAGACCTCTTTTCTTCATTTCTGCTTTCTTTTTTCAACACTATTCAAACAAGGATTAACAATGAGGATCAATGAAGATGAAACAAGAAGTTTAGGATCAGAATATATAAATATAACCTACAATCTGAACATGAGTATTTTAGCTAAAATATGCAGTGTCTTACATATCTAAGTAGTGGAGAAATTAACTAGGAGTATAAACTTGCAAGGAAGGCCTTTAATCCAAGATATTTAAATCTCCTATTATCATATTGGGGATAAAACTGCAAATAAGAAGATTAACATGGTAATAAGCAGTTTGGCATCTGTTTTATGTAACATGACCCTGTGCAGAGATTTTTCTAAGGAAAAGGGTCATTTTTCTAACCAACCTTCACTTTAGGAACTTCACCTGGAAATAATAAAATCAAATAATTATTAAATGATGATGTGGATTAAATTCAAGATGATTTTAAAATAGAGATCATAAGTCATAAAGTATTTTTACATAAAAAGTATACCAAAAAATTGTTCTGAACTTACATGTTGAGTGGAAGACCAGGGCCTGAGCAAGTGACTTCTTTATTTTACTAGCAAACTAAGATCCAAAGGGACTGAATTACTTGTTAGAGTAATCTCATGCTTATTATAAATGTATTTTTATAATTATACAATTTTTGCAGTCAATCTAGCTTTATAATTCCCAAGATTAATCTCCAGATTGTCTGACTAAACCTTCTGTGAAAATCTTTGAATTTTTTTGATATGTAATCATATTTTTAAAAAGACTTTTAACATAATCAAATCTTTGCATGATTTTTTGTTTCCAGAAAAATGTACACTTTATGTGGTTAAATTCATTCTGGAGATCTTTGGTTATATTCTACAGTAATAATTTCATTTCACAGCCACATATATTTACAGGCAACAGTGTCTACCATGAAGAAGAGTATGAACTTCTTGGGGAGACCCATTTCATCCATATACTCTTCAAAGTAGTACAATGTGGCCTCAATCACTTAAATCCTCCAGACTTAACCCCAGGGTCTCCTATACTCTGTACACTATTGATTCCTTTGAACATATGTAGATATCACTGAATATTTGTTAATTTATATAAATCATTCATATGATAGAATAATTTATATTATTTGCACATAGAAATTCCATTGTAAGGGTAATGGGAAAATAAAGAAGTAAAGAGTGAATCAGTCAAACTTTATTAGGAGTTCTGGATACATGACTATTCACTTCAGTCTCTTTGGAATAATATGATGAGAGAAAGTCAGTAACCATCCTAGAGTCTTTGGTTTTGACTCAACCTTGTGAAATTTGCTGCTGAGACAGCTTGATGGAACAGTAAATAATGTGCTATGTCTTCAATCAGAAAGGTCTGAGTTCAGATCTGAGACCAGATATACCTGATCTGTATCGCTCACAAGTCATTTAAAAATGTCTATTTCAATTTTTCAATCTATAAATGGCAATAACAAGGACACTTGTCCCCTTAGAGCTATTGTGAGGATGAAATGAGATTGATTTTGTAAAACACTTAGGATAGTGATTGGTGTGTAGTAGATGATTAATTGAGTAAATGTTAGTTTCTTTCCTTCCATTTTAAATACATAGCTGTAATTCCACTTATTATTTTTTTTTATATTGCCTGGGCTTATCCCTAACTGATGTCATCATAGAAATGATGTGTTCCTGACTGGAGAAAAATTAGGAAGCTGGATAGCAATAAGAAAACTTCAAGAATGCACTGAAAGGAATTTTTAATCTTTCTGTTGGGGGAAATTCAAAAGGGAGAGATACATAGAAAGACAGACAGAGGTAAACAAGATTTGATGCATAATTCACCAGATGCCATAAAGTAATAGTGAATTTTACAATTAGCTACTATACCATTGACTTCTTTTGCTATGTTTTTTTTTTCTGGCATGTCTGGGTATGTGTGTGTTAAAGAGTATTGTAGACCAAGTAGTCTCTCAGGTTATAGCCTTTAATGTTCCTAAGAAATGAAACCAACATAAAATTAGAAAGATGTAATGATATTTTGTGCATATATATATATATATATATATACTTTTATATATGTAGTTATAGCATAATTTCATATGCTTTGAGAAGATGTTTGGGGGCCTCACCAAACCTTCTTTATCTTTTTTTCTCCCTTTATTCTAATTAGTCCTTTCAAAGATTAAACATTTAGCTAGAATTTCTTTCTGATCAGGATAGTCTACTAATCATTTCTTTTTTAAAAAAAAAAAACTCTTACTATCTGTCTTGGAATCAATAATTGGTTCCAAGGCAGAAGAGTGGTAAGAGCTAGGCAATGGAGATTAAGTGACTTGCCCAGGGTCAAACAGCTAGGAAGTTTCTAAAACCAACTGAACTCATCTCTGGGTCTGAATCTCAATTCACTGAGCCACCCAGCTGTCACCCTACTACTCATTTCTTATGACACACTAGTATTCCATCACAATCATGTTCCACTATTTATTTAGCCATTCCACAATTGATGGGTGTTCCCTCAATTTTCAGTTCTTTCTCACCACAAAAAGAGCTTCTATACACATTTTGAAACATAAAAATTCTTTTCCTTTTCCCCTGACCTCCTTGGTGTTATATTTATTGGGAAAGGAAATGGGGAATTGGAAAACAGGGGGATAATGGGAGATTTGTATGGAGGTATGGAGGAGTTGAGGGGAGAGAGGGAATATTGCTTGGTGAAGCAAAGGAGGGAGAGATGCCCTCTGCTGAGAGGAAGCAGCAGGGGTCCAATAAGGACTGCTTGTCATGGAATGACTGAACTGAAGTTCATCAGCTCCCTCTATGACCAGAAAAGTTAGTCCACTTATCTGACTGTGAATTCAAATAATATAAAGTTTAATAACCAGTTGGAATTAGAGTTTTTTCCTCCACTTCGGAGTTGAGGCCAGGCCCTGAGGCTGGTGGAGGGTTCTCCTACTCCCATCTACTCTATATCAGTCCTGATTTGTCTAATTCAGAATCTTAGCAGTAGACAGAAAGCAAACAAGAACAGTTCTGACCTTCAGAAGTAATTGGGCTTGAATCTTCGGGCTGAACCAAGAAAAGGCACACCATACCAGACTGGGCTGAACAAGCTCATCTCTCTCCTCCAACACCAGGAAGCAAGACCAACCCGGCAGCAAGGAAGTGCTAGTCACAAGACCCAACTGCCACTCCCAGAAGGAAGGAAGTGCTAGTCACAAGACCCAACTCCCATTCCCAGTTGCCCCTTCCCTCACAAACTGTCAGTCTAGTTTCCTTTCCACATTGGGAAACAAAACCAGAAGTATTTGCTGGGTCTAGGTGAACAGTTTTAAAACTCTGGTTGCAATTCCAAATTGCACTCCAAAAATGTTTGGATCAATTCATAGCTCCACAAACAATGTATTAATTTCCTCATTTTTTCGCATCCCCTCCAACATTTGTCATTTGACCTCTTTGGCATTTTGTGTATGAGATAATATCTTAGAATTTTTGTTTTCATTTTTCTAATCACTAGTGACCTAAAGCATTTTTTCCATGTACCTATATTTGACTTGGATTTCTTTATCTAAAATAGTCTGTTCATATCTTTTGACTATTTCTCAGTTGCGAAATGACTCATCATTATAAATTTGAAAAAGTTAACACTCACATACACACACACATAATAGAAAGGATAACTTTCTAAGAAAGCCTGTCTATAAATATTTCCCCAATTTTCTGCTTTCTTTTTTTATTTTATTTTATTTTATTTTATTTTATTTTATTTTATTTTTTTAAAATATATTTTATTTGATCATTTCCAAGCATTATTCATTAAAGACATAGATCATTTTCTTTTCCTCCCCCCCACCCCCCATAGCCGACGCGTAAGTCCACTGGGCATTAGATGTTTTCTTGATTTGAACCCATTGCTTTGTTGATAGTATTTGCATTAGAATGTTCATTTAGAGTCTATCCTCTGTCATGTCCCCTCAACCTCTGTATTCAGGCAGTTGCTTTTTCTCGGTGTTTCCACTCCCATAGTTTATCCTTTGCTTATGAATGGTGTTTTTTTCTCCTGGATCCCTGCAAGTTGTTCAGGGACATTACACCGCCACTAATGGAGAAGTCCTTTACGTTAGATTATACCACAGTGTATTAGTCTCTGTGTACAATGTTCTCCTGGTTCTGCTCCTCTCACTCTGCATCACTTCCTGGAGGTTGTTCCAGTCTCCATGGAACTCCTCCACTTTATTATTCCTTTTAGCACAATAGTATTCCATCACCAACATATACCACAGTTTGTTCATCCATTCCCCAATTGATGGGCATCCCCTCGTTTTCCAGTTTTTGGCCACCACAAAGAGCGCAGCTATGAATATTTTTGTACAAGTCTTTGTGTCCATTATCTCTTTGGGGTACAGACCCAGCAGTGCTATGGCTGGGTCAAAGGGTAGGTATTCTTTTGTCGCCCTTTGGGCATAGTTCCAAATTGCCCTCCAGAATGGTTGGATCAGTTCACAGCTCCACCAGCAATGAATTAATGTCCCTACTTTGCCACATCCCCTCCAGCATTCATTACTTTCCTTTGCTGTTATGTTAGCCAATCTGCTAGGTGTGAGGTGATACCTCAGAGTTGTTTTGATTTGCATCTCTCTGATTATAAGAGATTTAGAACACTTCTTCATGTGCTTGTTAATAGTTTTGATTTCTTTATCTGAGAACTGCCTATCCATTTCCCTTGCCCATTTATCAATTGGAGAATGGCTTGATTTTTTGTACAATTGATTTAGCTCATTATAAATGTGAGTAATTAAACCTTTGTCAGAGGTTTCTATGAAGATTTTTTCCCAATTTGTTGTTTCCCTTCTGATTTTAGTTATATTGGTTTTGTTTGTACAAAAGCCTTTTAGTTTGAAGTAGTCGAAATTATTTATTTTACATTTTGTGATTCTTTCTATATCTTGCTTGGTTTTAAAGCCTTTCCCCTCCCAAAGGTCTGACATGTATACTATTCTGTGTTTACCCAATTTACTTATGGTTTCCTTCTTTATGTTCAAGTCATTCACCCATTCTAAATGTATCTTGGTGTAGGGTGTGAGGTGTTGATCTATTCCTAGTCTCTCCCACACTGTCTTCCAATTTTCCCAGCAGTTTTTATCGAATAGTGGATTTTTGTACCAAAAGCTGGGATCTTTGGGTTTATCGTATACTGTCTTGATGAGGTCGCTTTCCCCCAGTCTATTCCACTGATCTTCCTTTCTGTTTCTTAGCCAGTACCAAATTGTTTTGATGACTGCTGCTTTGTAATATAGTTTTTGGTCAGGGACTGCAAGGCCCCCATCATATGTGTTTTTTTTCATTATTTCCCTGGATATCCTTGATCTTTTGTTCTTCCAAATGAACTTTGTTATGGTTTTTTCTAAATCAGTGAAGAAGTATTTTGGTACTTCAATGGGTAGGGCACTAAATAGATAAATAAGTTTGGGTAGGATGGTCATTTTTATTATATTGGCTCGTCCTATCCATGAGCAGTTAATGTTTTTCCATTTGTTCAAGTCTAGTTTTAGTTGTGTGGCGAGTGTTTTGTAGTTGTGTTCATATAGTTCCTGTGTTTGTCTTGGGAGGTAGATTCCTAGGTATTTTATTTTGTCTAAGGTGATTTTGAATGGGATTTCTCTTTCTAGTTCTTGCTGCTGAGCTGTGTTGGAGATATATAGAAAAGTTGATGATTTATGTGGGTTTATTTTGTATCCTGCAACTTTGCTAAAGTTGTTGATTATTTCAATTAGCTTTTTGGTTGAATCTCTAGGATTTTTTAAGTAGACCATCATGTCATCCGCAAAGACTGATAACTTGGTCTCCTCCTTGCCTATTCTGATGCCTTCAATTCCTTTATCTTCTCTAATTGCTACTGCTAGTGTTTCTAGTACAATGTCAAATAGTAGAGGTGATAATGGGCATCCTTGTTTCACTCCTGATCTTATTGGGAATGCATCTAGTTTATCCCCATTGCAGATGATATTAGCTGTTGGTTTTAGATATATACTGTTTATTATTTTCAGGAATGACCCTTCTATTCCTATGCTTTCTAGTGTTTTTAATAGGAATGGGTGTTGTATTTTATCAAAGGCTTTTTCTGCATCTATTGAGATAATCATGTGGTTCTTGCTAGTTTGCTTGTTGATGTGGTCAATTATGTGGATGGTTTTCCTAATGTTGAACCAGCCCTGCATCCCTGGTATGAATCCTACTTGATCATGGTGAATGATCCTTCTGATCACTTGCTGGAGTCTTTTTGCTAGTATCCTATTTAAGATTTTTGCATCTATATTCATTAGGGAGATTGGCCTATAGTTTTCTTTCTCTGTTTTTGACCTGCCTGGTTTTGGAATCAGTACCATGTTTGTGTCGTAAAAGGAGTTTGGTAGAACTCCCTCTTTGCTTATTATGTCAAATAATTTGTATAGTATTGGGATTAACTATTCTCTGAATGTGTGATAGAATTCACAGGTGAATCCATCAGGCCCTGGGGATTTTTTCTTAGGAAGTTCTTTGATGGCTTGTTGGATTTCAATTTCTGATATGGGATTATTTAAGAATTCTATTTCCTCTTCTGTTAGTCTAGGCAGTTTGTATTTTTGTATATATTCATCCATTTCTCCTAAATTGGTGTATTTATTGCCATATAATTGGACAAAGTAATTTCTAATGATTGCCTTAATTTCATCTTCATTGGAGGTGCTGTCCCCCTTTTCATCTTTAATGCTGTGAATTTGCTTTTCTTCCTTCCTTTTTTTAATTAGATTGACCAGTACTTTGTCTATTTTGTTTGTTTTTTCAAAGTACCAGCTTCTTGTCTTATTTATTAAATCAATAGTTCTATCACTTTCGATTTTATTAATTTCTCCCTTAATTTTTAGGATTTCTAATTTGGTTTTCTGCTGGGGGGTTTTAATTTGATCACTTTTGAGTTTTTTCATTTGCATTTCCAATTGATTGATCTCTGCTCTCCCTTGTTTGTTAATATAAGCATTCAGGGATATGAATTTACCTCTGATTACCGCTTTGGCTGCATCCCAAAACGTTTGAAAGGATGTTTAGCCATTGTCATTTTCCTCGATGAAATTATTAATTGTTTCTATGATTTCTTCATTAACTAAAAGGTTTTGGAGTATCATATTGTTTAATTTCCAATTGGTTTTAGATTTGGTTTTCCATGTACCATTACTAATCATTATTTTTATTGCCTTGTGATCTGAGAAGGCTGCATTCATTTTTTCTGCTTTTTTGCATTTGTGTGCTATGTTTCTGTGACCTAATGTATGGTCAATTTTTGTGAATGTGCCATGTGGTGCTGAGAAGAAGGTGTATTCCTTTTTATCCCTATTTATTTTTCTCCATATGTCTATTAATTCTAATTTTTCTAAGATTTCATTCACTTCTTTTACCTCTTTCTTATTTATTTTTTGATTTGATGTATCTAAATTTGATAATGGTTGGTTTAAGTCTCCCACTAGTATGGTTTTATTGTCTATTTCTTCCTTTAATTCTCCTAGTTTCTCCATTAGAAATTTGGGTGCTATATTATTTGGTGCATACATGTTGATTAATGATATTTCCTCATTGTCTAGAGTCCCTTTTAACAAAATATAATTACCTTCCCTATCCCTTTTGATCAGGTCTATTTTTGCATTGGCTTTATCAGATATCATGATTACCACTCCTGCCTTCTTTCTATCAGTTGAGGCCCAGAAGGTCTTACTCCATCCTTTAATTCTGACCTTGTGGGTGTCAACCCGCCTCATGTGTGTTTCTTGAAGACAACATATGGTAGGGTTTTGGATTCTAATCCATTCTGCTATTAGTCTACGTTTTATGGGTGAGTTCATCCCATTCACGTTCAAAGTTATGATTGTCATTTGTGGACTCCTTGGCATTTTGATTGCCTTCCCCAATTCTAACCTTTTCTTCTTCGGCTCTACCTTTTAGTCCAGTGATTTACTTTGAATCAGTCCCCCTTGTCCCCTCCCTTGATGTTTCCCTTTTTATTCTCTCCCTTTTTCTTCCCTTCCCCTCCCCCCTCTCTTTCCCTCCCTTTTTGTTCTCCCTCTCCCCCTCCCCCCCTTGGTTTTCCCTTCTCCTTACCCTTGTTGGGTAAGATAGAATTCAAGATCCCAATGGATCTGGATGTTTTTCCCTCTCAGAGTTGATTTCCCTGAGATTGAGGTTTAAGTAACCCCCCCTCTCTTCCTCTCCTTCTTATAGGAGTTTTCTTCCCCTCCCCTTCCTATGTGAATCTTTGTGTGAGAACGATTATTCTATTTGGTCTTTCTTTACCCCCTATTTATACATTACATTTTCCCCACATATTAGTATACATAGATTGATATAAATGTAGTCCTTATAGAAGAGAGTTGGAGTAAAAGAAGAAGATAACATTTTTCCCCTTTCCTTAATATTTACCTTTTCAGGTATTCCTTGCTCTTTGATTTTCGGTATCAAACTTTCCACAGAGCTCTGGTCTTTTCTTTGCAAAAAGTTGGAAGTCTTCTATTTTGTTGAATGCCCATACTCTCCCTTGGAAGTATATAGTCAGTTTTGCTGGGTAGCTGATTCTTGGTTGGAGACCCAGCTCTCTTGCCTTTCTGAAGATCATGT
The DNA here is from genome assembly GCF_027887165.1 of Monodelphis domestica. NCBI lineage: Eukaryota > Metazoa > Chordata > Mammalia > Didelphimorphia > Didelphidae > Monodelphis > Monodelphis domestica. The sequence goes on from NC_077229.1 coordinate 149,479,945, forward strand.
TCCATGCCTTAGGATCATTCAGCGTAGAACTTGCAAGGTCTTGTGTGATCCTGATTGGCATTCCTTTATATCTAAATTGTCTTTTTCTGGCTTCCTGTAGGATTTTTTCTTTTGTTTGATAGCTTTGGAATTTGGCAATTACATTCCTGGGAGTTGTCTTTTGGGGGTTTAGTGTAGAAGGTGTTCTGTGAGCTCTGTCAGTGGCTGTATTGCCCCCTTGTTCTAGAATCTCTGGGCAATTTTCTTTGATTATATCTCGTATCACCATGTCCAGTTTGGTGTTTATTTCTGGCTTTTCTGGGAGTCCAATTATTCTTAAATTATCTCTTCTCCCGCTATTTTCCAGATCTATCACCTTGTCAGTGAGATATTTTATGTTCTCTTCTAATTTCTTGGTGTTTTGGCTTTGCTTTATTAGTTCTTTCTTTAAAGCCTGGTTTTCTTTTACAGTTTGGTCAAACTGGTTTTGTAGATGCGTGAATTTCTTTTGCATTATTTCCCACTTTTCCTCCCAGAAGGCTTCCATCTTTTTGGTCATTTCTGATTCAAATTCTTCATGGGTTTGTGGAGAGTTTCCATTTCCTTTGGAAGTTTTTGGAGCATTTTCTTGTATATCTTCTTCTATCTGCTCTGTATTTTGTATTTTGGCTCCATAGAATGTGTCCAAAGTCGCCCCTTTCTTCTTATTTTTCTTGGTATTTTGGGGCTTCTGTGCTTCTGTGGAGTTTGGCATCTCTGAATGTGGAGGATTAGCTTTTCTTATCTCTGTCTGGTGTTCAGAGGCTTTAGTCCTGGGCAGATTGTCGGTTCTATGAGCTTTCCCTGGGTTAAACTGAATATGCCTCACTGGAACTGGAATGGAAGGGTTGGACCACGAGGCCACACTCTCCCCCCGGCTCTCTGGGTTGGGTTGCTTTCCGGAAGTTGCCTTCAGAATCGCTGGCCGTGAGGCTGTTTCGTCGGCCTGTGGGGGGATGGGCTGCAGCTTCCCCAAGCTCCGAGGGCAGGGACTTTCACTGAGACTTGGATAGCAGGATCCAGCCCGTAAGGCTGTCTTGCCCGCCCTTAGGGTTGCTGTTGTTTCGACCCTGCTCTCTGCAGCGGGAGCTCCAGGCAGTGACTTTCACTGGGACTCGGATAGAAGGCCCTGAGGGTTGTTGTTCCGAGGACCCTGCTCTCTGAGCCGGGCGGGGCTGCGGCTTCCCGGAGCCTTGGACTCTGCGCTCCTACCCCTTAGGTCCAAGTGTTCTCGGGTTCTGGCTTTTGAGGGGAGCCGTACCTTTTGATCCGGGTCCAGGTCCAGGAGGAGGGTTCCCAGGGTCTGTGCTGTTGATCGTTTTGAATTTCGGCGCCTTAGGAGCTTATAGTTTGAGATCGGTCGGGAAGGGTTTTCCGGAGATCTGAACTTTAGCTTTCTATAAGCCGCCATCTTAACCAGAAGTCTCAATTTTCTGCTTTCTTTATAATCTTGGCAACATGGTTTATTTGAACAAAAACTTTAATGTACTCAAAAAATTATGCATTTTATATTTCCTCATGTCTTTTTGACTCATAAATTCCTCTACTATCCATAAATCATATAGTTAATATTTTCCAAGTTCTCCTAGTTTGCTTATGATATTTCCTCATGTCTTAATCAAGTGTCCTTTTTGTTCTTTTCTTAGGGATCTGTATAAGATATTGACCATACCTAGTTTCTGCCAAACTATTTTCTAGTCATCCCAACATTTTTTACCAAACATGTATTTCTTATCTCCAAAACATGGATCTATGATTTTGTCAAATAAAACATTACTATAATTTTTACTACTGCTTTTTGTATGTCTGTTCTGATCCACTGATCTACCTTTGTATCTTTGCCATTATTAGATATTTTTGATAATTAGTGCATTATAATATAATTTAAAATCTGGTATTGCTAGGTAATTTTACTAATGCATATAACTAACCTCTATGTATCTTAAACAATCTTGGATATTTTCCTGAAGCTCAGGAATAAGTGACTTATCTAGAGTTCTATAGCCAATATGTGGTTTAGGCAGGATTTGAATTCATGAATTATGGACATAGACACTAGCTGTCTGCCAAATATGCCAATATGTCTTGCCTTTCTAGCCCAAGATTATGTTGGAATTTTTTTTCAACAGGGGCAATTCATATTGCATATGTCCTAACCCAGGTTTGTTGTGATAAGAACAAAGCAACACTGAACAAGAAAAAAAAAACATAATAAGACATAAAATTCTACAAAGAGTGACCTTAGAAAGAAAAAAAAGCTCCATTAAGCATGAATTTAAACAATGGGATGATTAAAATCAATTGGAGGAATAATTAAATGTTCTGTTAAGTTCTCATTTTCACAAATGACTAAACAAATAATACTCATCTAACAAAAACTCCATCCAACTACCATGGATACTTTTGTGGTCTTTACTATCTAATGAATGTTTGTTCAATTAATTAGTTAAGAAATATACAAAACACCAAATATTTGAGAAGCACACTGATCTGTAATTTAGGGATAAAAGGAAGTATAAATAGCTGCTTCTTTCCTCATAGGACCTGTAGTCTCTTTGAGGAAACAAGGTGTATACCCATTAGAAGAGAAATATATAATTATGTTATCTAATTTCTGGCACAATCAGTTATAGAGGTGGGAGAACAAGTATAATGAGCCAAGGCCATCTGATAAGTTATTATGGCAGATCATAGAATCATAGACTTAGAAGTATAATGGACTTCAGAGGCTAAATAGTTCTGTTTTCTCATTTTACATGAAGGAAAACTTGTACCAAAAGAAGTATAATAACTTGTCCAAGATCGCACATCTAGTAGCTGGCAGTGCTGAGATTAGAATCTAGATAATCTGACCTCAAATCTAGTTGTTAGCTGTTTTTTAAAGCTATGTTATATCATTTGATTCTAATAATGGATTTCAGGTAGACCAAGGTAGGGGAATATTTAGAGATTAGTTGAAAAGTTTATTGAAAACTAATGAAATATTTTTATCCAAGTGTGATATGAAATCTGACTTTTTATAAAGTTTATTGAAAACTAATGAAATATTTTTATCCAAGTGTGATATGAAATCTGACTTTTTATATATTCACACTATTGTATTACTGGTATTAAAATTGACTAGTTACTATAGCAAGAACTATTTTGTGCCTTAGGACCCTTCGACAGTTTGATCAAATTTAATTTCTAGGTTTCTAGAATCTAACTTCTGCTTAAAATAATATTACAGAATACAAAGCAATGTATGGGGTTATAAAGGTAACTAATTAAAGTATAATTTTCAATATATATCAAAAGATAGATACATCTATCAATATAGAGATATATACCCCCAGGTACCTAGGTGGCTCAGGAGATGGAGTAGAGGGCCTAGAGTCAGAAATATTCATCTTTCTGAATTGATATGTGACCTCACACACTTAATCAAGATGTAACCCTAATAAATCATCTAATCTGCCTCAATTATTCATCTGTAAAATGAGCTGGAGAAGGAAATAGCAAATTACGCCAGATCTTTGCCATAAAAACTCAAAATCACAAGGAGATGGATAATAGGTGAAAACCAAAACACAACCATATAATTATATACCCCTATATGCATCCATCCATATATATATCCATACATACATATGTAAATATATATATATATATATATATACTCATACATATATTGAGGTATATGTAATATTTAGGGAAGACTGCATAAATTATGAGTGCTTGCCAAGCCTTGTTGAGAGCTTCTATCCTTCTTTGATGTATACCCAGTTCTTATATGTAGCTCAAAGAAGCTGTAGTATTTGCAGTGGCCCACCTCAATAAACATCCTTAGTAGGCAGGCTGAATCCGGTTGAAAGGAACTTATAGGCCTCAAACTTTTGTTGAATTTTGTTGAATTATAACCTCAGAATATGAAGAATTCTCTGTGTAGAACAGGCAGATGAGAAAAATGTGTTACAATGACCATGAAGACAGAGGAAGCAACTACTGTAGAGTGCTTAGAGATTGATTAGACGTAGAAGAACCCAAGGTCATCCACTCCATACTAGGTCCTTACCAGTCATACTGACTTTTATATTGCACTGGTGTTCAGTGACTCTGGAAGAGAATGGAGCAAATCACTTTGCACAACTCTGCCTCAATACGATTTGTGTGTGAGTCAAAATATATCATCCACACCATTTTACATTTTATTATTTTACAATCTCATTATTTTGCTATTTTGCTCCTAACTCAAAGTCCTGTGGTGATAGGCAAGTGATGAAGCAGCTGTAGTCACAACCCTGCACATTTGGGGCATAGGTTTGTCTTCTCACTGGATAAAAGTAGAAGGTATTTAACATCACCCTGGGTGTGCGAGCAAACTTTTCAAAAGACCATTCTGCTCAACTCCTGCTGTAAAATTGTGTGATTAAAACTATCTGCTTCACCTAACTCTGGCCTAATTTCTGTAGGAGGCAAGTATCCTTCTGTATGATCTAAACACAAAAAAAATGTACAAATGCCTTTGTGAAGATGATTCCACTCATAATTTATATATGGAATATGCTCACACTAATGGACAACATGAAAGCTAGTAGACTCAAAAGAGAGCAGCTCTTATTGTGAGAGAACTCAATAGTTACTGCATCCAAATAGCAGCCTAGAGTAAAACAAGGCAAGTTCATTCAAGTTGTGCTAGATACATGGTTTTCTGAAGTGGTCGCCAAGATGAGGAGTGCTGTGAATCTGGTGTAGGTTTCTCAATCAAATCTAATTGAAAAACAGGCTCATAACAATGTGATTGCTACTTTGAGGAATGAGCCAAAGCACTATCATCAGTGCTTCCCCCATGACAAACTGATAAAGTCAAAGAAAAACTTTATGAAATCTTAGACTCTGTGCCAAAAAAAGATGAGCTTGCAATTCTGGGTGGCTTTAATGCCAGAGTAAGTACACATTCTCAGACATGGTAGGGGTTCCTGGATTTGGAAATGGCAAAACTAATGGTCACTTACTCCTGAATACATGTGCATCTCATGCCTCATCACCAACACTGTCTTCTGTTTATCTAAAAGCAAAACAATTTCATGGATGCCCTTGGAAACAAACTGACATTTAATAGATTGCCATTGTAAGAAGAATAGATGGACAGAATGTGAGTGATAAAGGTAATGTTTCAACCAGAGTGCTAGACAATTCATAGATATCCTTTTCAAGCTAAAAATTCTCAAAAGAAGTGTTTCAAGGCAGGAGGAATACCAGTATACTTAATGGAGGAATACCAGTATACTTAATGTCAACATATTAGAACACTTTTCCATGGATGAATAGTTTATTGCCACGACAAGGTAGGCAAAAGGGAGCAGAAAAGGAGTGAGTAGTTCTCAAAAGTTAGACAAATAGCATTGCATTTACTCATTTGGACAAAAATACTCAGAAACATCAGGATTGGTTTAAGGAAAATGATACAGACCTCATTTCTTAAATGCATATAGAACTGAGTTAAATTTATGAGAATACAAAACTCCCCAAATTATAAATGGTTAAAGGATATAAACAGGCAATTATCAGATGAAGAAATCAACACTATCTTTAGTCATATTAAAAATTCTCCAAATCACTATTAATGAGACAAATGAAAATTAAAACAACTCTGAGGTAGTACCTCACACCTATCAGACTGGGTAATGTGAAAATAAAAAAGGAAAATGATGAATATTGGAAGCTGTATAGAAAAATTGGGACACTAATACACTGATGGTGGAACTATGAAATAATTCAGTCATTCTGCCCAAATAATGATTAAGATGAGTTTATAAAAACTTTGAGAGATTTGTATGAAGTGATATATAGTGAAGTGAGCAGAACCAGAATAATGTTGTACACTCTAACAATATTAAAGTATGATAATCAGCTGTGAATGACCTATTATCATCAATGCAATGATCCACGACAATTTCAAGGGAGTCATGATGAAAAGGATTATCCAGTGCCATAGAAGGAACTTACTTGGCATATAAATGCAGACTTAAGCATATTATGTTTTACTTTATTTCCATCATTTTCTCTAGTGGAAGTGATACATGTCTTGTTTCACATCATGATGAAATAGAAATGTGTATATACACATACAACCTATATGATTTTACCTGCTATTTTCAGGATGGTTTGAGGTTTGAGGGAAAGTAGAGAACATGGATCACAAAATGTCAGAAAATTATTAAAATTGTATCAATGTTATCTGCACAAACATTAAAATGAAAAGATATTTTAAAAGATGAATAAACAGAAAATATTAAATGAAAAATGGAAATCATACAGAATAAAGCATGATTATTTATCTATAAGAAGAAAAAAATTAACTTCATTAAAAGTAAAGTACAAATAAAGCTTAGAGAAATATAGGAGTTTTGGTTCACAAAGAAGGCTGGCAAAATCCAATTCTACACCAATAGTAACAATTCAAAAATGCTTCAGTCTCATCCTGAAGGCTATTGATGTGTCTAAGAATGATGGTACATCTCAACTACTCAGAGCTTATGGAACCACACAGATCAGTGATGAGGTCATGATCCTAGAGAGATGAGCTGAACACTTACATAATATTCTCAGAACACTTTTATCACTTTTATCAATCAATGCTGAATACTGTCCCAATCCCTCCAAACACAGAAACAAAAAGAGAAAAAAGGACCTCAAAATAAAGGAAAACAGAAGGACACATCTCACTAGGGTGAGAGGTAGGAGTGGCCCAGGGAGTGCTGCATTACAGAGAACTTGGAGAGCTCACATTGTGGGGAGTTGCATAGCATACACCAGCCCAGAGGGTTTCTGAAGAGTCTGAGGTAACAAGGAAGTCAGTAGGTGAGCAGCCTTAACTCTCTTCCGAGCAGCTTGTTGCAGCAAAACAGCAGACCATCAGTAGCCCAAGACCAGACTTTCAGAGTACTAATGGCAGCAGTTGGGAGCAATTCAACAATAGCTGGTTCCACATGGCCTAAGAAAACAAAAAGGGAGAGCATGGAACATCCCTAGGAACAGACCAACAGCTTGAGATAATGAGATGGTAGAATTGAGGAACAGCCCAATGCTAGCTCTACCCTAATATAGCTGAAGTAATGAAAGAGCAGATCAAGGAGAAGTGCAATACAATAAAGAAGGTAACAGGGAAACCAGAAGCAGGGGGAGTAGAATACAAATGTAAAAAATATTCTTCAAGTCTCCCCACAAGTAAGAAGCCAGTCCACCACCTAGAAGGGCACACTGAAGGACCAAAAGATATCCAGGTCTACCTCAACCATCAGAGTAGACTACATGACAAACTTGGTACAGTTCTCCCAGGAGCAGAGTAGAATATCAAGAGATAGACAAATGAATAAAGAGGAAAAAATTAACAACTATAAAAATAAGCAAAATGCAGAGAAAAATCCTAACCCCAGAATGTTACTGTAGTGTCAGGGAAAGTCAAAATACAAACTCTGAAGATAATGACAAAAAGGAAACATGTGCAGCCTCAAAGGAAAGTAACACAGTATGTCAGGTTCCAAACAACATCTTGGAAAAAAAAACATGAAAAGAAGTTAAAAATCAAATAATAAAAGAAATGATAGGAAGATTTAACTTGCCGATTAGAATGAGCCAAATGGAAATAGAAGCCAAAAATTAGATTAAAAAATGACTCTTCAAAGACAAGAATGACTACAAGAGACTTAAAGTACTTAAGATATTGAAGAACTTCATCAGTCTTTCAAGAGTAAGGAGGACACAGAAGTAAAAAGGAAAGTGAGTAGAATAGGATGGATTGACACTGATGTGATAAAGCTGTTTGGGGTCTTATGTAAAGAATTGATTGATGACTCAAACTGACTCAATTACAAGGAAGCAAGCTTTACTATAAGAGAATATAGTAACAGTGTAGCTAGTATAGGAGGTAAGATAAGGGAAGGAGGTAAGGAGGTATCATAAGAAATGTAAATGTAAGAGAAAGAAAAGAGTGAGAGAGAAAGTGGGTAGGAATGCTTTTTATCGTGATTAGCTACTAAGGAAGAGATTTTTAATTTGGGTGATTGTTGCACTGTGTTTCCAAGGAGGTGATGTCACTTTTAACCACGGTCCACTTTGGTCTGTGTGGCTTTGCCCATGATTCACTCTGCATGTCAACTAGTGGACAGCAAGCCACAATGTAAAAGTGAAAGCATTGAGTGTGGAAATTGAACATTGTTTGAACCTATTCCTGTGTCCCTGGGGGGATTGAATCATTTGTTGTTCAGAGACCCCAACAAATGCCCTATGTTATGTCTAAAGATTGACATGAAGAATTTTCTCATAAATGTGAATCTAAGCAACTCATATATCTTATATGAAAGGTAGCCCCATTCTAATCAACTCATTACGGTTTCTATGTTCTTTTGATTATGTACAAATACTTGGCAGGGTTTCTAGGATGTTTCAGCTCACATCAATATCCCTCCCCCCAAAAAAATCAAGGGACAGAAAAAAAGAACATATGGGGAGAAGAGAAAATGAAAGACAGAAGAGGGATGATTATTTCATATGAAGAGACTGTTAAAAGTCAATACTTGTGGAGAAAGTGGTAGGGATGGCAACCAAGTTTGAATTTAATTCAAAGTGGGAATAACATCTACACTCAGCCTGATATAGAAACCTACTTTACACTAGAGGGAAGTAAGAAGGAAAGTTGAATAAGGGAAGGTGAGTAGGCAAAATGAGGGAAACTGGGGGATGTGGTGGTCAGAAGCAAAACATTTGTGAATAAGGAAAGAATAAAAGGAAAGAGAAAGATAAACAGGGGGGAAAAGATGAAGAGAAACAGAATTAATAATCATAACTGTAAATATGAATGGGATGAACTTACCCATAAAATGGAAAAGCATAATAGAGTCATTTCTTAAAAATTCCATGATATGGTTTCTACAAGAAACACATTTAAAGCAGGAAGATACATACAGAGTTAAAGTAAGGTATTGGAGCAGAATGTTTTGCACTTCAGTCAAATTTTTAACAAAAGCAGGAGTTGTAATCATGATTTCAAAGTAAAAATACATGTAATCAAAAGATATAAGGAAGAAAATTACAGCTTGATAAAAGCTACCGTAGATAATGAAAACATGTTAATATTAAATATATATGCACCAAATGGCATAGCATCCAAATTCTTAAAAGAGAAATTACACAAGTTAAAGGAGGAAATATACAGCAAAATGTTACTATTGAGGGATTTCAACCTTCCAAATTAGATAATCACAACCAAAAAGATAAATAAGAAAGAAGTTAAGAAGAAAAATTAAGCTTTAGAAAACATAGATATTATAGACCTTTGAAGAAAGCTAAATGCTAAAGGAAGGAAATATGACTTTTTCTCAGGAGTAAATGGAGCCTTCACCAAAATTAACAATTTAATAGGGCAAAAAACTGAAAATGCAACATAGAAAAGCAGAAATATTAAATGCATTTTTCAGACCACAATGCTATAAAAATGCACTGAATAAAGGGCTTGAGAGAAAAGGACTAAAATTATTTGAAAATTAATTAATATTATTCTAAAGAAGGAATGAGTGAAAGAACAAATAATATAAATCATTAAAAATTTCATTAAAGATAATGACAACAAGGAAAAAACATAACAAAATTTGTGGGATGCAGTCAAAGCTATACTTAGAGGGAACTATCTATAAATGCATATGTCAATAAAATAGAGTAATTGCAGTGTACTCCTAAATCAATTAACTGGGCATGTATTAAAAAACTCAGAAATTCCCAGCTATGTCCATCCCACCATCCCTTCTTGCATTAGAAAAGGAATCATATGACAAATAAATATAATGTATTTTATGTTCATATTTATCATTTCTTTCTATGGAGGTGCACATTAATTAGTTATTTTTCAATCATTAATTCAATATCTCTAATATTCTCTTGGCTCTGCTCATTTCATTTTATCCCATGTATATTCTTTTCAACTACTTTTTAAATTAGCATTGTTATTGTTTCTTATGATGCAGTAGTATTCTACCACCATCATATACCAGAATGTGTTTACCCATTCTCCAACTGATGGGTATCTCCTCAGTTTCTAATTCTTTGCCACCACAGACAGCTACTATAAATATTTTAGAACATAGACTTTCTTTTTCTGTTTTCCTGATCACCTTGGCAAACAAATCCAAGAATGGTAATGCTGTGTCTAAGAGTATAAATAGCTGTATAAAACTCTCTGGGCATAATACCAAATTATTAGAGAAGGATTTCTTATTTCAAAAAAGCATTTTATTTTCCCAATCACATGTAATAAGACCTTTCAACATACTCTTCCTTGAGATTGTAAGATCTAAATTGCCTTCCTCCCCCCTTCCCTCTTCCCTCTAGGGGATGCAAAGCAATTTGATCTGTGTTATTTATGTATTATCATGAAAAAAACATGCTTTCATTTTGGTCAATTTGGTAAGAGAATATTCATTTAAAACCAAAAATCCAAAATAAAAATCCAAATAAACTAAAGTGGAAATAATTTACTTTGGTCTTTATTTCAACTTCAATAGTTCTTAGAAGAATATTTCTTACAGCAAATATAGCACTCAAAAATGAAGAAGTATTGGGATTCCACTCAATGGAATTCTCCCAACAGAGACTGGATAATTACTTTTCAATTATGTTATAAAGATTTCTATAAGTAGATTGTACCATGTATCTATTGAAACCCTTCTGAAACTTAAAGTTTATATTAAACAGGCACCAAAGAGAACTAAAGGCAGGATTTAAAATTAGGTATTATGGTTGATTCACTTCCATATTGCTTAAAATATTTAAAAAAGGAATTCCATGGTCAAAGGGAAGAATAATTTATCAGAAATTTTATTCCAATAAGATTAGAAGAAGAAAAGTTTGAAGAATTGAACTGCATTCAAAACCAAGACCTCCCTTGGCTACTCTTAGAATGCCAGCAGTATCAAAAGTTAATTTGAGTCATTACATAACATAAAATTTTCTGTCATAAATAGTTTCAGTTTTCTTCCAAGATATGTACTGGTTAGTAGGTAAACCCTGGTTTAATTTGTAGGCAGACCATGTTTAAGCATTGGCTTATCTTATAATCAGAGGGAGCATTCTAATTGACAAGAAATTTTATTACATTTTCTATCCAAGAATGAAATTCTTTGCATGGAATTTTATATCTTTGGGATGTGTACATATAAACATATATATATATATATATATATATATATATATACACACCCATGTTTTGGGATAAGCATATATACAACATACACAGATAAGTACCCACTTGGGATAAGTATATAACCCCCATTTATATATATATATATATATATATATATGTATATATGTACATACAATAGAATTATAAAATATATATATATCCTAATATATATCACTATCTATCATCACAGTTTCTTAGCCTCCCTTCCCCATTTCCCTTCTTGCCAGCTCTTTAGGCATTTTTATTTCAAAGCAGAAGACTATCTGTTACAGGAAAATAAACTTGGCATTAGAAAGAAATTATAGAAGCATATGTAACTCTTGGAAATGAGAACAGTCTGAATGAATATATAATTGTCTGTAACTAGAAAATAAATTCATTTTAACAATTTCCTTTTGTTTTCCTGTCACATAATCTACTTATAAAAATCTATTTCAAATGTCATATGTTTTAGTTTTAGAGATATTGTGTATTCCGCTAAATAACTGTACATGTAACATGAGAATTTTCCATTTCCTCCCACTCATCTATTATTTTGCAGTATTCCATATGCTTTTAAAGTGATAGAGTGAGTTTGTATAAATAAATATGTTCCATTAAAGAACTTAAATATATATCCATATGTGATCAAAGTATAATGGCCATAAGAAGTCAATATCAGTGTATTCTTTTAATCATAAGATTATTTATAACATAAATCTCTTATTGATTTAAATTTTTTTTATCAAAACCCATGACTTCATTGGTAGAATGAAGTTGAGGAAACAAACTCCCTCTACTTGTACATTACATTAATTTCTCTGCACCAGGTTGCCCTGGCAGAGTGGTATATGGCATCAAAAAGGTAATTTGCCTATACAGGGTCATATAAAACATATGTGGCAAAGGAAGAATTTGAAATGTTTTTTACTCCAAGGATGGCTCTACATAACTACTATATCTTTCTGTTTCTCACTTTTAAAGTTATTCTTTCCAATTCTGTTCAATCATTAGAATTTATCTTCCTCCATAATTGAGACTTTAAACAGAGATCTGTGGCATTGATATGCAATTATTATTGTTCATCTTTGCATTTATTAGTGATAAAGAAAGAATATATTTCCCCCATATCAATGTTGGAACTGAAAGTATCCTTTAAACTTTATGCAGCAATGGAGTGAGGAAAATTTAATTATAAATCTGGCCTCCGATACTTGCTAGCTATGTGACTATGAGCAAGACACTTAACTTCTGTTTGTCTGTTTCCTCAAATATCATATGGGGATGATAATAACAACCATCTCACAGGTTTATTTTGAAGATAAAATGAGATGAATTAATTTTAAAATATTTATCAGTACCTTGGAGATAGCAAATTCTAGATAAATATTTATTCCCTTTTCCATCTTAGATGGAAATAGCCTTTAGAAAAAGGGTAGAAGTTTGGTGGAAAATAATGAGTTCTTGCTGGACATGATGAATTTGAGATGTTTATTGGTAAATAACAATGTCTTGGAAGTTACGTGAGAAGGAATATTAAAGTGGGGATATTCAAAGCAATAGGGTGATCAGGGGGCTAAAGATTTAGGAGAAGACATCAAATATGGTAGAGGTGACTGCTGAAGGAGTCTTTTCAGTATATTGGTGAAGGTGAATTCTAAATGAAACAACTGAATGGTAAGATAGAAGAGGAAACAAGGATAAGCTTCATTTTCTAGAAATTTTACTGTAGATATGAGATCAGTTGAAAATTTGTCAAGATACCTTTTTTCAAAATAATGTAGTTGTTTTACTTTGATTGTACTATATTTGTTAGTTCATTGTTATAGGGAATTCTCAAAGAGGAAATTTCATCTACTAATGTGATTAACAGTGTTAGAGAGTCAACTAGAACACTGGAAGTTTGTTACATGCTTGAAGTCATGTCTTTTATCAGGGTTTACTCCTGATCCTGTTTTCTGGTTCTGAAGATAGTACTTTTATCTAATGCATCACAACTTCTCTGTTTAGAATAAATAAAAACAGGTATCTTAAAGAGTCAAGAGAGAGTTATAAATGTAAGGTGAGAAAGAGAATACACAATTGATGGAGCCAAAAGATCTAGGGTTAATTCATTATGAGACATTGTAGTCATAAGTTGAATAAGAAGACCTCAATATTTTCAATAAAGTAAGGAATCATCTGTTATGAGCTGATTTATAGATTTGGTTTAATGAAAGTGAATTTTTGGAACAGCCATTGTATTTAATGTGATAAGGATGCAATAAAAGATGAATAACTGCTGTGTAAGAGTGAGGGCCCAGTTGAAATTTGATATCCTAAATATGTAGTAGATCAATCAGCTTGATTTTATCATTTCTTAAAGCATTCAGGCAGAGATGGATAATGAAGGAAAAGGTGGAAGAGCTGTGTGCACAAGACTCCAATAAGCTCACAGCTGCCAGTTATTCACTGGCTTTTCTCTGGAGACTATTTAAGACTACCAGGAAATAGATTTGAGCTAGCATTGTCATTAGAAACTGTCCTAGATATATTGAAGAAAGGAATGAGGACTGAGAAATAGCATTTCCAGTCAGATTGATTAATTTGGTATATAGGGCAAGAGAAAAGTAGCATGAATTGTTCTTTTACATCCCTCCCCTTCCTTCCACTTTCACTGTCAATTAATCAATAGATATAATAGACACCTACTATGTGACCAGTGCTGTAATGAGTCCAGGAGATATGCAGAAAGGCAAAGGACAGTTCCTGTTCTCAAGAAGTTCACAGTCTCATAGGTGAGACAACATATAAAATACTACATACAACCAAGATACAAATACATGTGTGTGTGTGTGTGTGTGTGTGACAAACTCAAAGGGAAGGCACTAAAACTAAGGAAGATTGGGAGAAGTTTCTCATAGAAGTTGGGATTTAGCTGGGCCTTGAAGGGAGCAAGAAAAGCAATGTAGTGTAGATGAAAAGAGAAATAATTTCTTACATAGGAGATATCCAGTGAAAATGTCCTTAGGGAAAAGGAATATTTTCTCTGAGGAAAAGCAGGGAAACTAGTGTCATTGGATTAAAGAATACCAAGAGAGGGGTAGATGTAAGAGAAATGGAAAAGTAGGAGAGAGAAGTTATAAGGAGCTTTAAATCCTATATTGAGGTCTCTATATTTGAACTGCAAGTTGACAAGAAGTCACTGGAGGACATGAGTAGAAGGAAAGAGTGGTATAGTCAAACTCATGCTTTAGAAAGATCTCTTTGTCAATTGAATTGAAGATGGACTGTAATGAGAAAATAAATCTGAAGGGAGACCAACCAACAGTCTAGCTAAATAGTCCAGACATAACATGAAGAGGATCTTTAATGCGGTTGTGATTTTATTATAGAAAAAAAACAGGTATTTAGAAGAGATGTTATAAATTTTAAGACTGGATGTAAGGGAATGAGAAATAGTATGAACTCCAAGATTACTTTAAGAAACTGGCTACTAATACATTACTATAGGCCTTCATCAGTTTTCACTTAGACTATTGTAGTAGAACCTACCCCCCGACCCTGCCAAGATGCATACATACACACAATATTCCAGACTCTGCTCTCTCCATTCCACCACTCACACATCTGACAGAATAAACTTCCCAATCCACAGATACGAAACATGTCCATGCTTTGTTCTTAAGTACATCTTGGTAAAGTAACTGGAGTAAGTAGTTTGTCATTTTTTATCTAGGAAATTAAGGTAAACAGAGTCAATGATTTACCCAGTCTTACAGCTAGTGAGTATCTGAGACTAGATTTAAACTCATCTTCCTGCTTTCCTATTCCTAACATTCTATCCACTGCTGCTTAATTCACATATATATATATATATGTATATAGATATAGATATATATTTTAGTATGTTAGATTTCATTAGGTAGGGATGGAGAACAATTTTTTTAAAAGCAAACTGAGCTGGGCCTTGAAGGGAGCAAGATTCCAAAGCATTATATATTTTCTATTTCATTATACATTTCATAGACATATTCTGTTGATATTAAAACAATTTTTCAGCATTAATTCAATATTCCATTATTTCATTGATGTGGGGTACCCTCTCTACTAATAAAACTTTTACTTCTCTATGACAGTAGAGAGTTGCTATTCAAAGGTATATTGATTAGCCCTTGGATGAAAAGCAGACAATTTGTCACCATACACTTATTTGAAGTGTTTATACTTCAGCAGAACTATTCTTTGATATGGTCTTCAAGAGTGTAAAGCCATACCCAGCACCATGATGAGACATTGCAGAAAAAACTTTTTTGAGATTTATAGTGACAAAGACCAATACTGATAAAGACCTGTTTCCATCTGTAAGATCCAGAGACTGGTTGTGATTAATTGTATCTAATGTGTCTTTTTCTATGTATTCTGCGAATTTGGAAATCTGTTACCCTAAAAAACCACATTTCCTGAGATCTCACTGAATTCCTGTAGACAGAGGATATTAGCAAGTGAGTGGTCCTCTTGGTCCTCTTTCTTGGGTTTTCAGCCAGCATGGTGGCAGTGGTAAGCTAAGCACAGGGATTTTAAATGGGCCAATCAGCCATGGGCACATGGGCTTTATCTTGTATCCTCTTTAATCCTTGATTTCTAATGATCATTAATAAATCTCCTAAAATATGACATATTTATATTGAGAGTTAATTTTACTTTTTACAGTAATGGCAACCACTTGGAGAAAAGAAATCTCAAATTTTTTTAAGATAGCCTAGACAAATTTTAAGCCACATTTCTCCTGCCAAGGCATTTTGCCCACCCCACCCACCCACCCTCACATACTCCAAGGGAATTCTGAAGTTGATGCCTTACTTCTTCAGTTTCTAATTTTTGCCTGGTCACCATCTCTATGGGCCTGGCTATTTTCAGTTTGAGGTCTCTTTCCCATCTACTTGAGCCCATGTTTGTGTTCCTCATTCCTTACTGCTGCCTTTGGTTCCTACTGCCTATCTTGCTTGCTCCTAGTCCTGTTCCTGCTCCTCCTCCTGCTATGGCTTAACCCCTCCCCCCAGCCCCAACTTCATTCCTGATGGTAGCTTCTGCTATATCTTCGGAACTCACACACTTGGAGCCATTCTCAGGGCAATGGTAAAAACCAGGGTTTATTTTACTTAAGCAACGGTTATCCTCCCAACTCCCTCTCCACATAGCTGGGGGGCAGGCTGCTCCTAAGCATTTTACCTCAAGGGGGAAGGGAAGAAAGAAGTTACTCTTCCAAACAGGAAGTAAATTACAAGCATGGTATACTCTATGAAAGAGCTGTACCTTGCCTATTTCAAAAAGCTTCTACCATTCATTAGTGAACTGATCCTTTTACTTATCTTGCCTGAGATTCAGTGGAAAAATTCATTTGCTGACAACCCATTGCCATTTGGGCCTGCCCATTCTCTAAGGTTCATCCAGTTTGGGATTCCTCAAACTCATGTTCTCCCTCACTATGGGAGATCCCAGGGGGAAAAAAAAAATAAAGAGACTGAAGGTGAAAATTTTAAGCCTTTTCAGACTCCATTGTTTCATGAAGTCTCTGTATTTTATTGTATTTTGCTGATTGTCTGCTTTAAGATTTATTTCTGTTGTTTTAAGTTCATATATCAACGTATTCAGTACTATTCTGTTACACTGAATCAGTTTAATCTAATGTGTCTTAACTATTAGATATATTCTGTTACTTTCCCCCTATAACTACTGAACAAAATATTGTAAAAGCCCATTAAAAACTAGCTTTTTTCCATTTTGGCATTGTAAATTGTCACATAGTATGAATTTCACAACTATCCCACCCTAATCAGACCATTCTTTAGAAGATCTGATTTAGCTATTTCCTGATAAATAACAATAGAGATACTTGGACTAACAGAATCAGTTCTTGGAAACCCACATTATCCACCCTACTCAGTGTAACAAGATTAGGAAGGGCTTCATTAAACTCAAGATTTAATTATTTGAAAAAATGGCCTTCCACAGACATGTGCAAAAAAAAAGGACAGACCTCTGGGAGGCCCTAAGGCAAGCTTGAGCCACCATTGGCACATGTGAGACACAGGAAGTGTCTCATATCCAAAAAGCTTTAGATTTAAAAAATGATGCCATTGATTGTTTAAAAAAAATTATGGGATTTTGCTTAAACATTCTGTCTGATTCCAGGAGAAGAGGATACAAAAAGAGGCATTGTAAATGCCAAAGATACTTGCATAGTGCTAATTGAGCACAAAGTCAAAGAGACCAAACCAACCCTACATGGATTGATGATATTCTGTATAAAAACCACAAGGATTTGATCATGTGTGAGACTCGAGGTTGTGGCTGTTTAACATGCATTAAATGTAGGACTTCCTTGAACCACACACTCTATATAAAGTACACAACATTGATTATTCTGGCTCCATCCTGGCTCCCATTTGCTCCTATAATCTAGTTCCTTTTCTCTCTTATAGTGGGGCAACTTCCTGTAGTCTTGGCTGCAAATGGGTAAGTGAACTATTACTCCATTTTGCCCTACAGACTTGTGGGATAGAAATTACTTTAGTTGGGCCCTGATTCAAGGACCTGTTATAAATTTATTTTTCTTTTACTTAGAATTTTTATACATAAGACTGAGAGTCTATACTTCATCCACAAAATATTTTCTCTTTTATTTGAATTTTTTTGATGTTTTTGATTTCTCTTGCCAATTGATTCATATACCTCATAACTCAGCCATGCATCCCTAAGTGATCCCTGATCCCTGTGTTTTTCAATCATCCTCTTCAGGGGGGAAATGTAGAATTATTCTAAAAAGCAAAGTTTAAATTCTTTTTGAGAGTAATTTTAGTTTAAGAAACATTCTACCTCTCCAAATCCAGAAAATGAACTTTTTGGAGAAAGCACCATTAAGATGCCTACACAGACAACACACTGCACCAGAAGATCCAGAGTGAAATTTGGGATGTGGTGATTTGAACTGTGTGGGGTTTAATGCATTTGGTTTGTATGTATACTCTTATGCTGAAGGGGACTGCCCCCTAATTGGCTTTTTGTCAATGAACCTAACAATCACTGGTTTTGTTCTTTTTCCCTTTTATTCTCAAATTATTGCAATTTAAAAGTTGATTATGTTAAATGATCAAATTAGGGGGACTAGCTCCACAAAATGATCATTGGGGGGTATGTGCAACTAAAAATCTGTTACATTAAAAAAAACTAAAGAAATTGAAGGTATTAGAATTGGCAATGAGGAGACCAAGTTATCACTCTTTGAGGATGATATGATGGTTTACTTAAAGAATTCTAGAGAATCAACCAAAAAGCTAGTCGAAACAATCAACAATTTTAGAAAAGTTGCATGATACAAAATAAACCTGCATAAGTCATCAGCATTTCTATATATCTCCAACCCATTTCAGCAGTGAGAATTAGAAAGAGAAATTCCATTTCAAATCACCCTAGAAAAAAATAAAATACTTAGGAATCTATCTGCTGAGACAAACACAGGGACTATATGAACACAACTACAAAACACTCTCCACACAATTAAAAGTAGATCTAAACAATTGGTAAAACATTGATTGCTCATGGGTAGGAAGAGCTAACATGATAAAAATGACAATCCTACCCAAATTAATCTACTTATTTAGTGCCATACCCATTGAACTACCAAAAAACTTTTTTACTGAATTAGAAAAAAAAAACATAACAAAGTTCATTTGGAAGAACAAAAGATCAAGGATATCCAGGGAAATTATGAAAAAAAGGCAATGGAGGAAGGACTTGCAGTTCCAGATCTCAAACTATATTATAAAGCAGTGGTTACCAAAACATTTTGGTACTGGCTAAGAGACAGAAAAGAGGATCGGTGGAATAGACTTGGGGTAAATGACCTCAGCAAGACAGTCTATGATAAACCCAAAGATCCCAGTTTTGGGGATCAAAACCCACTTTTTGATAAACCTTCTGGGAAAATTGGAATACAGTATGGGAGAGATTAGGTTTGGAACAACATCTCACACCCTACACCAAGATAAACTCAGAATAGGTGAATGACCTGAATATAAAGAAGGAAACTATAAGCAAATTAGATGAACACAGAATGGTATACTTGTCAGATATTTGGGAAAGGAAAGACTTTAAAACCAAGCAAGAGCTAGAAAAAAACCACAAAATATAAAATCAATAATTTTGATTACATCAAATTAAAAAGTTTTTGTACAAAAAAACCTAATGCATCCAAACTTAGAAGGAAAGCAACAAATTGGGAAACAATCTTCATTTCAAAAACCTCTGACAAAGGTCTAATTACTCAAATTTATAAAGAGCTAAACCAGTTGTACAAAAAAATCAAGCCATTCTCCAATTGAAAAATGGGCAAGGGACATTATGAATTTTAAAACTATTCCACCCTAATCAGACCATTTTTTTAGAAGATCTGATTTAGCTATTTCCTGATCAGTAACAATGGAGATACTTGGAATAACAGAATCAGGTCTTGGAAACTCCACATTCTCCACCCTACTCAGTTTAACAAGATTTTGAAAGGTCTGCATCAAAATCAAGATTTAATTATCTGAGGAGATGGCCTTCAACAGATATGTGCAAAAAAAAGGATGGACCTCTGGGTTGTCCTAAGTCAAGCTAAGTCCTCATTGGTACAGATGAGATGCAGAAAAATGATGTAAAAACGTCCATATAAGGCACATCTGTTTCTGCCTCTTTCTCTTTCCCTGGATAGATGACTTTGACTGGCAGCATGC
The DNA here is from genome assembly GCF_027887165.1 of Monodelphis domestica. NCBI lineage: Eukaryota > Metazoa > Chordata > Mammalia > Didelphimorphia > Didelphidae > Monodelphis > Monodelphis domestica. Next base: position 149,499,913 of record NC_077229.1, read on the forward strand.
TAAGCGTTCGAACATCTTGGAGTGCTGGGTGTTGAGTTTTTCCCTGGAGCTGATTTCAGGTTTGGGCATCTTAGCTAAGCCTCTTTGGATGTCAGGCTGATTCTTTCCTCCTTCACACTCAAAACCTTACTTTCTACATCTCCTATCTTCCTGCCTGGTATTAGTCCCTTCCTTCTTCCTTCTTCTTCAAATGTTCTCTACTCTACCAACTAAATCACCATAAAATTTGGCAGCTGACTTGGGTATTTTATTATTTTGGATTTCCCTTGGCTACCACTTAAATTTAGATTTTTTTCAGTCTCAACCATAATTTCACCCTTTACAACATGAGATCAGAGAAATGGAAATCAAAACAACTCTGAGGTATCACTTTACACCTAGGAGATTGGCTAACATGACAGCAAAGGAAAGTAATGAATGCTGGAAGGGATGTTGCCAAGTTAGGACATTAATTCATTGCTGGTGGAGTTGTGCATTTATCCAACCATTCTGGAGGGCAATTTGGTACTATGCCCAAAGGGTGATAAAAGACTATCTGCCCTTTGATCCAGCCATAGCACTGCTTGGTTTGTACCCCAAAGAGATAATAAGGAAAAAAATGTACAGGAATATTCATAGCTGCGCTCTTTGTGGTGGCAAAAAAAATTGGAAAATGTGGGGATGCCCTTCAATTGAGGAATGGCTGAACAAATTGTGGTATATGTTGGTGATGTAATACTATTGTGCTCAAAGGAATAGTAAAGTGGAGGAATTCCATGGGGACTGGAACATCCTCCAGGAATTAATGCAGAGTGAGAGGAGCAGAACCAGGAAAACATTGTACACAGAAATTGATACACTGTGGTACAATTGAATGTAATGGACTTCTCCATTAGTGGCAATGCAATGACCCAGGACAACTTGGAGGAACCTACGAGAAAAACCACTGTCCACATCCAGTGAATACACTATGGGAGTAAAAATACCAAAGAAAAACACCTCCTTGAATAAATGGGTCATAGGGATATGGTTGGGGATATAGACTCTAAATGAATATCCTAGTTTAATGAACAACATGTAAATAGGCTCTGATCAAGGACACAAGTAATACCCAATGAAATTGTGTGTTGGCTGCAGAAAGAGTGGGTGGAGGGGAGGGAGGGAAATAATGTGATGATTGTAACCAAGGAATAATGTTCCAAATTTACTAAATAAACTTATTCAAATGGAAAAAAAAGAATAATATATATATATATATATCTAATAACTAAGTTTTCTAAGATTTTATTCACTTCTCTTACCTCTTTCTTAATTATTTTTGGTTTGATTTATCTAGTTCTGCTAGAGGAAAGTTCAGGTGTCTCACTAGTATAGTTTTTTTTTATCTATTTCCTCCCTAAGCTCTAACACTCTCTCCTTTAAAAATCTGGATTCTATACTGTTTGGTGAATACATGTTTAATACTGATATTTCTTCATTGTCTATACTGCCTTTTATCAGCATGTAATTACCTTCCTTATCTCTTTTGATTAAATATATTTTTACTTTGGTTTTGTCAGATATCATGATTGTGACTCCTTCCTTCTTCTCAGTTGATGCCCAATAAATTCTTCTACAGCCTCTTATATTTACCCTGTTTGTGTCTACCTGCCTCATGTGGCTTTCTTGTATACAACATAAGGTAGGTCTGGTATCCTCTTCTGTTTTATGGGTGAATTCATCCCATTAAGAATCAGAGTTATGATTACCACCTGTGTATTCCTCATCATTTTGATTTCCTCTCCTAGTCCTATCCTTCCTTCTCACACTATTTCCTCCTGTATTTTGCTTATAAGCAGTCTCCCCTTTCCCCACCCTTATTTTATTTTCCTTCCCATCCTTTTCCTTCTTAATTCCCTCTTATTTCTCTTTACAACCTATTAATCACCCCCCAACTTTTCCCTCCCTTTTAATACTCCCCACCCCATTCCCCACCTTTGTTATTCCCTCTCAACTTTCATGTAGGATAAGATAGAATTCTATACCCCAACAGATCTGGCTTTTCTTCCCTCTCAGAATTGATTCCACTAGATAATGTTTAAATATCACATATTACCACTTTCTTCCTCTCTTTCGTATAACAGTATTCTCCACCCCACCCCCTATGTGCCTCTTTATGTGGTATAATTTATCCTATATTGGTTTATATAGAATTTAAGGGCTGTAAGTAATCATCTTAAAAAGATACCCTGTGTTTCTGAACCCAGCCACAATTGTCTCCTCTATTCCCAGCACAGGCACATATTTTGCTGTGGTTGATCTGTACTCAGCATTCTTCTCAATCCCTGTTAATGAAAATTCTAGAAATATATTTGCCTTCACCTGGAAAGGCTCTCAGTGTACCTCTTGTTGACTACCACAAGGGTTCATGGACAGTTCTACATTGCTCTCATAAATTTTAACACAGGAATTAGCAAATATTAGTTTTCAGAACAGCTATTTGATACAATTTGTAGATGATTTGCTCTTGGTTTCACCAAATGCCATGGCATGCGAGGATAGCAAACATCTCTTTTTAGAGATACATAAGAGAGGCCACAAGATCTCAAAGGCAAAGGTTAAGTGGTGTCACCCCAAAAAGGAATATTTAGGGTTCATCCTGACTGGAGGAACTCAGTCTGCCTGGGAAGGTCCATTCTAAATACTGTTAACCACTCCAATAGCTATCAAAATTGGAGAAAAGGACTCTTGGATTCATTGCTCATATGTAAAGAGGGTACCTTCTATAGACACTGAGTGACTGTAACCTGTCACTCTTATTTTATTTGCTGATAGTTTTGAGATTTAATTTTGTTTTTCAGTTCACATATTAATCTGATCAAACTATTCCATTACACTATGTCACTTTCAGTTACTGTGTTTTAGCTATTAGCTATATATTTTCTTACATTGTTTTTACTTTTTTACTATTCCCATGATTGGACTAGAAATATAAGTCCATAAACAAGTTGGACAGTTTTGGCTGATACATTTTCATTGAATATGCAGTAGAAGTTTTTAAAGTTTTATTATTGTTTTTCCTTTTATGTGCAATTGAGTATTTGAAGTTTCTTTCTTCTCTTATTTTTTTGTCCTTGAAGTACATGGAACCAGTATTAATAGTTTTTTTGATTTAGCAATAAAATAAGTTTAAAATATCCATTAGCCCTAATAGTAATGCATACCCAAAAGCTTTAGGTTATAGAAACATACCATTGATTGTTAAATATTATGGGACTTTGACTAAATATTGTGTCCAATTTTAGAAAGAAGGATCACAAAGGGGTCATTGTATATTGTCAAGAAGCACTAGGTCAGGGAGACCAACCAATCGAGGTGGGATTGATGAGAATCTATGCCAAAACAGAGGTCTTGTTTTGAAGTTTGAGGAAGTTATTGTTTAACAATTTTAGAAGCAGGACTCCCTCATGCCAGATTTCTGACAAGTACCTCATTTCACTGCCATTTTGGCTCCCCTCTCCCTGAGAATGAAGGCAAAAACAGAGTATGGCATGAAACTCCCTTTACTTCAAAATCTATTCCCTTCTCTCTCTTTTACAGTATGACAATTTTCTGTAGTCCTGGCTACTGATTGGGTAAGTGAATAATTGCTGCAATTGTCCTACAGGCTTGTGGGACATAAATCACTTTACTGGATCCTAATTCAAGGACCTATTATGTGCTTATTCTTTTATATACAAATTGATTTTGATTTTTCCCCAAAATTTAATTTTTTCTTTTAATTGGGTTTTTAAAAATGTTTTTGGTTTTTCTTTTGATAATTGATATACATACCCCATAACTCAGACCTATATCCTGAGTTGATTCAGGTGTTAGTAAAAACCCTCCTCAGGCGGGATTGGATATTTTCATTAAGCTAATACTTAATTTGTTTTATTTTAGAATAATTTCAGAAAAAGAAACTCATTAACTCCCTGAATTGAGAAAACGAACTGTTTGAAGAAGGCACCATAAAGATGCCTGCAGAAATCACACACTGCATCAAAAGATCCTGAATGAACTTTGGAATTTAGTGAATTGAACTGAGGGGGGTTGAACACATTTACTGTAACTGCAAACTCTTATGCCACAGGGAATTGCCCCTTAATTGTTTTTTTTGTCAATGCTCCCAGCAAACTTTCGTTTTGCTCTCTTTCCCTTTATTTCCCTATTATCCCCAAATAACAGTAATTTCCCCTTAGAAAGTGTAATATTGAATTCACCACTTTTAAGAGATCTTTAGAGATATAAGCTGGTTATGTGAAATGATTCATTAGGGAGATTAGGAATGTAAATCAAGGAGATTTCATCATGTTCATCTCCCAAAGAATTACAAGGGGGATTATGTAGATAGAATTCTCTACCCAAAGCTCATATTACCCAGAATCCCATGTTTGTGCTTACACTGCATGAATGCTGTGTGAATGGATGGATGTGAACTCACATGAATGGGAGGGAGGGAGGATAAAAGTTTTGGTGTGGTACCGGCCCCTGTTTCTTCTTCCCTGAATGTGATTGAGGAGGCTGGTTGAGAGCCATGTTTGAGAATCCACACATGGTCAGTTAGGTTAGAAAATGAGGTTTTATACTTATATCCTTTTAATTTTTTCTACTTTTTGATTATTAATAAAATTCTCTGGAAAAATAAGAACCTAGAGTTATTAGATAGTAATTTAAATTTTACAATATCTACTTTGAGATACCTGAAAGGCAGTTTGAGATGAAAGAGTAGTAGTTAGCAGAAAGATTTGAGCTGGAAAGTAGATTAAAGATTATTTTGTATTTGAAAATATGTTACCCTAAAAACTGCATTTTCCAGGACACTGCTGACTTCTTGTTATTATGTAATTCCTGTAGACAGAAGGATAAATTCAGTCAGTGTTCCTGGTCTGGTCCTCTTTACTTCCTGCCAGCAACTGTGGTGGTAAGGGTGGGTTTCTGAACAGGCTGATTAGCCATGGCATTTTTTTTTAATTTTGTTACCTTTAATTCCTTAATTTATAATGATCATTAATAAATCTCTTAAAATTAATATTTTTATTCAGTTTAATTTTAATTTTTACATGTCAGCATAGAGATTACAATCAAGTCCAAGTGAAGCAATATAAAGGGAAAAGAGGAGACGATGCAGGAAAGAACCCTGAAAGATACCTAATATTAAAGTTGATGAACTGCAGGAGGAACCAGAAAGAGAAATGGTCAGATATGTGGAAGAAAAACCAGGACAGAGTGCTGTCCCTAAACACTAGAATATCAAGAAGGAGGTGTCAAAGGTTCTAGAGATTAAAGAAAATGAGGACTGTGACTGGATTTTGCAAATATTTGATTGTTAATAACTGAAGAATGATAAAGTTAGAAGCTACTGTATAAGGGGATAACATGACAATAAAGGAGAGAAAGTAGAGGCACTTATTTTAGGTGACCTATTTGAACTGAGTTACTAGAGGAAGAAGACAAATAGGATAATAGCGGAGATGAAAGTGCCAAATTAGACTTTTTTTTTTCAGAATAGGGGAGATGGTGGGCCTATTTGTAGGCAGCAGGAAATTTGCTAGCAGAGGGGGAGAGAATGAAAATAAGTTAGAGTGGAGATGACAAAGGGTCACAATCTATTGAAGGAGACAAGATAGCATGTGATTTCTTGAACAAGTAGAGGGTCTGACTTTAGTAATGTGAATTTTAGATTTACTCCACCCTGCTTAGTCTTTTTGAATTCTAGCAACCAGGAATATATACACCCCCACTTAAGGAAGGGATGAGGGACAAAACAAATAAGATGAAAGGAAATTTAAAAGCACAGTGAGAGGGCTAAGTAGAATTTAGAAGAATCTTTGGTGTAGGCAGGATGAGGGAGATAGGGAAAAATATGACAGTAGGCATGGAATTGGATTTGGATAATTATCTAAAGAAGTTCAGAGACAGTGGGATATGAATATTATGAATAGATGGAAGAATGCTGATCCTTGAGTGGAACATATCACTGCTCTACACTCAAAGGACAGGCATGGCACAAGATGGGTGGCCTAAAGTAAAATGGAAGATTGCTCATCTTTGCCCTGGAGTTTTGCCAGATGTCAGTTGGGAGATTGGTTTGGCAATAGAAGGCTGAAGATGCCTTATACTGGAAAATATGGAAGGGATTTTTGGGGGGATAGATAGAAGATGACTCTTTTGCCAGCAGGAAATGGAAGACCCAGAGTGTTAGTTCACCCATGTTCTAAGGTCTTCTCACATGAGGCAAATGATTATGAAGTGTGAGGATGAATAATATACACACATATTGTATACATACATATGAGTGTATATACACATTAAAATAGCTCTGCATTTCTCTTTCTCTAACATCTTGAGTCCTAAAGATTGTAAAAGGTTAACTTTTACTGATGAAGCTCATTTTTTTCATTTAAAGCTGTACCAGAACAATTGTAAGACACTCATATGAGTTTGTAAGAGAGAGTTGATTTTTTTCTTCAAGCAATAAAAAATCCACCCAAAACTATTTTAGTGTATTAAAATGGACTTGTAAGTCTTGTCTCTTTTAAGGAAATCCTAAACCCTGAAAAATATATCACTATATTGACAAGTAAAATTCTGCAATACAAACATTCATGAATGGAGATTTTATTGCAACATGACCTTGAATCAAGCTATATATACAAAAGATTAGGGCATTTATCTTAAAAATGAGATAAACATACACCAGTGGTCTGGGAAGTTGTTTGAATTAAGACCAGTTGCAACTCTATAGGACATAATGAAGACTAGTTTTGGAAAAATGAACTTAATATTCAATGAAATAAAAGTTCAGATTCATCAAGAAGAATTGATGAATTTGGCCAAATCTTGTGATTTCAATGCTAAATAATTTAAAAGAAATTATTACAACAAATTTAAAAAATTTAATATTGATTTAAGTATGTATGTAGTATATAGATTTATACATAAATCTATTTTGCTCAAGGTATTTCACATGGCTTTAGTTTAGTTCTATAATTTAAAAGCTTTTATTCCTCAGTTTCTTTTCTTAAAAGATATATTTTATAAGACATGTCTATGCCAAGATGATTATATTTATACAAAATCAAGTAAGAAAAAAATAAAAAGCATACATCTATAGTTTATTAAATTTGAGTTAAATATATTTTACAGACTTCTGACAGTCCTATGGGATGTTAACACTATAACAGACCTTCAATAGCATAATTTAATAAATCTCATTTTATGGATAAGAAAACAGACCCAGAAAAATTAAAGTCACCTAATTATTACGTACATTTAGTGGAGAATATGAAGCTAGCATCTAGAATTCCTACTAAATCATCTTCTGTTTTAATCAATACACCACACTGTTGCCAAGTTACTTTTTAGCCTTACCAAACTAGTAATTTTTTTGTTTCCTCACACATACTTTTTATCTGCCATAATTGTGAGTTTCAATTTTTCCCTTTTCCTGGAATGTGCTCCTTCTTCATTTCTGCTTCTATTGGTCACTTTCTTTTTAAACCCTTACCTTCCATCATGGAATTAATACTGTGTATTGGTTCGAAGGCAGAAAAGTGGTAAGGGCTGGGCAATGGGGGGTAAGTTACTTGCCCAGGGTCACACAGCTGGGAATTGTCTGAGGCCAGATTTGAATCTAGGATCTCCCCGTCTCTAGGCCTGGCTCTCAATCCAGCTGCCCCATAATAGTCATCTTCTATAAGAGACCTTTCCTTGTCCCCTAGCAGCTAGTTCTTTCCTTGGGGAATTTTTTTTTCTATTTATCTGAATGTCCTTATAATTATGTAAATTATTTGCATCAAGTAGAATGAAGTTCTTTGACTGTAGGGACTATTTCATTTTTTTCTTCTTATTACTAGTTCCTGGCATATAACAAACATTAAAAATGCTGGTTGATCTATGCCTGCCATTTTCTAGCTTTGTGACCTGGGGGTCTACATCAAATACCGACTGGATAGCTCACTATTCGACATTCGCCACCTGGCTGCAAAAACAAAGACAACAGAGAGACTCATCCTGGAAGCTCTCTTCACCGATGACTGTATTCTCATGGCCCACCAAGAAAATCATCTTCAAACCATTGTGGACAGGTTCTCTATCGCAACAAAACTGTTTGGCCTGACTATCAGCCTCAGCAAAACAGAGGTGCTGTTTCAACCTGCACCAGGGTGGCCAACTAAACAGCAGTGCATTACAATCGATGGCATGCAGCTTTCTAACTTCAACACATTCAAGTACCTGGGCAGCACCATCGCCAATGAAGGGTCCCTAGACCACGAGATTAATGCCAGGATCCAAAAGGCCAGCCAGGCACTCGGGTGGCTGCGCTCCAAAGTCCTCCAACACAGAGGTGTAAGCATTGCGACGAAGCTCAAAGTGTGTAACACAGTGGTCCTCAGTTCGCTCCTGTATGGTTGCAAGACATGGACACTGTACCGGAAGCACATGAAACAGCTGGAGCAATTCCACCAACACTCTCTCTGGTCAATCATGAGGATCCGATGGCAGGACCGAATCACCAACCAGGAAGTCCTCGACAGAGCCAACTCCACCAGCATCAAAGTCATGGTCCTCAAAACCCAGCTACAATAGTCTGGCCACGTCATCCACATGGACCCACAGCGAATACCAAGACAGGTATTCTATGGTGAACTGTCAGCTGGACTTAGGAAAGAAGGCCGACCAAAGAAAAGATATAAGGATCAGCTAAAGTCAAACTAGAAGTGGGCTGGCATTACACCAAAGCAACTAGAACTTGCTGCCTCTGTCAGAAGCAGCTGGTGTACCCACATTAACCATGCCGCCACCACCTTTGAAGATGAACAACGCTGACATCTTGCAGCTGCGCGTGAACGCCGACACCAGGCCACAACCACACCTCCCGTAACAACTGGCGTTCCATGCCCCATGTGCCACAAACTTAGTACCTCAGTCTTTGGACTTCAAAACCACATGAGGATACATCAATAGATGATAATGGACTTCAAAACCACATGAGGGTACATCAATAGATGATAATGCACAAAGACAATCGTCATTCTTGACTTCTGAGAGACTACTACTAAAAAATGATCCTAAGCAACAAGAGTTCAGAACATCATATATTTGAAGCCAGAAGAGACTTTAGAAGTCATTAAATCTGACCCAACCTCATACAAGTAAAGAAACTGAAGTCCAGAGAGGTTAAAAGATATTCCCAAGTTATTCAGTTAGTAAGTGGAAGAGCCACGCCTGGATCCTCTGACTAGTGACCTAGTCTCCTTTTTAGTATGTTCCCACTGTCTTTAGTTTTCTATGAATATAACTAAGATTTTCTATTAAATTCTGGCAGATGTTTTTATGTATCATCTTTTGTAACTATGAGGTAACATTTTATTTCCATTGTTTTAGTCCAGTGACATTTTCTTTCTTTTTTCTTTAAATAATATTTTATTTGATCATTTCCAAGCATTATTCATTAGAGATAAAGATAATTTTCTTTTCCTCTTTCCCCCCCCATAGCCAACACGTGATTCCACTGGGTATCACATGTGTTCTTGATTCAAACCCATTGCTATGTTGTTAGTATTTGCATTAGAGTGTTCGTTCAGAGTCTCTCCTCTGACCTGTCCCCTCAACTGCTGTAGTCAGGCAGTTGCTTTACCTCGGTGTTTCTACTCACATTGATATTTTCACTGGATGTGTTTGTGCCAAAGTCAATCCTAAATCCCATTGGCTTGCTATCACTTGGCATAACTAGAAGTAAAACACAAGGTTTTTAAACATCCTTTGTAAGGAAGCTGAAACCGCTGAATATGATCACATTTTAAAAATGTTATTTGTGGCATAATGAATGAGTTTTGGTAATTGAACAATGAGCAGGAATTTCCATTGCAAAGGGATTTCTTTTAGGGAAGTAATCTACAAACATAAATGCTTTTCTTTTAGAATGGATGCATTTATTCTGTAATATGAAAAGAGGTATCAGGACAAGAACATCTAATTAGAATTTATAGTATTTTAATGACATTTGAAAATATCATTTATCCTCATGGATTTATAGCTATTTTTTTTAGAAATTCTCACATTATGCCAATATCTATTTGTAACCATTTTTGAAAGGTATTATTTGAATTATACTTACACTACCTAATTTCTTTTGGTTTTTAAACTAATGAGGACTACATAGGAAATAAGCTAAGTCTGACTTAAATGACAGAGGTTATTTCTATGTACAAATGGAAATATGAATTTTAATAATATGGACCAAAGAAAATAATTGTTATCTCACTGAAAGTTAATTCTGACTACATAATAAAGAAGGAGGGAATGGAGAGACCCAAAGGCTAACATCATTTTTTCACTGTTATGCCTAGGGCTATTCTGGCAAAAGCCCAGTTATTTTGGTATGATCCAGTTAATATGGAAAAAAAAAGCACTGTAGAATATACTGGGATGGATGCAAAACTGACATATCCAACATAGAAAGACACATCAAGACATATTAGGGAGTTGACTTTATTCACAGTCAGGAAGAACTAGGTTTGAATTCAGCCTCTGAAATTTTGTAGGTATATGAGCAGGGTCAAATAATTTAGCTTTTCTGAATATAAGTTTTGCAACAAATAAAATGGGGATAAAACTGTAGGAATCAACAGAATTTAAATGCAAAGAGGATATAAGAAGGGGAAAAAGCAGAACACTTGGTTAATTGCTATTTTTACTTTTTTTATTTGGAGGGAGGGGGTTATTTTCAGTTGTGTTTGCAAACTAGAGACACCAAATTTTGATACCCTAAGGCAAAGCTCTAGCTATTCTACCCTAGTTACAATTCTACCTGTGAAACCATAAATGTTACTTGAAATTTCTAAATATTAGTTTCTCACTTATTAGTATGAAAGTCGTAATACATGTGACATTGCTATATTTAAATTAATATCTATAAGTTATTATCCATGAAGTTTATTAATAATCACGTGAGATAGAAAAGGTAGATAAGCATATATTTAAAGTCTTTTCCTTACTCTAAGTTTGACAACATGCAACCTGTCCTTTAGAATCTCCATCCATCCCTCACCTGCCTGCTCAAGGAAGTAGTGAGTGCCCCCAAACCCCTCTGGGTTCCACCCAATTCTTTTCTTTATGCTCACTGACTCAGCACTGGCATGCAAAAATGGGATGAACCTGGTCAGCAATCCAGGAGGAAGAGGGGATGAAATTCTCTCTACATAAAATCTATTTCAGAAGTGATGTGAGGTTCATGGATTTTGAACATAATGGAATTTTAGGAATGTAAATAATGTCAAATGTTTCAGTTATGTAAGATACATTATGTATACTATAATATATAATCCTCACAACAATCTTCTGAAATTTATTGTTTGCTTTCTAACTTTAAGAGGACCAAAATTATGTCACTGGTGTGTGACACATAAATTGGATTTAAATAAGGCAGAGTTACACAAATTTATGATTCACATTCTCTTTCTGGGTAACCAAAGTCCAGTGGTAGGACAAAAGTCAATATGACTGGTCATTTACTGGAATGCAGTATTGCTAGTAAATATCTGAATTAGGATCTAATCTCAGCTCTTTAGACTCAAAATCTGGTGTCCTTTCTAGTACACAACACTATCTTAAGTGAAAATAAAACACTTTGGTATATCTAGTACAGAAAAAAATTCCTACAAGATCTTCAAATAAGAAAGTCTTCATGAAGTCAGTGTTTTTTTTTTGATGTTGTTTTTTGATAAGGGTCTTAAAGGTTAAGTAGGATTTCAAAAGGAACAGTTAGAGAGATGTATTTACATAGGAAATGGTTTGAGCAAAGACACAGAAGTAAAGGACTTGCTTTTCTATGATTGCTTTATTATTTATTTAAAAACTACATAATGATATTCTATTCAGTTAAGCCAAAGAGGTTTTAGAATAGAAAAGCAGAATGTTAGACTATTTAGACTCTAGTGATAGCCCTTATAGGGAGCAGTGGGTTTCTGGATGGGAACTAGGAATTAAATCTCCAGTTTATTATAGGGTACCTAGCATCCAGAATAGAAGTCAGTCACAATTCCAGTTCATGGAATAATTTGGGCACTGTAGCAAAAGGATGGAGACTTAAAAGCTATCAGAAACAAATCTATGTTTATTTAATCAGCATAGAGAGTTGTACATTTAAAGAACTGATGCATATAGAGGTAAAGTGGGATTTGATTCTAAATACAAAATCTTCTATAGTCACTTTAGGAAAATGGTAATAAAGAATTGTATTTTTAATACAAAAATTGAACACACTTGATTTACATGATCATTAATTTCAGATAAGCAGGAGCCTCAATTATTTTTCACTTTTCTTATCTCAAAGTTAATTATTTTAATAGAATAATCTTTATATGCTCATATAAGATAGATATTGTTCTAAGACATAAGAAATATAACATATTCTACATAGTTGTTAATTGGCATTTTTGAAACCAACCAACTTTTAGAAATATTATCATTCCAGTTGTTTATATATATTCTAAATTTTTATATATTTAAAGAATAACAGCATACTGTAGTGGCTAGGAAACAGGTCTCAAAGTTAGGAAGAACTGAATTCTAGTCGTGCCTCAGATCTTTATTCTTAACAAGTAATGCCTTAGGTAACCCTAAAATTATAAATTGCAAGGAGAAGCTAGCTTCATTTATAAGGCAAATTCCTTTTTATGGTTTCCCCAGAATGATTATTCACACATGATTTAAAAAGTCACATACATTTGATACAACACCTTCAAAATTATGTGTGTTTCCTAATATTTCTCTATGAGTGTCAGAAAATAAAGACAGATTGAGGTTTTCTCTTTCCTCATAATTGGACTTAACCCAAAATAGAATCATGCATCTTTCCTTTCATTGGGAGATTTCAAAAGTGAATGGTTTAGGGCAGTGCCAATATCAATTACGTAAAGCTATAATCTCTTCAATAATCCTTCCAAACCAATATTTATATAATTCTACAAAGAAAAAAAAGAAATCCAAACCCAACAAGAAAAGTCATGAGATTCTCCTACTGAAAATAACTTGAAAGATAGGCACAGTCCATCTATTTTCACAGGAAAAGGGAGAGGCACACTTAGACCTATAAAAAAAATCAGGCTTTCTGTGTGAGTCCCAGGCAGAAACTATAGCCATGAAAGTTAGTCTCTGACCTACCACATACATTCCAGGGCTATAATAGAGACTGGAAGAGAGGAAAGGGGGTGGGTACTTAGCTGGAAACCCTTCTTCCAATGGCTTCAGTGAAAAATTTACCTCAGGCCAGGCAAGATCAGCAAGTTAGTACAACTAGTTGAATCCAGTATACCAGCAATGGATTGAGAAAAGAGAAGATTTGGCATCATGGCAGAATTCCTCAAATACTCTTGTTCAGAAAATCAACAGAGGGGTAAGTCTATATATTCCATAGGGCAGAAGAAAAAAAAAGTAAATAAAATGAGTAAGTAAGAGAGAAAAAAACTACAATTGAAAGCTTCTATGGGGTAAGGACTAAATAACAGAACCAGTAGATGAGGAGAAAAACCAGGAAACATTAATCAAAGCCTCAAAAAAATCCCAGGAAATTGACTGTAGGCTATGGAGGAGCTCAGAAAGGAATTTAAAAGTAAAACAAAACAGGTTGAAGAAAAATGTCAAAAGGAAAGTAGTAGGCTGGAAAGCAAACTAGGTCATCTGGAAACAGAGGCACAGGCATTGAAATTTGAATTGACCTGCTGGAATATGACACAAAAAATCAGAAGAGAAGAATGACTTGAAAGGAAGAATGAACCATCTTAAAAGAAAAAGGAAAATCAAAAAGCTGTGGAAGAAATTTAGTCTTTAAAAATAACAATTGGGCAATTCGAAACTAATGACCTCACAAGAAACCAAGACACATTAAAATAACAATCTAAAGAATGAAAAAAAATTGAAGATATGAGGCATCTCATTGAGAAAAGAATACACCTGAAGAATAGATCCAGGAGAGACAATTTAAGAATCAGTGGGCTACCAGAAAATCATCCCCCCCCTCCCCAAATGCCTAGACATAATACTACAGGAAATTATCCAAGAAAACTTCCCTGAAATCCTTGAACATGAGGGTAAAATAGAGACAAAGAATTCACAGATCACCTCCAGCATTAAAGCCCCAGTTGACAACTCGTAGGAATGTCAAAAGCCAAACTGAAGAACTCAGAGGCCCAGGAAAAGATACTGCAAACTGCTAGAAAGAAACAATTTAGATATCATGGAATACCAAGGAGGATTACACAGAATCTGTCAGTGTCTACATTGAAGGCCTGGAGGACATGGAATATGATTTTTCAGAAAGCAAGGAAACTAGGTCTACAACCGAGAATCAATCACCCAGAAAATATTATATTCTTTCAGGGCAAAGTATGATCATTTAATTAAATAGAAGATTTTGAATCATTACCGAAAAAAAAGGACAGATCTAAACAGGACAATTGATACCGAAATACAGAATTCAAGAGAAACACAAAAAGGTAAATAAGAAAGAGAAAAAAATATAAAGTGCTTCAAAAAGGTCAAATGGAATGTGTTACTATATGGAAAGATGATATCTGTAACTCTTAAAAATGTTATTATTATCATGTATCATGGACGTTAATTGCACTGTGGTTCCTTGGTATCTGAATGACTTCTTGGCAGCTTGTAATATCTTTTCTTTGGTCTGATAGTTCTTGAATTTGGCTATAACATTTCTGGGTGTTGTCAGTTGGGGATTAAGTACAGAAGGTGATCTGTGGATTCTATCAATCTCCAAATTTCCCTCTTATTCTAGGATATCGGGGCAGTTTTCTTTAATAATTTCCAGTAATATAATGTCCAGGCTTTTTCTTTTGGCATGGTCTTCTGGTAGGCCAATGATTGTTAAATTGTCTCTCCTTGAATGATTTTCTAAATCCTCTGTTCTGTGAATGAGATGCTTCATATTTTCCTCGATTTTTTCATTCTTTTGGTTTTGTTTTATAGTGTCCTGCTGCCTTGTGAGGTCACTTGTTTCTAGTTGTTGTATTCTGGTTCTTAAAGACTGGATTTCATCCTTAGTTTTTTGGTCATCCTTTTCCTATTGGTCTGATTTTCTTTGGAGGTCATTTTCATCTTCTTCATCCTGTGTTTTTCAATCACCCTCTTCATGGGGAAATGTAAAAATCTTATTATTTTAAATTGCAAAGTTTAAATTCCTTTCAAGAAAAATTTTAGGTTAAGAAATATGATACCTCTCTGAATTTAGAAACTGAACTGTTTGGAGACGACACAATGAAGATGCCTCCAGACCACAAGCTGCACGAGAAGATCAAGAATGAACTTTGGGTGTGGTTGATTGAACATTTATTTCTATGTATACTTTCATGCAACAGGGGATTGCCCCCTAACTGGCTTTTTGTCAATGCATCTAGCAATTATTGTTTTTTCCCCTCTTATCCTCAAATTATTGTAATGTTTAAGTTGATTATGTTTTCATCATACTTTTTGGGGAAACTTATTTCCCCAATAATGATCAAATGGTGGAATGTAAAAATGGAGATTTGAACCATGGACTTCAATTCCCAGAAGTCCTTGGCTACTTCCCAGAATGCTTTGTCACCTTACCTGAATTCCCACCTGGGCCGAGAACAGAAATTGTATTTAAACTGATTCCGCATTCTACTCTCTCTTTCAGCTTCCACTTCTAGGGACAGGCATCTCTCTACCTAACCGGCAAAATGTAGGTTGCACATGCTTTCTTATTTTGTATTTTCTTTATTTCCTAATCTTTAATAAATGTCATAAAATATAATACTTTTAACAGAGAAACTAATTTTAATCTTAATAGCATAGAGGCAGCTGAATGTCAGTTCAGTCATTTTGACTACAAATGGTCCTTTTCAGACCCCTGCTGGCTGAACAAAATCTGGGGAAAGGCTTGCCCTCAGGAGTTTCCATGTTTACCTGCTCTGAGGCATCTTTGGTATCAATCCATAGAGAATACGTCCCCACCTGGCTCATTTCTTGGACACTCCATTGTGTTCAAGAATAGCTTCTTGGCAGGGGGTCATCTCTCTCTTTTGACTCACTGGCAGCCATATTCCCTCTCTCCTTTCAAGTCCTCCATTCCTTGCTACAAACCTTCTGTATCTCCTTTACTTCATATCCACCCATCTTTCACTATAAATATTACACAGTGCATTGGCAAGCTATTTAGGATGATATGTCAAAACCTCAAAAAACAAGGTATGAAAATGAAGAGGATAATATTAAAAGAAATGAGAAGAGGTAAAATAGGGTGAAATGTATTACATAACAAAGCAAAGGGTTGTGGGGGAGGGGAGGAAACCAATACAATGGAAGGGGTTAAGAGGTTGGCCACAGGTAATGCTTAAACCTTACTCTTATTGCTATTGGCTCAGAGAGGAAAAAAACAGGCAGATCCACTGAGGTACAAAATTGTCTTTTGCCTTATGCAGAAGTAGAAGGGTAATAAGAAATAGGTGATGGGAGAAGAGTAATACAAGAAAGGGAGAGGGTGTGTGACAAGGAAATCACTTTAAAAGACTGATATATATTAATTTAAGGTCGCCAAGGAATTCAGCTATGTAATTCCTAAATGAAAACTCAAGTCAGCTGTCAACCTTTTATGGAGTTTAATTTCAATAGGAGGAAGAAAGGAATTAGAGAGAGAGAGAGAAAAAAAAAGGGAGAGAAGGGAATAGGGCTTAAATACCCCTTCTGTTTAGGCTGGGCCAAAAGGCCCAAGCCCTTAGATAGCTGGGGCAAGGAAAAGAGATCAGTCCCTATTACTCACGTGACCAAAATGGAGAAACAGTCTCAGAGGCCCCCACCTTCAGCTTCCTTCAGAGCAAGCTTCTCAGAGCCACATCAACCACACCGACCAACTTCTCAACCACCTCCGAGTCTCCAGACCCCCCTGATCTTTAAGGAAACCATCCAAGTTGCCTCCCCTCAGTTCTCACATCTACCAATCACTGTCCATCAATTTCCCTGTGCCAATGGAGGCTCTAGCTTAACCCAGGACCGCCCAGAGGCTTTGCATATGTCTGTTGAAGGTCATATTTTCGAATGATTAAATCTTTGCTCCTTTGCTACAGCCCTTTCTAAATCCTGTTAACCTGAGTAGGGTAGAGATTGGAATAATTAAATTTTGATCTAGGCTGCAGCCCTTACTCAATCCTGTTAGGACTGAATAGGGTGGAGATTGATTCCAAGTATCTCCATTGTATCAATTCTATAATCAATCACGACTCAAAGAAATTCCTGTTCTATGCTTAAGCATAGGTCAAAGTCCTTTCCATTGTTCAGCAAAAGGTTTCTGTCCTAAAGTAATCTGAAGAAGGGAAGAGAAGGAACCTCCCATGCCAATGGGGTTCTCATTCCAATAGACTATCAGTAAGAAATTTTCCAAGTATGAAATATCCCAATGGTGAAAATTCCAACATTTATAAGTCTAAGGAATTTTAAGGTTTACAGGTGGGAGGCATTCAAAAGGCCCTATAGTAAAAGGGGAATAAGAAGGGAGGTGGTAGGAAGTTAAGTAATATAAGGAAGGAAAAAGTGGGGAGACAAACTTAAAGTAAAATACTGGAGAGGAGGATAAGAGGGAAAGGAAAAAGGTTAGTATTAAAAGAGGAAGTAAAATGATGGGGAATACATAGATGGTGATCATAACTGTAGATGTGAATGGGATGAACTTATCCATAAAATGGAACTGTATTGAAGAATGGAATAAAAATGAGAATACTACCATATATTGTCTGTAAAAACACACTTGAGGCAAAGAGATACACACAGAGTAAAGGTAAGAAGTTGAAGGAGAATCTATTGGGATGCAACTGAGACAAAGAAGGCATGAGTGGCAATCATGATCTCAGACAAAGATGAAGTAAAATATATTTGATTAAAAGAGACAAGGAAGGAAATTACATCTTGATAAAAGGCATCATAAATAATAATGAAATATCACTACTTGATATATGTACCAAATTGTATAACATCCAGATTTTTAAAGGAGAAAATAAAGGAACTTAAGGAGGAAATAGAGAGTAAAATAATATTAGTGGGGGACCTCAAACTTCCCCTATAAGAACAAGATTAATCAAACCATAAACAAAATGAGAAAAAAAGTATGTTAGGTGAGTAAAATATTGGAAAAAGTAGAGGTAATAGATAAATGGAGAAAATTGAATAAGGATAAAAAGTAATATACCTTCCTACCAGTAACATATGTTTGACCATATACTAGGGCATAAAAACATTGCAAACAAATGTAGGAAAGCAGAAATAATAAATGTAATTCTTTTGTATCATGTGACAATAATCATAATTAATAAGAACTCATGGGCAGGCAATTTTAAAATTAATTGGAAATGATAATATAATTCTTCAAAACTGGTGGGTCAAAGAACAAATTATAGAAACAATTAATGATTTCCTTAATGAAAATGACAATGAGGAAACAACATATTGAAATCTGTTGGATATAGCCAAAGTAGTACTCAGGGAAAAATTTATATCCTTATATATATAAAAATATATAACTGCATATATAAACAAAATAGAGAGACAGGAGATTAATGAAATGGGCTTGCAACTTAAAAAAATCTAGAAATAGAACAAAATCAACATCCCCAGATAAAAACTAAATTGGAAATCTTTTTTTTTTAAATATATTTTATTTGATCATTTCCAAGCATTATTCGTTAAAGACATAGATCATTTTCTTTTCCTCCCCCCCACCCCCCATAGCCGACGCGTAAGACCACTGGGCATTAGATGTTTTCTTGATTTGAACCCATTGCTTTGTTGATAGTATTTGCATTAGAGTGTTCATTTAAAGTCTATCCTCTGTCATGTCCCCTCAACCTCTGTATTCAGGCAGTTGCTTTTTCTCGGTGTTTCCACTCCCATAGTTTATCCTTTGCTTATGAATGGTGTTTTTTTTTTTCTCCTGGATCCCTGAAAGTTGTTCAGGGACATTACACCGCCCCTAATGGAGAAGTCCATTACGTTCGATTATACCACAGTGTATTAGTCTCTGTGTACAATGTTCTCCTGGTTCTGCTCCTCTCGCTCTGCATCACTTCCTGGAGGTTGTTCCAGTCTCCATGGAACTTCTCCACTTTATTATTCCTTTGAGCACAATAGTATTCCATCACCAACATATACCACAGTTTGTTCAGCCATTCCCCAATTGATGGGCATCCCCTCGTTTTCCAGTTTTGGGCCACCACAAAGAGCGCAGCTATGAATATTTTTGTACAAGTCTTTGTGTCCATTATCTCTTTGGGATACAGACCCAGCAGTGCTATGGCTGGGTCAAAGGGTAGATATTCTTTTGTCGCCCTTTGGGCATAGTTCCAAATTGCCCTCCAGAATGGTTGGATCAGTTCACAACTCCACCAGCAATGAATTAATGTCCCTACTTTGCCACATCCCCTCCAGCATTCATTACTTTCCTCTGCTGTTATGTTAGCCAATCTGCTAGGTGTGAGGTGATACCTCAGAGTTGTTTTGATTTGCATCTCTCTGATTATAAGAGATGTGGAACACTTCTTCATGTGCTTGTTAATAGTTTTGATTTCTTTATCTGAGAACTGCCTATCCATTTCCCTTGCCCATTTATCAATTGGAGAATGGCTTGATTTTTTGTACAATTGATTTAGCTCATTATAAATATGAGTAATTAAACCTTTGTCAGAGGTTTCTATGAAGATTTTTTCCCAATTTGTTGTTTCCCTTCTGATTTTAGTTATATTGGTTTTGTTTGTACAAAAGCTTTTTAGTTTGATGTAGTCAAAATTATTTATTTTACATTTTGTGATTCTTTCTATATCTTGCTTGGTTTTAAAGCCTTTCCCCTCCCAAAGGTCTGACATGTATACTATTCTGTGTTTACCCAATTTACTTATGGTTTCCTTCTTTATGTTTAAGTCACTCACCCATTTTGAATTTATCTTGGTGTAGGGTGTGAGGTGTTGATCTATTCCTAGTCTCTCCCACACTGTCTTCCAATTTTCCCAGCAGTTTTTATCGAATAGTGGATTTTTGTCCCAAAAGCTGGGATCTTTGGGTTTATCGTATACTGTCTTGCTGAGGTCGTTTTCCCCCAGTCTATTCCACTGATCTTCCTTTCTGTTTCTTAGCCAGTACCAAATTGTTTTGATGACTGCTGCTTTGTAATATAGTTTGAGGTCAGGGACTGCAAGGCCCCCATCATATGTGTTTTTTTTCATTATTTCCCTGGATATCCTTGATCTTTTGTTCTTCCAAATGAACTTTGTTATGGTTTTTTCTAAATCAGTGAAGAAGTATTTTGGTAGTTCAATGGGTATGGCACTAAATAGATAAATAAGTTTGGGTAGGATGGTCATTTTTATTATATTGGCTCGTCCTATCCATGAGCAGTTAATGTTTTTCCAATTGTTCAAGTCTAGTTTTAGTTGTGTGGCGAGTGTTTTGTAGTTGTGTTCATATAGTTCCTGTGTTTGTCTTGGGAAATAGATTCCTAGGTATTTTATTTTGTCTAAGGTGATTTTGAATGGGATTTCTCTTTCTAGTTCTTGCTGCTGAGCTGTGTTGGAGATATATAGAAAAGCTGATGATTTATGTGGGTTTATTTTGTATCCTGCAACTTTGCTAAAGTTGTTGATTATTTCAATTAGCTTTTTGGTTGAATCTCTAGGATTCTTTAAGTAGACCATCATGTCATCCGCAAAGAGTGATAACTTGGTCTCCTCCTTGCCTATTCTGATGCCTTCAATTTCTTTATCTTCTCTAATTGCTACTGCTAGTGTTTCTAGTACAATGTCAAATAGTAGAGGTGATAATGGGCATCCTTGTTTCACTCCTGATCTTATTGGGAATGCATCTAGTTTATCCCCATTGCAGATGATATTAGCTGTTGGTTTTAGATATATACTGTTTATTATTTTTAGGAATGACCCTTCTATTCCTATGCTTTCTAGTGTTTTTAATAGGAATGGGTGTTGTATTTTATCAAAGGCTTTTTCTGCATCTATTGAGATAATCATGTGGTTCTTGCTAGTTTGCTTGTTGATGTGGTCAATTATGTGGATGGTTTTCCTAATGTTGAACCAGCCCTGCATCCCTGGTATGAATCCTACTTGATCATGGTGAATGATCCTTCTGATCACTTGCTGGAGTCTTTTTGCTAGTATCCTATTTAAAATTTTTGCATCTATATTCATTAGGGAGATTGGTCTATAGTTTTCTTTCTCTGTTTTTGACCTGCCTGGTTTTGGAATCAGTACCATGTTTGTGTCGTAAAAGGAGTTTGGTAGAACTCCCTCTTTGATTATTATGTCAAATAGTTTGTATAGTATTGGGGTTAATTGTTCTCTGAATGTTTGATAGAATTCACAGGTGAATCCATCAGGCCCTGGGGATTTTTTCTTAGGAAGTTCTTTGATGGCTTGATGGATTTCAATTTCTGATATGGGATTATTTAAGAATTCTATTTCCTCTTCTGTTAGTCTAGGCAGTTTGTATTTTTGTATATATTCATCCATTTCTCCTAAATTGGTGTATTTATTGCCATATAATTGGGCAAAGTAATTTCTAATGATTGCCTTAATTTCCTCCTCATTGGAGGTGCTGTCCCCCTTTTCATCTTTAATGCTGTGAATTTGCTTTTCTTCCTTCCTTTTTTAATTAGATTGACCAGTACTTTGTCTATTTTGTTTGTTTTTTCAAAGTACCAGCTTCTTGTCTTATTTATTAAATCAATAGTTCTATCACTTTCGATTTTATTAATTTCTCCCTTAATTTTTAGGATTTCTAATTTGGTTTTCTGCTGGGGGTTTTTAATTTGATCGCTTTCGAGTTTTTTCAATTGCATTTCCAATTGATTGATCTCTGCTCTCCCTTGTTTGTTAATATGAGCTTTCAGGGATATGAATTTGCCTCTGATTACCGCTTTGGCTGCATCCCAAAAGGTTTGAAAGGATGTTTCGCCATTGTCATTTTCCTTGATGAAATTATTAATTGTTTCTATGATTTCTTCTTTAGCTAAACGGTTTTGGAGTATCATATTGTTTAATTTCCAATTGGTTTTAGATTTGGTTTTCCATGTACCATTACTAATCATTATTTTTATTGCCTTGTGATCTGAGAAGGCTGCATTCATTATTTCTGCTTTTTTGCATTTGTGTGCTATGTTTCTGTGACCTAATGTATGGTCAATTTTTGTGAATGTGCCATGTGGTGCTGAGAAGAAGGTGTATTCCTTTTTATCCCTATTTATTTTTCTCCATATGTCTATTAATTCTAATTTTTCTAAGATTTCATTCACTTCTTTTACCTCTTTCTTATTTATTTTTTGATTTGATTTATCTAAATTTGATAATGGTTGGTTTAAGTCTCCCACTAGTATGGTTTTATTGTCTATTTCTTCCTTCAATTCTCCTAGTTTCTCCATTAGAAATTTGGGTGCTATATTATTTGGTGCATACATGTTGATTAATGATATTTCCTCATTGTCTAGAGTCCCTTTTAACAAAATATAATTACCTTCCCTATCCCTTTTGATCAGGTCTATTTTTGCATTGGCTTTATCAGATATCATGATTACCACTCCTGCCTTCTTTCTATCAGTTGAGGCCCAGAAGGTCTTACTCCATCCTTTAATTCTGACCTTGTGGGTGTCAACCCGCCTCATGTGTGTTTCTTGAAGACAACATATGGTAGGGTTTTGGATTCTAATCCATTCAGCTATTCGTCTACGTTTTATGGGTGAGTTCATCCCATTCACGTTCAAAGTTATGATTGTCATTTGTGGACTCCCTGGCATTTTGATTGCCTTCCCTAATTCTAACCTTTTCTTCTTTGGCTCTACCTTTTAGTCCAGTGATTTACTTTGAATCAGTCCCCCTTGTCCCCTCCCTTGATGTTTCCCTTTTTAGTCCCTCCCTTTTTCTTCCCTCCCCTTCCCCCCTCTCTTTCCCTCCCTTTTTGTTCTCCCTCTCCCCCTCCCCCCCTTGGTTTTCCCTTCTCCTTACCCTTGTTGGGTAAGATAGAATTCAAGATCCCAATGGATCTGGATGTTTTTCCCTCTCAGAGTTGATTTCCCTGAGATTGAGGTTTAAGTAACCCCCCCCCTCTCTTCCTCTCCTTCTTATAGGAGTTTTCTTCCCCTCCCCTTCCCCTGTGAATCTTTGTGTGAGAACCATTATTCTATTTGGTCTTTCTTTACCCCCTATTTATACATTACATTTTCCCCACATATTAGTATACATAGGTTGATATAAATGTAGTCCTTATAGAAGAGAGTTTGAGTAAAAGAAGATAACATTTTTCCCCTTTCCTTAATATTTACCTTTTCAGGTATTCCTTGCTCTTTGATTTTCGGTATCAAACTTTCCACAGAGCTCTGGTCTTTTCTTTGCAAAAAGTTGGAAGTCTTCTATTTTGTTGAATGCCCATACTCTCCCTTGGAAGTATATAGTCAGTTTTGCTGGGTAGCTGATTCTTGGTTGGAGACCCAGCTCTCTTGCCTTTCTGAAGATCATGTTCCATGCCTTAGGATCATTCAGCGTAGAACTTGCAAGGTCTTGTGTGATCCTGATTGGCATTCCTTTATATCTAAATTGTCTTTTTCTGGCTTCCTGTAGGATTTTTTCTTTTGTTTGATAGCTTTGGAATTTGGCAATTACATCCTGGGAGTTGTCTTTTGGGGGTTTAGTGTAGAAGGTGTTCTGTGAGCTCTGTCAGTGGATGTATTGCCCCCTTGTTCTAGAATCTCTGGGCAATTTTCTTTGATTATATCTTGTATCACCATGTCCAGTTTGGTGTTTATTTCTGGCTTTTCTGGGAGTCCAATTATTCTTAAATTTTCTCTTCTCCCCCTGTTTTCCAGATCTATCACCTTGTCGGTGAGATATTTTATGTTCTCTTCTAATTTCTTGGTGTTTTGGCTTTGCTTTATTAGTTCTTTCTTTAAAGCCTGGTTTTCTTTTACAGTTTGGTCAAACTGGTTTTGTAGATGCGTGAATTTCTTTTGCATCATTTCCCACTTTTCCTCCCAGATGGCTTCCATCTTTTTGGTCCTTTCTGATTCAAATTCTTCATGGGTTTGTGGAGAGTTTCTATTTCCTTTGGAAGATTTTGGAGAATTTTCTTGTATATCTTCTTCTATCTGCTCTGTATTTTGTATTTTGGCTCCATAGAATGTGTCCAGAGTTGCCCCTTTCTTCTTATTTTTCTTGGTATTTTGGGGCTTCTGTGCTTCTGTGGAATTTGTCATCTCTGAACGTGGAGGATTGGCTTTTCTTGTCTTTGTCTGGTGATCAGTGGCTTTAGTCCTGGGCAGATGTTGGTTCTATGAGCGTTCCCTGGGTTAAACTGAATATGCCTCACTGGAACTGGAATGGAAGGGTCGGACCACGAGGCCACACTCTCCCCCTGGCTCGATTTCCGGAAGTTGCCTTCAGAATCGCTGGCCGTGAGGCTGTTTCGTCGGTCTGCGGGGGGATGGGCTGCCGCTTCCCCAAGCTCCGAGAGCACAGACTTTCACTGAGACTTGGATAGCAGGATCCAGCCCGTGAGGCTGTCTTGCCCGCCCTGAGGGTTGCTGTTGTTTTGACCAGCTCTCTGCAGTGGAGGCCCCAGGCAGTAACTTTCACCCGGACCGACCAGCTCTTTGCAGCGGAGGCCCCAGGCAGTAACTTTCACCCGGACCTACCGGCTCTCTGCAGCGGAAGCCCCAGGCAGTAACTTTCACCCGGACTGGGACTTGGGTAGAAGACCCTGAGGGTTGTTGTTCCTCAGACCCTGCTCTCTGAGCCCTGTGCGGCTGCCGCTTCCGGGAGCCTTGGACTCTGCGCTCCTACCCCTGAGGTCCGAGGGATCTCGGGTTCTGGCTTTTAAGGGGAGCCGTACCTTTTGAACCGGGTCCAGGTCCAGGAGGAGGGTTCCCAGGGTCTGTGCTGTTGATCGTTTTGAATTTCGGCGCCTTAGGAGCTTCTAGTTTGAGATCGGTCGGGAAGGGTTTTCCGGAGATCTGAACTTCAGCTTTCTCTAAGCCGCCATCTTAACCGGAAGTCCCTGGAAATCTTAAAAATAAAAGGAGAGCTTAATAAAATTGAAAGTAAAAGAAATATCTAAATAATAAATAAGACTAGAAATGGGTACTTTGCAAAATTAATTAAAATGCACACAGTACTAGCTAATCTAATAAAAAAGAAGAAAATCAAATTAATAGTATCAAAATGAAAAGGGTGATTTCATCTCTAATGAATAGGACATTAAGGGAATTATATGGCAATAAAATGAATATCTAGGTAAAATGGGTGAATATTTACAAAATTATGAATTACCTAGACTAACAAAAGAGGAAATAAAATATTTTCATAATCCCATCTCAGAAAAAGAAATTGAACAAACCATTTAAGAAATCCCTAAGACAAAATCCCCAGGACCAGATAGATAAACAAGTAAATTCTTTCAAACATTTAAAAAACAACTAATCTCAATACTATTAAAATTGATAAAATAAGTAAAGGAATCCTACAAAATTCATTTTATGGCACAAATATGGTATTGATTCCAAAGCTAAGTAAACCAAAATCAGAGAAAGGAAACTATAGACCCATCTCCTCAATGAACATAAACACAAAAATCTGAAATAAAATACTAGCAAAAAGATAAGAGCAAATGATCATTAAAGATTATTTACTATTAACAGGTGGGATTTATAACAGTAATGCAAATCTTTCATATTAGGAAAACCATCCACATAACTAACCAGATGAATAACCAAACCAACAGAAATTATATGATTATCTCAATAGACGCAGAAAAAGTCTTTAACAAAATACACTCCCATTCCTATTGAAAACACTAGGGTGGAAAATGGAGAAAAAGATGGGTGGAGTCAAGATGGCAACATGAAGGCAGTGAAATTTCAGACCTCTGAAAAACCCTTCCTTACCAGTTACAAACTAAACACTCCTAGGGGACTGAAAATCAAACCTAAGAACTAGACAGCTAAAAGTAACCCTCCTGCTGGACTCAATTTAAAAGGTACACCATGCCAAAAGTCAGAATTTTAGAACTCTCTGGATTAAGGGGAAGGGAGAAAGAAGTCCCAGAATCCCTCCCCCACCTAGAGAGCTAAGCCTCCAGTGGCAACTGGACCCTCTGGGTGGGCAAAGGTGCTGGTTTGAAGGGAGTACCTCGTGGGCAAAGATGCACCAGGGTCAGAGTGTCAAATACAGGAGGTGGGAAAGGAATTAGAGAAGGAGTACAGAGCAGGCAGCCTGCTCTGCAGCAGCAGAGACCCTCCATATTGCTCCCCTTTCCAGGAGGTTTTTACCTCAGGGCACATCCAGCCAAACCAAGGTGTACTTAATCCCATCAAAAGACTTCAGAGGTAAGGGAAGCTCAAGTTCCAACAGCTCTCCCCCACAGACTGCTGGACTTTAATCCAGTCAAAGACAGAGGGAAGATAAGCTTATGTTCCAATCCCCCCTCCCCCACAGACTGCACTCAAATACTTGCTGACAAAACTCCAAGAGGAAAGACTGACAGAAAAGCCCCAAACCACAAAAAATGAGAGGAACAAGAGCTAAGGCAAGTGCAGGGAGTAAAGAAGGAGTAATTATGAGCAAACAACAGAAAAAGAAAAAAAGAGAAATTACAATCGACAGCTTCTATACAGGCAATGAACAAAGAGCAAAAGGAACAGAGAAGGAACAGAGAACACCAATCAATGAAATAGAAACCCCAGCAAATTGGATATGGGCTTTGGAAGAACAAAACAATTCAAAACACAATTAAGAGTGGTTGAAGAAAATTGGGAAAAGGAATTTAAAAACTAAGATAAGTCATCTGGAAACAGAGGCACTTGAACTAAAACAAGAAAGTAGTGTCTTGAAAGTCAAAATCAACCAGCTTGAAAATGAGGCAAAGGAGATAAAAGATGAGGCAAAGAAGATGAACTATGAGGAAAATGAGATGAAAGATGAGGTAAAGAGGATGAACGATGACCTCCAAAGAAAATCAGACCATAAGGAGAAGGATGTCCAAAAAGCCAAGGATGAAGTCCTGTCTTTAAGAACCTGAATACAACAACTAGAATCAAGTGACTTCACAAGGCAGCAGGACACTATAAAAGAAAATCAAAAGAATGAAAAAATTGAGGAAAATATGAAGGAAGTCATTCATAAAACAAAAGATTTAGAAAATAGTTCCAGGAGAGACAAGTTAAGAATCATTGGTCTACCAGAAGACCATGACAAAAGAAAAAATCCAGGACATCATACTACAGGAAGTTATGCAAGAAAACAGCCCTGATATTCTAGAATAAGAGGGAAAAAGTGGAGATTGAAAGAATCCACAGATCACCTCCTGTACTTAATCCCAAACTGACAACACCCAGGAATGTAACAGCCAAATTCAAGAACTATCAGACCAAGAAAAAATATTATAAGCTGCTAAGAAGTCATTCAGATACCATGGAACCACAGTGAGGATAACATAGAATCTGGGTGCATCCACACTAAAGACCAAAAGTCATGGAATATGATACTCTGGAAAGCAAGGGAAATAGGTCCACAATCAAGAATCAACTACCCAGCAAAACTGAATATATTATTATAGAGGAAAGTATGGTCATTTAACAAAATAGAAGAATTCCAAGCATTTATAAAGACCAGACATGAACAGGAAAATTGATGCCCAAGCACAGAACTCAAGAGAATCACCAAAGGTAATTAAAAAAGAGGAAAAAGAGAAAAACAAAACAAAACAACAAAAAACAAAACTTTTTTAAAGAGACTCAATAAGTTAAAATGATATGTATTCCTATAAGAAAAGAGGTTATTGGTAACTCTTAAAAATTGTTGTCACCTGGGCATGTAGAAGAAGTACACTTGGAGGGTATAATGATGAACCGTATAGGATGAAATGACAAAAAATAAATATGTTTATAGATACATATATGCATAAATACATATATATGATGTATATATATGTATAAATATATACAACTAGAGCTAAAAAGGGAGGTTAATACTAAAAGGAATGGAAAGAGAAACAAAAGGGGATAAATTTATGTCACAAAGAAGCACATGATGGGAGAGGGAAGAACATCAATACACTGGAAGGGTAAAGAGGTTGGAGATAGGAAATACTCAACTGTTATATTCATTGAAATTGACCCAAAGAGGGAAGAACAATCCAATCCATTGGGGCAGAGAATAGATTTGTGCCCTATAGGGGAGTAGAAGCATAACAAACAGACTGGTGGAGAGGGAAACAGTACATGGGAGGGTAAGGGTAGGGGGGTAGTTTAAAAAGACTGTAAATAAAATAAGGGGGGAATAAGAAGGGAGGAGGGTAGAAACAGAACTAAAATAAGGGTGAAATTAGGGGGGACTGATTAAAAACATTGGTGTAGAAGGAAATAGTGAAAGAAGAAAAGGCAGGACTACGATTTGAAACCAAAATGTTGGGAAATACACAGCTGGTAATCATAACTCTGAATGTGAATGGAATGAACTCACCCATAAAATGCAAGCAAATAGCAGAATGAATTAGGATCCAAAACCTTACCATATGCTGTCTACAAGAAACACACTTGAGGAAGGTAGATATGCATAGGTAAAAGTAAGAGGATGGAGCCAAAACTATTGGGTATCAACTGATAAAAAGAAGGCAGGAGTCGCAGTCATGATATCTGATAAAGCCAAAATAAAAAATAAATCTAGTTAAAAGATATAGGGAAGGTAATTACATCCTGATAAAAGGCAGTAGAGGCAATGAGGAACTATCAGTTCTTAATACGTATGCACCAAATGGCATAGCTACCAAATTTCTAAAGGAGACACTAGTGGAGCTCAAGGATGAAATAGATATAAAAAGTATACTAGTGGGAGATTTGAACCTTCCTCTATCAGAACTAGATAAACCAAAGCAAAAAATAAATGAGAAAGAGGTAAGAGAAGTAAATGAAATCTTAGAAAAATTAGAGTTAGTAGATATATAGAAAAAATAAAAAGGGACAAAAAGGAATATACATTCTTTTCAGCAGCACATGGTACATTTGTAAAAATTGACTATGGATTAGGGGATAAAGACATTGCAAACAAGTGCAAAAGGGAAGAAATAATAAATGCAAACTTCTCAGATCACAATGCAATGAAATTAATAATTAGTAAAGGTACATGGAGAGGCAAATTAAAAATTAATTGGAAATTATACAATACAATACTCCAAAATCAGTTAAAGAACAAATCATAGAAATAATTAATAATTGCATTGAAGAAAATGACAATGATGAGACATCCTTTCAAAATCTGTGGGATGCAGCCAAAGCAGTACTCAGGGGAAATGTATATCCTTGAGTTCATATATTAGCAAATTAGGGAGGGCAGAGGTCAATGAATTGGGCATGCAAATTAAAAAATAGAAAGTAAACAAATTAAAAATCCTCAGATGAAGACTAAATTGGAGATCCTAAAGAATCAAAGGAGAAATTAATAAAATTGAAAGTCAAAGAACTATTGATTTAATAAATGAGACTAGAAGCTGGTACTTTGAGAAAATAAATAAAATAGACAAAGTACTGGTCAGTCTAATTTTAAAAAAGGAAGAAGAAAACCAAATTGATAGTATCCTACATGAAAAGGGAGATTTCACCTCTAATGAAGAGGAAATTAAGGCAATCATTAATATTATTATGCCCAATTATATGGCTACACATATGGCAATCTTGGTGATATGGATGAATATTTACAAAAATATAAATTGCCTAGAATAACAAAGGAAGAAATAGATTATATAAACAACCCCATATCAGAAAAAGAAATTGAACAAGAGATCAAAGAACTCCCTAAGAAAAAATACCCAGGTTGTAAAAATGGAAATTTGAATCCTATACTTCAATCCCCAGAAGTCCTTGCAACTTCCCAGAATGCCCACACCACATCCAGAGAAAGAACTGTGAGTAGAAACTCAGAAGAAAAATGTATGGTGAATCACGTGGTTTGGTGGGGGTATGATTGGGGATTTTGGCTTTAAAAGATCACTCGATTGCAATATGAATAATAAGAAAATAGGTTTTTAACAATGATACATGTATAGTCCAGTGGAATTTCTTGTCAGATCTGGAAGGGGGGGGAAAGAAGAGGTGTAGGAAAAATCATGGATCAGGTAACCATTGAAAAACAGTCTAAATAAATAAATAAATGATTTTTAATGAATGCCTTTAAAGATGACTATTTGGTTTTGCTATAGGTGCAGATTTTCTTGTGGAATTTATTTTATTTTTGAAGATAGTTTTTTTTACATGTTGATATAATTTTTAAATAAGCAATTTCTGACATTGTGTGATCCATGTTCTTTCCCTCTCATTCCTCCCCCTTCCTCAATATGACAGGGAATATGTTATATGTTGTAAATGTGTTATGCATTAAATATTTCTGTGTTCATCATGTGAAAAAAATTACTAATACTAGACAAGCATGATGCTTTTAAAAAAAAGTGTCTTTACCTTTTGCCTTAGGATCAGTTCTAAGACAGAAGAGTGACAAAGGTAAGGCAATCAGGGTTGAGTGACATACCTGTAGTCAAATATGTAGGAAATATATGAGGCTAGATTTGAACCTAGGTCCCCCTCCTGACTCTATGGTTGATGCTCTATCCATTGCGCTACCAGCTGACCTCATATTATTATCACTAGAGAACAATTCATAAAATAAATAAAGTGAAACATGGTATACTTTATTCTGAAATCAGACTCCATCCATTCCTACTATAGCAGTAAATAACCTTTTCCTTCATGATTCCCTTAGGGTTGTACTGGATCCTTATATTGTTGATAATGGTTAATTCATTCACAATTGACCATTGTATATTATTTCCATTACTGTGTACAATGCTCTCCCAGTTCTGCTCCTTTTACTTTGCAGATGAGATTCTTCTGCAGAAATGTGTTGGAAAACATAACTTTTAAGGGCCTAACAGATTTTGTGAATTTCTAGTTATTCCCTAAAGTAATAATTCTTAGGAAGAAGTTGATTTATTGTATACAATTTATTTCTCTCTTTCCCCAACTAAAATAACACCAGCAGCAGCACCAATAATAATAGTAATAACAATAACTTGCAAGTAATTATTGTGCTAAAACAAGTTTTTGTTCAGTTTTTATTCCTTGCCCCTAGGATACACCATTTGATTTGATACTCCTAACAAGAAATGAATATATTGGGAAAAGTACATATTTTTTTGAACTAGAAGAACAAAATTTGGCCTCCAGTTCTATAACTGTCACCTTTATGGCCTTTGGCAAGTCACTCATCGTTAAGGACCCTTCTATCTCTATCTCTATAATTCTATGAACCCAGTTGTGTCAGTGGTAAGGATATCTTAGTGTTTAGATAGCTAAGTGGTTATAGTACTGGGCCTGGGATCAGAAAAAACTTGGGTTTATATCTGACTAGCTGTGTTACTCCAGGCAAGTCACTTAATTTCTGTATCAGTTTCCTCAACTGTAAAATGAGAATAATAATAGCAGCTGCCCAGGGTTGTTGAGGTTTAAATGAGAGAATATTTTTGAAGTGATTAGCAGAGTGTCTGACATTTAATAATTGTTTACTAAATTCTCATTTTCTCCAATAGAAAAGCAAAATGATAGTAAAAATTAGACACTGAAATATATATATATATATATATATATATATATATATATTTGTTTTTTTTTAATTCTCCCATCATAAAATTTATCTGTTGAAAGGCTGATAGGTCAGTTTCAGGTATATGAGTCAAAATCATAGAGGCAGTATGATGAAATGAAAAGAAATCATGATTAGAAAGTCAGAATACTATTTTTCAAGGTCTACATCTGATATTATTAGCTCTATAATTTTGGATTGCTTATATTCTTTGGGGTTCAATTTCTTCTTTTGTAAAATTGAAATAGCACTTTTGTACTCAATTTCTTAAAGGACTAATTTGACTAGAATCATTTATAATTATATCAATTATGATGTTACCAATCAATAAAAGAATATTTATTAAGCAATGTCTATGTCCCAAGAAAGTTGTTAGGCACTGGTAATACAAAATCAAAAGTGAACCATCTTGACTCCTTAAAGAGCTTGCATTCTAGAGGGGAGACATTATGTCTGCAGATAACTATATTCAAAATAATTACAAGTTAATACATGGGGAGCACTAGCAGCTCCTCAGGAGAGGAAGAGATCAGGAAATGGCAAATGAATAGTCAAAATGTGAGATGAGATTTGAAGGCAGTGAAGAATTGCAATATGTGGAGAGAAGAAAGATGTGGATTTTAGACATCAGGGATAGGTTATGAAATTACAAAGTTAGAACAGTTATCTCTTAAGAGCATCAAGAAGGCCAGTTTGGCTGTTATCAAAGGATATAAAGACGGATTAATGTACAATATAACTGAAATAGTAGATTGGGATAAGACTGGGAAAGACTTTTTTTTAACTTGCTTTAAAAAAATACTATACTACTAGAAATGTATTCAATATCACCTTTAAATAAATTTACAGGACAAGAAGACTCTACTTCCTATAGAAGAACATATTGATACAGTAATATATTAATGCACATAACCTTTTACTGAACATACAAACACAGTAAATACCCTTTGATCTACATATCAAAAATAACAAGGATACTTTCAATCTACCTATATATATTGTGCAATGGAAATCATAAGCCCCATCCAGCCCACATCTACATCTAAATCAATACAGTGAATTATGGGTTAAAATGTAATTTTAAAATAATGTGACATGAATGGTGACATAATGAATGTGATTTATAGATGTTACTTAGTTACAGATGTTACATTTGTATTTATTTATATATTAAAAATGTAACATCTGGGGGGGAGGGCAGCTGGGTGGCTCAGTGGATTGAGAGCCGTGCCTCAGACACTTCCCAGCTGTGTGACCCTGGGCAAGTCACTTGACCCCCATTGCCTAGCCCTTACCACTCTTCTGTCATGGAACCAAAACACAGTTTTAATTCTAAGACAAAAGGTAAGGTTTTAAAAACAAATAAATAAAAATGTAACATCTGTAACTAAGTAACATCTATAAATCACATTCATTGTCACCATTTATGTCACATTATTTTAAAATTACATTTTAACCCATAATTCACTGTATTGATTTAGATGTAGATGTGGGCTGGATGGGGCTTGTTGTTGGATTGTGTTGGAACACATTGGTGGGATCTTGCTGTGGGCTGCTCTCCCCTCTCACCCAGGTGTAACAGTTCCTCTCTGCCAACCATTCAAATTATTTTCCCCAGGAAAGTTGCTTCACTGATTCCCTTGTTGACTCTGTCACTCCAGTATTGACTTTGAAGCATTATTGGTTGGAGAGAATTTGAGTGGTTTCAGTTTTCTCTTTCTACTTCTACTTCACTGTTTTGACTCCCACAGGCAAGATTTTCTTCAGGATTTCTAAAACTTTCAAAGATGCTCATAGTGGTTTCTATCTGTCATTCAACATCAAATCATTAGCATTTATACCATGTTCCATTATCTACTCAGACAGAATGTGTTTGTCATAAGTCAGAGATGCCTAACTGTCAGCTCCAGGGAGAATTTTAAATAGAAGTAGATAAGAAGGTATTACTCTCCTGTACTTTTCCCTCTCCCTCTCAATTTCACATTAAGGTAAAATTAAGTGTGTTTTCTGTTTCTATACTTACATCCACATGTATGAAGTTCTTTGACCTTTTTATACGATTTTCACTTAGAATAAGTATACAATATTTAGTAAAGGAAAAGTATCCATTCACTGCTCTCCAGAAAACTGAACAAGGCTGCCACTATTTGCTAGAATCCACCAGTTTTAATACTATAGCTCTCAGATTCCATCTTCTTTCCTATTTTGACATCTGGATCACTGATATTTTGAACTATGTTTTCTTTTACTCACATAAAGTAATGATTTTTCTCTCAGATTCAGTACTTCAGGGGACACATCTGTGATTTCAAGTATTGCATTGGGAAATCAGTCAGAACTGAGACCACAACAAATATCCCCAAATGGATTTTAGTGTGCCATTCCTTATACAATGGTAGAGGCAGAGGCAATGAATAGAGCTAAAATGTTCATGAGGAATGTCTGCTTGAAATTAACCTCAGAATTAAAGGGAAAAATGTATATATATATATATGCTAATATATTATAAATATATAAATATACATGGATATATGCATAAATATAAATATAAATGCAAGCATATATACACACAAAATTTATATGAATAGACACTTCCCTAATGAGAACTTTATATAAGTTATAACACACATACATACTTCATAAACATCAAAGTGCTATGAATTGTGAATCAAATTTTCTTTGTCTATCAATCAGCAACTTTTAAATTAAACAACCAAAGATTGAAAAAGCTCCTACTTAAACTTGTTATCCAAGAAGTAAGAGAATTCACAAGTCACTTACTTAAAGAGTTTACATACTCAGAAACTTAATCAGTCAGAAACTTGTGAATGCTTTTGATAAGAATTTACACCTTCAAAGTATGAGAGGAGTGAATCCCACAGACACTACCTGCCCCTCCAAGCACTGCTAGACAATTTGGAAGGTCTGACTGGCCCCTATGAAGTGAGGAAGGGACAAAAAGATCTTCTTTGGCTAGAGAGTCATCTTCAGCATGAGTCTTTGAGTCATCTTTGACTTGAATCTTCACATTGGAGCTTCAATTGGGACTAGAATGTAAAGGACAATAGGTGATACACAGAGGAGGTTTAATTGATGCTAGTAATAACAAGAGGCTACCTGAACTAACTTGAACAGAAAGCAGCATGATCAGACCTGTGATTTAGAAAAATCACTTTGGAAGCTATAGAGCATAAAAATCTCACAATGGGAATTTGCTAGGGGAAGGAATAGATATAATCAATTTTTTTACATGATTGAAATTTGTTGGAAAATAAATTTTACTTTCAGATATATTGAAAATAACAAAGAAACAAACTAGGTTTTTAATTTCCAAAGCATTTGCCAAATATTCAAGTTCCATTCCATTTTATAAACTTTTACAAATCCCTACTATGTTCCAGTCAGCATGCTAAGTAGCAGATAGAGAAAAAGCAACAACAAAATGCCCTTGTCTTCCTGCAGAATATATACAAATGTATATATTCTACTAGGGAAAACAATATGTATGCATGTAAGTTTATTCGCAATATTTTTTCTTATTTGGGAGGATAAGGTATGAGATGAGATATTGCTCTAGGACATAGAAAATTATTGATATGCATTTGACTTTATCTTATTATGTTCATATTTTATATCTAACATTTTCATTTAGCAGAGTAGATCATGGCTTGGAGTCTATAAATTGTTTTGAGTTCTAGAACATATAAAAACTAAGTGATATGTTTAT
This sequence comes from Monodelphis domestica, assembly GCF_027887165.1. Classification (NCBI taxonomy): domain Eukaryota; kingdom Metazoa; phylum Chordata; class Mammalia; order Didelphimorphia; family Didelphidae; genus Monodelphis; species Monodelphis domestica. The sequence goes on from NC_077229.1 coordinate 149,535,343, forward strand.
ATGTTGAACTAAAATTCTTTAATCAAAGAATGATTTTAATTGATTAATCATTTCCTTAGTTCTCAAACAATAAGTAGGCATGTCAGAAAGTATCTTGTGTAGAATATGGTAGTCAACAGAGTTAAGTTTTTAAAGGAAATAGGCAGGATTCCAAGAGATTTCAGGGAAGAATAGAAAAGTATCATATGCAAAGGAGATAATTTGTACAAAGGCATAGAAAAAAATAATGTTATATTTGGGGAATAGAGAATATGACAATTGGGCTGTAGCATAAGATGTGTGAGGAGAAATTTTTTTTATTCCCATTCCACATAAAAACTTCAGATACTACTTCTGGGCTAAAATGACCACAGAATGATGAAAATAACAGTTTAAAAGACAGAATCTCCCAGCTGGAAAAAAAAGCCCAGAATTCAAATGAAACAACAAACAAACAGAAGACCAGAATTGACCTGCTGAAAGCTTTGAAAAGCAGGATAGACCAAACTGAAAAAGAAAATAAGTCAAAAGAATGACAAATTAGAAGCGAACATGAAATATTTCATTGACAAGATGGTTGACTTGGAAAACAGGTCCAGGAAATACAATTTGAAAATCATAGGCCTACCTGAAAACCTGGAAATAAACAGAATCTTTGACATCATAATACAGGAAATTATCCAAGAAAACTACCCTGATATTCTTGAACAAGAGGGCAAAATATTGTAAGATTCCATAGATTACCCTCTACATCATATCCTCAAAAGACAACCACCAGGAATTTAATTGCCAAACTCAAGAGATTTCAAGATAAGGAGAAAATATTGCAAGAAACCAGAAAAAGACAATTCAGATATAAAGGACCACCAATCAGGATTACTCAGGATCTGGCAGCCTCCACACTGAAGGACAAAAGGCTTGGAATATGAGCTTCAGAAAAGCAAGAGAAATGAGCCTGCAACCTAGGAGTACCTACCCATCAAAACTGAATATATACTTACAGGGAAAAGTGTGGACATTTAACAAAATAGAATATTTCCAAGTATTTTTAAAGAAAAGACTAGAAATAAACAGAAAATTTGATGACCAAATACAAAATTCAAGAGAAACATGAAAAGATAAATAAGAAAGAGAGGGTTATTTTTTCTTTTAAGGCCTTCAGTAATGTCAAATTGTTGATACTCCTATATGGAGAAATGATATTTGTAACAATCAAAAACAGTATTAACTATCATAGTAGTTAGAAGAATTATTCATAGGCAGTGGTTGGGGTTCTAAGTAGTTTAAGATGATATGTAAAAAAAGAAAGGTGGGGGATAGAAGATGGCAACAAGAAAAACTTGAAGGAATAAGAAAAATAGGATAAATTATACTACTAAAAGAGGTTCATGGAAAAGAAAGGGGAAGAATACTATTATAACAAGGAGAGGAAGATAGTGCTCATAGGTAATACTTAAACCATAAAAACTGTCAGTGGGATCAACTCTGAGAGGGAAGACTATCTAGATCCATTGGGATATTGAATTCTACATTACCCTACAGGGAAGTTGAGAGGGGAAAACTTAGGGGAGGAGTAGGGCAGGAGTACAAAAAGGGAGAGAGAGTGGGGAGGAAATTCAATAGAATCTACAGAAAAATATAAGGGGAATAAAAGGGAGGAGGTAAGAAGGGAAGTAAAATAAGGGAGGGGATTAGGGGAACTGATTAAAAGCAAAACACTTGTGTAGAAGGAAATAGAGAAAGAAGGAAGAATAGGATTAGGAGAGTAAATCAAAATGATGGGGAATACACAGGTGGTAATCATAACTCTGAATGTGAATGGGATGAACTCACCAATAAAATGGAAGCAAATAGCACGCTAGATCAGAAACCAAAATCCTACCATATGTTGTCTACAAGAAACACACAAGTGTCAGGTAGATGCACACAGGGTAAAGGTAAGAAGCTGGAACAAAATCTATTGGGAATCTACTGTTAAAAAGAAGGCAGAAGTCACAATCATGGTATCTGATTATTATATGGCATTTTTTTTGAAGTTGTAAATTTATTATGGATTAGGAAACTTATTCATCTAAAAATCAAGAGCAGAGTACAAAAAGCCTGTAACCTCTTTCCAAGGCAGAACATGTTTCAAAATATATTTTTCTTTTAAATGTATTCAGTAAATACACAATAATTTCATTACATTTATAAATATAAGATTTACACAGCACCCCATCAGGAAAAAAATTAAAACTTCTTACAAATAGCTACATATATTTCATACACATAAAACATTCATAGAAGTGCATCATTAGAGTTGGGTATTGTTCAATGGTCCTTTTAATGATGCAGCAAAATACACATAAATTCATATAGATTTTTCTCCACATAAAACAACTCAAAAAGTAAAAATACATCTGATTAAAAGAGATAGGGAAGATAATTACATCCTGATAAAAGGCAGTATAGACAATGAAGATTATATTGACAGACCCAGTAAGTGTTCTATCTCTCTAGAATTTTTAAAACACATGGCCTAAAATCAAGCCTCCAGGAAGAAATGGAAAGAGGTGACTATTAAAAACTTTTATGGTGGAAGTACCCAAGGAAAAAAAGAGAATGAGGATGAAATCCAAAAAAAAAATCAGAACATGCCTCCCCAAAAGGAAACTATCAACAAGGTCGGGAAGATCTCAAACTGGATTTTATCCAAAAGATGGAAACCTTCTGGAAAGAAAAAATGGGAGAAAGAGATCAGGAGTCTGATAGATAAGACTGCACAATTGGAGAAAGAGCGGGAAGCATCCAATAGAAGGGCAGACAAAGCTGAAAAGCAAAACCAGTCCCTAAGGACCAGAATTAAGCAACTCGAAGAAAGTGAGATCATAAAACAGCAGGAATCAATAAACCAAAGCTAAAAAATTAATGAATTAGAAGAAAACATAAAATATCTCACTGAAAAGGTCACCAACTTGGAAAATGGAGGAAGAAGAGACAACCTCCGAATTATCAGTCTCCCAGAAAAATCAGAGATAAATAATAACCTCAATGTTATTCTACAGGAGATTATTGAAGAAAATTGCCCACATGTTCTGGAGCAAGGGGGCAAAATAGAAATAGAAAGGGTTCAAAGAACACCCTCTTTACTAAATCCCTAAAAGACAACCCCCAGGAATGTAATTGCCAAATTCAAGAGCTTCCAAGAAAAGGAGAAAATCCTACAAGAAGCCAAGAAGAGGAGATTCAGATATAAGGGGGCTCCCATAAGGATCACACATGACTTAGAGGCTAACACACTAAGAGACCGCAAAGCATGGAACACGATATTTAGAAAGGCAAGAGAGCTGGGTCTCCAACCAAGAATCAACTACCCAGCAAAACTGACTATATACTTCCAGGGGAAAATATGGGCATTCAACAAAATAGAAGACTTCCAAGCATTTGCTAAGAAAAGACCAGAATTTAGTGGAAAATTTGATATCCAAGCACAGAAAGCAAGAGAAACATGAAAAGGTAAATATGAAAGAAAGGGAAAAGGAGATAAATCTTATATTTTTCTTTAACTCAAACTCTCTTCTATAAGGACTACATTTACATCAAATTATATATATTAATATGTGAGAAAATGTTTTGTGTAACTCTCAAAAATTGTATGCATCATGAGATTTGTTAGAAGAAAAATGCAAAGGGAAAGATTGGGGCATTAAGACAATTTCATGAAAGTGGGGGCAAAGAAAGGAAAAGGGAGGGGGGAACCATCGATAATACTAAAATTTACTTCAAGAAATAGGGGGGTACTTAATAGAATAATCTTTCCCATCTAAAAATACACATGGGAAGGGGAGGGGAAGAACTCTCATATGAGAAGGAGAGGAAGAGAGCGTGAAGCGGAATTACTTAAACCTTTCTCTCAGTGATATCAAATCTGAGAGGGAAGAACATCTAGATCCAGTAGGATCCTGAATTCTATCTTATCCAACAGGGCTAGAAAGAAAGGAAAATTAAGGTGGGGTGGAGGGAGGGAGTGTAAAAAGGGAGCAAAGGAGAGGGGAGAGGGGAAGGGAGCATGAAAAGGGAGGGGCTAGAAAGGGAAGCATATCAAGGGAGGGGACTAGCGGGACTGACCTAAAGTAAATCACTGGTTCAAAAGGATATAGCTAAAGAAGAAAGGTCAGAACTATGGGAGAATATCAAAATGCCAGTGAATCCAAAAGTGACAATCATAACTTTGAACGTGAATGGGATGAACTCACCCATAAAACGTAGACAAGTAGAAGATTGGATTAGAACCCAAAACCCTACCTTCTGTTGTCTTCAAGAAACACATATGAGGCAGGTCGATACTCACAAGGTTAGATTTAAAGGTTGGAGTAAGACCTTTTGGGCCTCAACTGATAGAAAGAAGGCAGGAGTTGCAATCATGATATCTGACAAAGCCAAAGCAAAAATGGACCTGATCAAAAGGGATAGGGAAGGTAAATATATTCTGTTAAAAGGGAGTGTAGACAATGAGGAAATATCACTAATCAACATGTATGCACCAAATGGTATAGCATCCAAATTTTAATGGACAACTAGGAGAATTGAAGGAGGAAATAGACAGTAAAACCATATTAGTGGGAGACTTGAACCAACAACTATCAAATTTAGATAAATCAAACCAAAAAATAAACAAGAAAGAGGTAAAAGAGGTGAATGAAATCTTAGAAAAATTAGAGTTAATAGACATATGGGGAAAAATAAATAGGGATAAAAAGGAATACAACTTCTTCTCAGAACCACATGGCACATTCACAAAAATAGATCATACACTAGGTCACAGAATCATGGCACTCAAATGCAGAAAAGCAGAAATATTAAAGCAGCCTTTTCAGATCACAAGGAAATAAAAATATTAATCAGTAAGGTTACATGGAGAGCCAAATCAAAAATTAATTGGAAATTAAATAATATGATACTCCAAATTGGTTAGTTAGAGAAGAAATCATAGAAACAATTAATAATTTCATTGAGGAAAATGAAAATGGCGAGACATCCTTTCAAACATTATGGGATGCAGCCAAGGCAGTCCTTAGAAAAAAATTCATATTTCTGAGTGTATATATTAACAAATTAGGGAGGAGAGAGATCAAGAAATTGGAAATGCAAATCAAAAAACTTGAGAACGAACAAATTAAAACACTCCAGAAGAAAACCAAACTAGAGATCCTAAAAATTAAGGGAGAAATTAATAAAATCGAAAGTGACAGAACGATTGAGTTAATAAAGAAGACTAGAAGCTGGTACTTTGAAAAAACAGACAAAAGAGACAAAGTACTGGTCAATCTAATTAAAAAAAGGAAAGAAGAAAGGCAAATTAACAGCATCAAGGATGAAAAGGGGGATCTCACCTCCAATGAAGAGGAAATTAAGGCAATCATTAAAAACTACTTTGCCCAACTATATGGCAATAAATATACCAACCTAGGTGATATGGATGAATATTTACAAAAATATAAATTGCCTAGACTTACAGAAGAAGAAATAGATTTCTTAAATAATCCCATATCAGTAAAAGAAATCCAATAGGCCATCAAAGAACTTCCCAAGAAAAAATCCCCAGGGTCTGATGGATTCACCAGTGAATTCTATCAAACATTCAAAGAACAGCTAACTCCAATATTATACAAACTATTTGATATAATAAGCAAAGAGGGTTTCTACCAAATTCCTTTTATGACATAAACATGGTACTAATTCCAAAGCCAGGCAGGCCAAAAACAGAGAAAAAAAATTATAGATCAATCTCCCTAATGAATATAGATGCAAAAATCTTAAATACGATACTAGCAAAAAGACTTCAGCAAGTGATCAGAAGAATCATTCACCATGATCATGTAGGATTCATACCAGGGATGCAGGGCTGGTTCATTATTAGGAAAAACATCGACATAATTGACCACTTCAACAAGCAAACCAACAAAAGTCACATGATTATTTCAATAGATGCAGAAAAAGCCTTTGATAAAATACAACACCCATTCCTATTAATACACTGGAAAGCATAGGAATAGAAGGGGTGTTCCGAAAAATAATAAACAGTATATATCTAAAACCATCAATGAATATCATCTGCAATAGGGATAAACTAAATCCATTCCCATTAAGATCAGGAGTGAAACAAGGATGCCCATTATCACCTCTATTATTTGACATTGTATTAGAAACCCTAGCAGTAGCAATTAGAGAAGAAAAAGAAATTGAAGGCATTAAATTAGGCAAGGAGGAGACCAAAGTATCGCTCTTTGCAGATGACATGATGGTCTACCTAAAGAATCCTAGAGATTCAACCAAAAACTTAATCGAAAGTTGCAGGATACAAAATAAACCCACATAAGTCATCAGCATTTCTATATAATTCCAACACAGCTCAGCAGCAAGAACTAGAAAGAGAAATCCCATTCAAAATTACCTTAGACAAAATAAAATACTTAGGAATCTATCTCCTGAGACAAACACAGGAACTATATGAACAGAACTACAAAACACTCTCCACACAACTAAAACTAGACTTGAACAATTGGAAAAACATTAACTGCTCATTGGTAGGATGAGCCAATATAATAAAAATGACTATCCTACCCAAACTCATCTATCTATTTAGTGCCATACCCATGGAACTTCCAAAAAAATTTTTTTTTACTGATTCAGAAAAAAACGACAAAGTTCATTTCGAAGAACAAAAGATCAAGGATATCCAGGGAAATAATGAAAAATAATACAAAGGAAGGGGGCCTTGCAGTCCCAGATCTCAGACTATATTATAAAGCAGCGGTCACCAAAACAATCTGGTACTGGTTAAGAGACAGAAAGGAGGATCAATGGAATAGACTCGGGATAAGTGACCTCAGCAAGACAGTATATGACAAACACAAAGATCCCAGCTTTTGGGACAAAAATCCCCTATTTCATAAAAACTGCTGGGATAATTGGAGGACAGTGTGGGAAAGATTAGGTTTAGATCAACACCTCACACCCTACACCAAGATAAATTCAAAATGGGTAAATGACTTGAACATAAAGAAAGATAAGAAAATTAGGTGAACACAGAATAGTACACATGTCAGACTTTTGTGAAGGGAAAGATTTCAAAACCAAGCAAGACTTAGGAAGAGTTACAAAATGCAAAATAAGTAATCTGGAATACATCAAATTAAAAAGGTTTTGTACAAACAAAACCAATGTAACTAAAATCAGAAGGGTAGCAACAAATTGGGAAACAATCTTCATAAAAACCTCTGACAAAGGTTTAATTACTCAAATATACAAAGAACTAAATCAATTGTACAAAAAATCAAGCCATTCTCCAATTCATAAATGGGCAAGGGACATGAACAGTCAATTCTCAGCCAAAGAAATCAAAACTATTAATAAGCACATGGAAAAGTGCTCTTCATCTCTTATAATCAGAGAGATGCAAATCAAAACAACTCTGAGGTATCACCTCACACCTAGCATATTGGCTAACATGACAGCTATGGAAAGTAATGAATGCTGGAGGGGATGTGGCAAAGTAGGGACACTAATTCATTGCTGGTGGAGTTGTGAACTGATCCAATAATTCTGGAGGGCAATTTGGAACTATGCCCAAAGGGTGATAAAAGACTGTCTGCCCTTTGATCCAGCTATAGCACTGCTGGGTTTGTACCACAAAGTGAAATTAAGGAAAAAGACTTGTACAAGAATATTCATAGCTGCACTCTTTGTGGTGGCCAAAAATTGGAAAATGAGGGGCTGCCCATCAATTGGGGAATGGCTGAACAAATTGTGGTATATGTTGGTTATGGAATACTATTGTGCTAAAAGGAATAATAAAGTAGAGGAATTCCATGTAGACTGGAACAACCTCCAAGAAGTGATGCAGAGCATCAGAAAGGAGCAGAACCAGGAAATCATTATACACAGAGATTGATACACTGTGGTACAATCTAAGGTAGTGGACTTCTCCATTGTTGTCAATGCAATGTCCCTGAACAATCTGCAGGGATCTAAAAAATACTATCCACAAGCAGAGGATAAACTGTGGTAGTAAAAACAATGAGGAAAAGCAACTGCCTGATTAACAGGGTGGAGGTGATATGCCTGAGGAGAGACTCTAAATGAACACTCTAATGCAAATACCAACAACATGGAAATGGGTTAGAAACAGGAACACATGTGATAACCAGTGGAATTGTGCGTCGGCTATGGGAGAGGGAAGGGTGGTGTTGGGGGGAGGAAAAGAAAATGATCTTTGATTCCAGTGAATAATGTTTCAAAATGACCAAATAAAATAATGTTAAAAAAATTGGTTCGTAATAGATATAAGGAAATTGAAAAAAACTTTACAAAATAAACATTATGTCAGTGGCTCATTTCTGATATCTCATATTTATGTGGCTCTTTGTCCTCAATAATAAATTGTGATCGGGTTCAGCTAGGTGACTCAGTGGATTGAGAGTCAGGCCTAGAGACAGGAGGTCCTAGGTTCAAATCTGGCCTCAGACCCTTCCTAGCTGTGTGATCCTGGGCAAATCACTTGACCCCCATTTCCTAGTCCTTACCACTCTTCTGCCTTGGAGCCAATGCAATGTATTGTCTGCAAGATGGAAGGTAAGGGTTTAAAATAATATTAATAATAATAAATTAAGATCACACTTCAAATACACAGTCTTTGAGATCAATTATACTTTTCATTATCATTCAGTCATTCATATTCTAGACATAATTGATGTATGTTTTATTGCCTTTGCATACATGTATGTGTGGAACAAACACATATACCTATGTGTATTTAATGTTTATGTATACATATTTATACATACTCACACATGTTGTATATGTATACTTTATATCTATATATGTATATTTAAAACAGTGTATCCCTGTCTTACCCAGGATACAAATGCAAGGGGTGTATTAATGGCTGTTGACCCACTCTAATTGACATGTGAGCTTTGATCTACTCCACTTCTGACTAGGCAAATTCAGTTCTCATCAGGGAACTTGGTGGCTCTCTGATACCTCAGAATAATAAAACCAAATTTCATGGGGATAACTCATTAATTTAGTACATTGTTAACTCTGAAATCCAGAATTCAAGAGATCCATGTGACCCAGGCTCCTTGAAGGTTAGTATTAAGAATTCCCAGCATTAAAAAAAGTATCTCTATTTTTCTATCTTTTATATTTTTCTATATCTATTTCTATATATAAGCATATATGTATATATGTTTATAATTATCTATCTTTCCATCTTTCTATCTATCTCAATACTCAATAATTCCTAACTGACATGGTTTCTTATATAGGTGGATAATTAACTATTTCTGAGTGAAAGTGGATTATAAGATCAAAAATATTAAGGTTTTCTCATATATTAGAAATTTGTTTCATTTTCACAATCTTTTCCATTCTATTAATCGAGATATCTAATTATGTCCCTGAACCATGCTCTTCCACACTTGGACAAACTTCATATACATCAGACATGATACTTGTATCCTATTCTCTATCTATTCCTCAATCTATGATACAATCCTTTTGGAGGTTAAACCATTTGTTTCTTAAGTTTCTTCCTTAGTACCAAACTCCATGATGGATTTTTGAGCATTTGAAAACTAATTTCTTAGAATTTTTGACTCACTGGTCCAATTTCCTTGAGGGCAAAAAAATCCTTTGTATATTTTTGTATACCCATTGCTTAGCATAGTACATGGCACAAAGTTAGCACTTAATAAATATTGATTCATTGAAAACAACCAGGTCACGCTTCTGCTTTACATCCCTCAATGCTATCCATTCAAACCCTCATGTTCCCTGCCAGTTAGGATCATGCCAATTCTTCTTCCATTCACACTCTCACTATTTATTACTCCTCAGAACAAAATTCCTTTCACTCATTACTTTTCTCCAGTTCTTAGTATGGTATCTAGTATATAGTAAGTGCTTAAATAATGCTTATTGTCAGATTATCTCTTTTTTTTGTCATATACTTTAAGAATTTTAGCTCCATGAAGAAAGAGATTCACACACATATTTCAGTAACATCTTTTGCTTTGTGATATATTTTTTGGGCTGGGATTATTTCACTGGTGTAGAAAACTTCCATTGAGGAAGTTCAAAGCATATCTATGATGTATAATCTTTTAGAGTAGCTTTAAAGCAGTGATTTGCATAGGGCCACAGTCAGGTATGTCAGAGGTAGGATTTGAACACAATATTCCTGACTCTGAATATAGTTCTTTATGTGAGACATAACACTGTTCTTTTTTTTTTACTGTAATATATTTGTAAAATTAAGATTAACCTGTGGGGAAAATGATGGTTAGGTGGAAGATAAGTGGATCTTGAGAAAGAAAATCTTGGCCTGAATCTTTCCTTTGCTATTTTAGAGAAGTATAAATATAGACAAGAATCTAAACTTTTTGTATCCAAGTTCCCTTTTTTAATAAAATGAAGGGGCCAGAGAAAGGGACCACTCAATCATAAATGAAGATTTGTGTAGGCTTATATTCACTCAGACAGCAATATAATGTGTATTCTTTTATTTATTTTTTATCTGAGTATTTTAAAATAATTCTCTGATTTGGTTCATACTGCACGCAGTAGTATTGTGCTGAGTGTGTTTGATTTCTCTGTACTCAATAATATCTGTTTCATTGTAACTACAGCCTCATATGTTATGAATAATATTGGATATTATTAATGGGCTATTCTTTCTCTAAAATGATATTTGATGTATTTGTGTATAAGTAATTTTAAATTTTATTGAATTTAGTCACATATTTCTAGTAAATGTAAAACTGCCACCTATAAATGTTGCTAAACTTTGATTATATAAGGGACTGATATTTGAAAAAAGCCTCCTATAAATTGCTCTTTCTAATTCAAATATTCCTTTCTTTATAACAAAGATGCAGCAGTTAGGGATTAAAGTACTTATTTTGTTATGCATAATTCTTTGAAAGCATCAACAAAACCTAACTAATAACTTTATATTGTGTTAACTTGTAAAGTAGAGGAATTAAATTACTAAGAGTCTATCTCATGAGATGATCAATCAAGAGTAGAAGGGGAAAAAACAAACTGGGAATTTTTTTGTAACAAATTTCTCTGATAAAGGTCCCACTTCTTCAGTTTCTAAAGAAAATGTCAATTTTATAAGACTCTAAGTCATTTCCAAATTCATAAATGGTCAAAGGATATGAATAGGAAGTTTTCAGGTGAAAAAGTCAAAGCAATCAATACTTATATGAAAAAATATTCTAAATCCTTCTTGATTACAGAAATGTAAATTAAGACAGCTCTGAAGTACCAATTCACATCTATCAGATTGCCTAATATGACTGTAAAGGAAAATTATGAATGTTGGAGGAGATATGACAAAATTGGTACACTAATGCATTACTGGTGGACTTGTGAACTGATCCAACTATTCTGGAGGGTGATTTGGAATAATGTCAAAAAGGGCTTTAAGAAAATGCATATAAATCAATTGTAAAAAAAAAAGCAAGCCATTCCACAAATTGATAGATGGGGAAGGGACATGAATAGGCAATTTTCAAATAAAGAAATCAAAACTATCAAAAAGTACATGAAAAAAAGTTTTCTAAATATCTCATAATTAGAGAAATGCCAAAAAAAAAAACTCTGTGATACCACCTCACACCTAGCAGATTGACTAACATGACAACAAAAGAAAGTAATAAATGTTGGAAGAGATGTGGCAAAATTGGGACATTGATACATTGCTAATGAAGTTGTGAATTGATCCAACCATTCTGGAAGGCAATTTGGAGCTATGCATGAAGGGCACTAAAAGTCTGCCTACCCTTTGATTCAGCCATACCACTGCTCAGTTTACACCCCAAAGAGATCATAAGGAAAATAGTATTTTTCCTTTTTTTATTTTTTTGTAGAAAATATTTATAGTCATGCTCTTTGTGGTGGCAAAAAATTGGAAAATGAGGGGATGCCTTTTGATTGATGAATGACTGAACAAATTGAGGTATCTGTTGGTGATGGAATACTATTGTGCTCAAAGGAATAATGAACTGGAGGAATTCCATGTGAACTGGAACGACCTCCAGGTACAGATGCAGAGTGAAAGGAGCAGAACTAGGAGAACATTATACACAGAGAGGGATATACTGTGGCACAATCAGATAGAATAGACTTCTCTACTAGTAGCAATGCAGTGATCCATGACAATTCTGAGGGACTTATGAGAAAGAATGCTATTCACATCCAAAGAAAGAACTGTGCAAATTGAAACACAAAAGAAAAACAACTGCTTGATACATGGTTTCATGGGGATATGATTGGGAATGTAGACTCTAAATGATCACTCTAGTGCAAATATTAATAATATGAAAATAGGTCTTGATCAATGACACATGTAAAACCCAGCAGAATTGTGGGTTGTCTATGGCAGGGGGGTGAGATGAGGGGAGAGGGAGAATATGAGTCTTGTAACTATGGGAAAAGTATTCTAAATTAATTAAATAAAATATTTCAAAAGAAAAAATTCATGATGATATAAAACCCAGTAGAATTGCTCATTGGGTATAGGAGAGAGGTAGGAAGAGGGGAGGAAAAGAACATGATTCATGGAACTATGGAAAAATATTCTAAATTAGTTAATTAAATAAATAAGCTTAATAAAAAAAATTCATGATGAAAAGACAGGAACTGAAAATAATATTTGTCATTCAAATACAAGAGCTAAGATAAGTAGATAAAGGTAAATAGGAAAGAATAATCATAACAGATTCATAAAGTTAAATTATTCACTAAAACATTCCTAAATGAGAAAATGACTAATGCAAATCCTAATAACTTTATCATTATTAGGGCAGTTAGAAGGAGTCCTCAAAGACAGAGAGCATAAGTGTGGGTCCATTATGTTGGGAAAATTCCCCAAAAAACAGGTGTGAGAAAGAGAAGGAAGGGAGAATGTGGAAGGGGGTGAAAGAATGAGAATAAATCTTCATATACAAAAATTGTGCACAAAGAAGAGCTTGTAAAATTGAGGGTAAAATGAGGTGGAGATAATAAGCAATACTTGAACCTATGCCTCACTTGAATTTGTTCAAAGACAGAAAAATATGTTTACTCAATCAGGTATAGAAATCTCACATACCCAATAGGGAACCAGAAGGTAAAGAGAATAAGATGTATAGGAGAAGAATGAAAAGGAGGATGGTTTAAGAGAGGCAGTGCTCAGAAACTAAAAATATTTTAAGGAAAAATAGCATAAAAACAGATTGAAAGATAAATAAAAGAAAATGGGATAAAAAGAAATGAATAATAATTACAATTGTGAATGAAAATGAGAAGGAGGATCTCACCTATAAAGGAGAATTAGATAGCAGGATGGATTAGAAAACAGAATTTAAAAATATATCACTGTGTATTCTTATGAGGCCTAGAAATACCTGTTGAATTCCTCATCACTTTGGAAATGACTTGGATTCTTATACATTTGGCTCATTTCTTTATATGTTTAAGTGAGGCCTTTATTAGAAAGACTTGTAAAAATATTTCACCTCATTATGATTTCTGTGTATTACTCTCCATCCTATTTCCCTTTTTAGTTTCTAACCACAACTTTCCTCAATTTGCCCTCTTTTCTATCACTTCCCCCCTTCTTTCATACCTTTCCCCTAAAACTTTCCTTTAGAGTAAGATAGATTTCTATGTCTACTTGATTACTTATGTTCTTTCCTCTGAGTCAATTCAAATGAGAATAAGATTAACATACTCCCTTCCCAAATTCCCTTATTTTCCCTATCATTGTAAAAGCTCTTTCATTTCTCTTTTATGTTAGATAATTTAATCTGTTCTATTTTCCCTTTCTCCTCCTCTGAAAGCATTCCTCTTTTTCATTCCCTAATTTAATTTTATTATATTATCCCATCATCTTCAACTTACATCATTTCCTGCTCTCTCTGTATACTCCCATTCTAATTTCCCTACTATTTATGAAGTTTTTAGGAGTTACAGTAATCACCTTCCTACACAGGCATGTAAATAATTTTACCTATTGTTTGTATTTGATTTCTCTTTCCTTTTTACCTTATTATGCTTCTCTTGAGTCTTTTATTTGAGAGTCAAATTTTCCATTCAGCTATTGTCTTTTCAACAGGAATAATTGAAAGTCCTCTCTTTCAGTGAATTCCTTTTCTCCCCTAAAATATTATGCTCAGTTTCACTCAGTAAGTGGTTTTCAGTTGAAGTCCTAATTCCTTTGCCCTCTGGAATATGATATTCCAAGCCCTTTAATCCATTAATGTAGAAGCTGCTAAATCTTGGTTATCCTGACTGTGGCTCTATGTTATTTGAACTGTTACTTTTTGGCTACTAGCAACATTTCCTCTTTGATCTCAGAGTTTCTCTCTTTCTTCCTTTCTTGTGGATATGGAAAACAGTCACATATGGGTATGTATGTGTGTGTGTTAATATAACTGATAGCATATATTGCCTACCCCCTTTGGTTGTTCCAAAGTGAGTCCTTTGCAAATTCATATATTTATGGGCTCTGTTTCCATGTCATAGAATTTGAGTCTGTTCAGAAAAGAGTATTCCTCATCTAAATCAAGTTTAATGTGCCTTATCATCCTGGAGATCCATTTCAAAGTCAACTTGTGAGGAAAGTCATTTACTTCATACATATTTGTCACTATTAACTCATTTAAAACAACAAAAATGTGGCATCCTAATAAATTCTTCTTTTTCCCAGAATGAGAGTATCTACATCTTAATTTTTTTCTTTCTTTTTAAGAGAAGAGAACAATTTTGGTTTCTTGAGAGATCCTGTAATATGGCATCATCTCAGAACTTCATTCGAGAAAAGATTCATTTTTATAAAACAGATAAATTCCTAGGAAATCTGTTGAAATTTTTGCATAAATTAGTATGTGTGTATATACATATACATTTAATGTATAAAAATAGTAGTCCTCTTGGCCAATGTGATGTAAAATGAAAGAAGTTGTCCTTCATGATCTTTCTATATGCTTCATTTATTTTAGTAACTCAGGGTTTGACTGGATTTTTTTTTAAGTATGAGTATTTTAGATCTCTGTTCCTATGATCATTTGCTTTGAGAAGGTTAGTTACTTTTTATCTAATGCCAAACTGAAAGACAATGATTGAGTCACTACACAGCTCCACAAAGTATTTCAGATTGTATGTCTTTTATCCTCAATCTTTCCATCTTTGTCAATCTGTGTGATATAAGGAAAACAATTTTGATATATTTTTCTTATACTTAATGACCTGGAGTCTTATTTTCTTGTAATGATTTATGGTTTGCACTTCTTTTGAAAACTTCATATGATTAAATCATTTCACAGAGAATATATCTTGGTTATAGATTTGTGATTTTTATGTGTACATACATATTTATGACAAAGTTTTAATGCCTTATGTAAAGAAATCTGTCTATTTCTTTTATCATATCTTCCACCCTTATTTGGATATCAAACCCTTCCCACCATCCTGAAACCCAACCCATAGTTGTAAAAGGTACTTGAATTAGTTCTCTTCTAACTTTTTATGGGGTGTCTTCGAATGGATAAAAAATGTTGGAATAAATCTAATTCATTTCACATTGCTGCTAAGTTTTCTTGATAATCCCAGTCAATAAAGGAAAACTTTCAACAGTAGTTTTTTGGTTCACTGAACAAGGGAACTGCTATTTTTCTTCCCATGTTTTTTTGCTTATCTAATATTCTGTTGCATTCATCCACTTTTCTGTTTATATAAACAATGTCTAACAGTCTGAAATCTGAGTAATATAAAATTTCTTATACTTTTTTACTTATCTAAAAAAGGAACTGTTTCTGCTCATCTGCCTTAGCAAACATTGAAGTACATATTCAATAAATACTTAATATACTGAAACACATTAGGAAAAATAATTTAGAAAAGAATATAAATAGAATAATTTTATAAATTTACATTAAACCAAGTATAATTTATTCACATTTGTCTTACTTTTTTTCTACTCATAAATGAAACAATGAATAATGTAAATCAATTCTTATCTTTCACCAAAAAAGGGAGGATGGGTTGGTGGCAAAGGGAATAAAGTTCTGGACTTGGAGTGAGGAACAACTCATTTCAAATCCAGCCTCAGAAACTTAGTAGCTATGTGACCCTGTGTCTAAAAATAGGGAAAAATGAACTATATTGTAAAGCTCTCTCTCTGTATGTATGTATTTATAATTATATATATACATATATATATAATTATATATGTAGGTGTACATTTATATATGTATGAGTGTATATATACATATGTCCCTATGTATATGTGCATATGCATGTATATGTATATGTACAAATTTGTCTCATAAGAATGTGGTGAAGTCATCATTTAATCTAACAAGTTTTTAATAAAAGCCTGTTGTATTTTATTTCTATATCCTGGGAATCTTAAATCCTGCCAGTCTCACTGATGAGGAAAGATGGGGGTGATGCAACTCAGAGTTCACATCATTTAGAGTGACACCTCAATATCATTTCTTTGGGATGTGACTGACTGCATTATGTAAAACTACTTCATGCCTCTCTCAGTGTTGCTATACAGAAAATTATTTTAGAACAGAAGGATGAGATAATGACTGATCAAACAGATTGATCTGAGGAGCTTAATAGTTTCCTTAAGGCTCTTACTTTCTATTTATTTGAGCTCCATTTATATATAGAAATATGACTGAATCCATGACATAAGAAGCTGAGATACAGCACTCTATTGTGTTAATAGATGAATTACAAGGCATTAATTAAAGAAATGAGTCAGGATCACTGGGTACATTAAAGATATTACAAGACAATCATTGGACATTGCAAGAAAGAAAGAGGCTATGAGGATTCAAAGAACTTCTTTCTGAATGTCTATAATTACTTCTGAATGAAAATGTATTACATTTATTTTTACTGTCCTTTAAATTCAATTGAGCAAGTCTTTCTTAGGTTTGTTTCTCTGACAGTTCTTTCTTTAATAACCCAGTATTAGAAATGCCTTAGTGAGAACTCTATACCTGTGATGGTCACTGTGAAAAGTTAGTTTCCTTTTTATCCCTGCCATAACATACACATATAGTGTTCCAAAAATCTTATATTTTTAAAATGGATCATATACAAAATTTTTCTATATCTCTCTATATCAAGTGTGTTTATTTCAAACCCTCCTGTGATTTCCAGATTGAATCCTCCATTATCTCACATTTCTTTTTGTAGGACTCTGTCCAACTAGAAGAGCATAAGCCATGTCTATTTACAAAAAGTATTTCTAGCAATTGATTGAAGGTTGGTGGGATGATAACCATAGCCTGTGTAAGATATTTCCAGAATAATTTATCTTCACTCAGAACTTGGTCATTGGGAGGTATATGCAGAAAATGATGAATTGGTGTGTCTAAAGTAGTCTATTTTTAACTTCTGAAACATAAATATAATTTTTCCCTTGGCAGTTTTACTATCTCTTGCTGATGAAACATGGAAAGTGAGGTCGAGAAATAGAATCAGCCATCTGCATGATTCAGCCCCAAACCACTACTCTCTTTGAATAACCTGATAATTGAGAAAAAAGATGATACTATTTTACCTGAGTTTTTGTGCAATGGAGCTTTGAAAAAGAAGCAAAGAGGAGAGGCAGTGGTGGTCCACAGCCAAACAAATCAATTTTTCCTCATGTACCTGGATAATAGTACATATTAACATAAAGAAAAGTGAAAAAGGCAAGTATCTACATAACTTAAACACAAATATGTGTGTATATATCACATATATAAATATCATATATATGTAAATCACTTTTTCCCTCCTGAAAAATCCTAATAAAGTTTCATCCTGAGGTCTTTCTTTCATCTTCTTGCAGCAGCATGAAGAAATACTAGTATTATAAAGATCACACTTTCCAAAGGAAACTAAAGGCAGGAAGATTGATAACTGATACCTCAATTAGTACTTCAAATGTTTTACTTTAATGTCAAAGTATAAGTAGAAAGAAGATGCAATTGTACAATGGATGAGATCTAACTCTCTGGGACATGAAAACTGATGGGAGCCTGAGTAAATAGAAAATGTGATTTTTTTTCTTTTAAAACCTTCAACTTTTTCATATTTATCTGTATCCTCTCAGTCTTTTCTTCTCGGTTATTCATTATGTACTTCATTTTCCCTTTTTTGGTTCATGTAATATGTCCTAGCTTTATCTTTGATCATTTTGTATTAGAAAGAATATTAAATATATAGTTATAGAATGTGTTAAGAAATACCTAGTTGCCTTCGATGATATAAAATAATATTCTGGGAGAAATTATTATTTTTTAATTTTTTCCCTTTTTTATTTAGAAAAATTTTCCATAGTTCTATGATTCGTGAAAATCCTCCCCCATCTGTTTCATCCCATTACAAAGCTGACAAGCAGTTCTACTGGGTTATACATGTATCATTGTTCAAAACCCATTTTCATGTTATTCATACTTGCAGTGCACTGATCTTTTAACATCAAAACTCTAATCAGACAAACATATGTTTTTCTTCTGCATTTCTGTTTCCACATTTCTTTCTCTGGATGTGGATAGTATCACTTTCTGTTTACAATGTTCTCCTGCTTCTGCTGCTTTCATACTGCATCAATCCTTGGAGGTCTTTGAAGTTCACATGGAATTCCTCCAGTTCATTATTTATTTCAGCACAATAATATTCCATCACCATCATATACCACAATTTATTCAGCTATTCTCCAATCAATGGACACCTCCTCATTTACTATTTTTTGAACAAAAAAGCAAGGCTATAAATATTTTTATACAAGTATTTTTCCTTATTATCTCTTTGGGGTACAAAACCAGCAGTGTTACCATTGGGTCAAAGGACAGACATTCTTTTAAATAAATCCCTTTGGGTATAATTCCAAATTGCCCTCCATAATGATTGGATCAATTCAAAACTCCACCAGAAGTGTATTAGTGTCCAAATTTTTCCACATACCCTCCAACATTTATTGCTTTCCTTTGATGCCATATTGGCCTGACTTTAAGGTGTAAGATAGTACCTCAGAGTTCTTTTAATTTGCATTTCTCTAATCAGGAGGAATTTAGAACACCTTTTCATGTGTTTATTGATCATTTTGATTTCATTCTGTGAAATCTGCATATTCATGTCCCTTTACTATTTGTTGATTGGAGAATGGCTTGTTGTTTTTTTTTTTAATACATTTGACTTAGCCTTATATATTTGGGAAATTAAACCTCTGCCAGAGAGTTTTGTTATAAAAAAAAGTTCCCCAGTTTGTTGCTTTCCTTCTAATTTTGGTTGCATTGGTTTTGTTTGTACAAAACCTTTTAAATTTGATATAATCAAAGTCTTTTATTTAGCTTTTTACATTGTTCTCTATCTCTTGGTTGGTCTTAAATTCCTTCAGATCCACAGATCTGACAGGTATACTCTTCTATGTTTACCTAATTTATTTATGATTTCACTCTTTATATTTGAGTCATTTACCCATTTTGAATTTATCTTGGTATAGGGTGTAAGATGTTGAGCTAAACCTAATTTTTCTCATACTGTTTTCTAATTTTCCAATAACTTTTATAAAATAGTGAGTTGTCCCAAAAGCTGGGGTCTCCAGGTTTATCAAACACTAACTTGCTGAGGTCATTTACCCGTAGTCTATTCCTAGTCTATTGATCCACCCTTCTTTCTTTTAGCCAGTAGCATATTGTTTTGATGATAACTGCTTTATAGTACAGTTTAAGATCTGATACTAGTAGGTTCCCATCATCCACATATTTTTTTCATTATTACCCTTGATTTGCTTGATCTTTTGTTCTTCTAGGTGAACTTCGTTAAAATTTTTTCTAATCTATGAAAAAAAATTGGTAATTTGATAGGTATGGCACTGAATAAGTAGATTAATTTAGGTTTGAATGCCATTTTTATTATATTAGCTTATACTATCCAAGAGCAATCAATGTTTTTCCAATTATTTATATATAGTTTTAATTGTGTGGGAAGTGTTTTGTAGTTGTGCTCATATAATTCCTGTGTTTCTCTTGGCAGATAGATTCCTAAATATTTTATATTGTATAGAGTGATTTTAAATGGAGAGTTTCTTCCTAACTCCTGTTACTGAATTTTTTTGGATATATATAGAAATGCTGAAGATTTATATGGGTTTAACTTGTACCCTACAACTTTGCTAAATGTGTTAATCTGCTAGTTTTTTAGTTGATGGGGTTTAGTTTCTGGGGTTCTTTAAGTATACCATCATATCATCTTCAAAGAGTGATAATTTAGTTTCCTTTTTGTATATTTTAATCACTTCAATATCTTTGTCTTCTCTAATTGATAACACTAGGATTTTTAGAACAATATTAAACAATAGAAGTGAAAATGGGCATTCTTTCTTCACTCCAGATCTTATTGGGAAGTCTTCTAACTTGGACCCATTGTAGATGATCTAGGACAAATTATTAAGAGGAGAGAACATGATTATTTAGAAAGAAAGATGATGATCTTTAAGTGTGATCATGGGTTTTTCATGGATAGTCAACAGAATTGTGATAAAAATGACAATTTTACTTAAATTTACTTACCTGTTTAGTGCCACACCAATCAAAAAAAATCAAAAAATTATTTCCTAGAGAAAGAAAACAATAAAAAAATTTACTTGCACAGACAAAATGTCAGGAGTATCAAGGAAATTATGAAAAAAATATTTAAAAATGTACTAGGTAATAAATATGCAGCAGCAAATGATCATAGTATCTATGAATCCAAAAAATCTAAGCTTTTGGAAGAATATCCTATTTGACAAATACTGCTTCAAAACTGCAACACAATGGTAGAAACAAGGCACAGAGAAATACATCACACTATTTATAAAAAAAAAAGTAAAATAGGTATATACCTAAGGAAAAAATGTTGAAAGATAAACAATTTAAGAAATTAAAATACCATTGAATAATTTACCTGCCAAATCTATGGATAAGGGAAGAATTTATATCCAAATGAGCCATAGAGAACATTATAAGATATATAAGATAATCTTGACTATACTAAATTTATTTTTTCCTTGGCATGGTGGCTCTTGAATTTAGCCATTATATTCCTGGAAGTTATCATTTGAGGATTTATTTCTGGAGGCAATCTGTGAATTCTTTCAATTATTTTCTTCTTCAAGAATATCTGGAAAATTTTCTTTGATAATTTTTTGATCATGGCTTTCAAGTTAGTTGTTTTTTGATAAAATATTTCATGTTTTCTTCTATTTTTAATTCTTTTGGTTTTGTTTTATTGCTTCCTGATTTCTTATGAAATCATTAGTTACTAGTTGCTCAATTCTAATTTTTAAGTTCTGTTCTCCTTTTTATATTTCTTCTTGTATCGCTTTCGTTTTTCTCCCCTACCTCATGCAATGAAGAGTTCAACTTTAACATAAACTGAATGTCAATAATAGGCTGAAAAAAGTAGTAAACAACATTAAAAAAGAAGCTAACCTAATAAAACCCGACCTAACCATAAGATTCTTCTGTAGTGACAGGGAAGATTAATACATAAACACAAAGAAGACAATGAACTCAAAATAGCTATAAATATAATTGAGCAAACAGAAAAAGAGGTACAAAAATCACATAAGAAAAAACTACCTAAGTCAAATTATATACCAATTTGGGGAAAAAGTGGTTTAAATATAGCTGAAAAAAATAATTCCTTAAAATTAGAATTGTAAAATAGAAGCTAAGAACTCTATGAATTATCAAAAATAAAGTAAAATAAAATAAAGTCTAAAAATGAGAAAAAACAAAGGGAAGCAAGAAACATTTTATAAGGAAAAACAACTGAAAAATAGCTCAAGTTAATTTAAGAATAACATGACTCATGATGAAATAAATCCTAAATATCATATATCAAGAAATTATCAAGGACAAATGCCCTAATATCCTAGAAACAGAGACTAAGATAAAAATGGAAAGAAGAATCGATCTTTCAGCAACTTAAAGAGAACATAATAATAAATCTTCCAGTAATATAATAGTCCAATTCTAGGCCCCCTAAATCATGAGAAAATGCATAACACATTCAGAAAATAAACAAGCAAAATGTTATGGAGTCACAGTTAATATAATACAATATTTTTTTCATTTGTCATGTAAAGGAGTGGAGGTCATAGAATATTGTATTCCAGAAGCAAAAGATCTAGGCTTACAACCAAGAATGAGACTCAAAAAAATGGATTAAAATCCTTAAAGGGAAAATATATATATTTAATAAACCAAGAGACTTTCAAATATTCCTAAAAAATAGCAGCATTAATCTATTATAAAAATACTTCATAAAATAAAATTTTTACATAGAATAGAAAAATTTTCATTCAAATACAAGTCTCAAGAAATGCACAAAAAGATGAATATGAAAAGAAAATGTATAAAGGACTCACAAAAATAAACTAGCTTATATTTCTGTAAAGGGAGATGATAAGGTAATTATTAAGAATGTTATCATGGTTAGGGCACTTAGAAGGATTCTAAATAGACAGAAGGTGTTGGAATGAATCAGTGATGTTAAGATGATGAGGTCCTGGGAGAAGGATTAAGGGAAATGAAGAATGGGAAAATTTTTCTCAAATAAAAGAGGTACACAAGGAAGGCACACTCCTTTTAGAAAGGAGGAGAAGATGAAGGGAATACGCATGCAACACCTGAGCCTCATTCTCATCTAAATTAGTTCCAAAGGGCAGAAACACAATGCACTCTGACACACACTCAAATAAGTAGAGACATTTATCTTGTCCAACAGGAAATTAGCAGTACAGGTGATAGGTAAAAGGTAGAGTGATAAAAGGGAGGACAAATAAATGATGACAATCATCAGAAGTAAAATAGGTTTTAGAGGGGGACCAGTATAAAAAGAAAGGGAGAAATATAGAGGAGAAAATACAATAAGAAAATATAGAGTTAATAATCATAATTATTAAAGGGCTGAACTTATCCACAAAACAAAATAAAAGATCAAAATGGATTAGAAAACAGAATTCAGACAATATACTATTTGCATAAAGCACACTTGAAATAAAGAAATAGTTAAAATAAGGGACAGGAGAAGAATCTCCTAAAATTTAGCACACTTTTAAGAGGGGAGGGGTAGCAATTGTGATCACTGACAAAGCTAAAACTAAAAATTGGCTAATTAAAAGAAATAAGTAAAGAAAGTTATTCTTGCTAAAAAATATAATTAATAAATAATATCAATGCTAAATATGTTTGCACCAAATGGTACAGCATTCAATTTTTAAATGAAGGAAGACATAGACAATAAGCTGTTCTATTTGGATAACACAACTTTTCCTTCTCTAGGACAGATAAATCTAACCATAAAATAAATAAGAAGGCAATTAGAGATGAATAGAATTTTTGACAGGAATAAAAGTGATAGACTTTTGAAGAAAATTTAAAGGAAATGGGAGGGAATATAAATTTTTATCAGCTACATGTAGAAGCTTCACAAAATTCATTGTATTAAGACATAAATATCTCATAAATAAATGAAAAAGATAAAATATTAATTGCATTCTTTTCTGACCATAGTGCAACAAAATTGGATTCAACAAAGGCCTTGGAAGTATGAATTAAATTTGTGAGAATTAAAATAAGCTAATTCTCCAAAATGGGAAAGTCAAAGTACAAATCACAGAAGCCATCAATAACTTTATTCAAACAAATTATAAGTATTAGACAATACATCACAAGTTGTAGATTCATCCAAAGCACTACTTAATAGAAAATCTATACCTTTAAGTGAGTAAATCAATAAAAAATAGTGAACAAAAATTCCTGTAAAATAAGAACACATTTTAAATCCCCAATTAAGCATCAAAATAAAAAAGATGAAATTCTATCTACCAAAGTTAGTTTACTTATTCCAATCAAATTACCAATGAATATTTTATAAAAGTAGGAAAATAATATTTTGGAAATAAAAAAGATCAAGAATATCAAGGGAATTAATGAAAATAATATGAAGGAAGATAATCAAGTAGCATCATATTTTAAAGTACAGTCTACCATGAAAATAGTCTTGTATTGATTAAGAAATAGAATAGAATTAAGAAAAAGAAAATTAGAAATAAGAAATAGTGTATCAGTGGTATATATTAGGAAAAAATACACTGTAGCAAATAAGCACAATAATATAAATTTTGTTAAACCCCAAGATCCAGCTTTTTTGGATAACAACTTGATACATTTGAAAAATTGCTGGGAAAACTGAGAAGCAGTTTAGAAGAAAATTGACATAGACCAGCATCTCACAACGTATACCAGTTAAGAAAAAAAAATGGGTAAGTTATATAGCCATAAAGGATGATATCTTAATTAAATTAGGAGAGCATGAAAAAATATACCAATCATACCTATGGATAAAGGAAGACTTTGTCACCAAAAAAGAGAGAATATCACAAGAATAGATCACAAGAATATGTTTAATTTCCTTACATGACATAAAACATTTTTGGTCAAATAAAACAAATGCAGTTAATTATGAGTATGAAAAATGAAAAAAAAGGTGAAATCACAAGCAATGCAAATTAAAGCAACTATTGGGAGTAATTTTGACCATCTAAATGTCACTAAATCCAACCATCTATGTGAAATAAATGATTTACAAATATATAAAATGCTTATATCAGTAAATGAGGAAATTAAATACATAAAAATAATCACAGGGAAAGAAATTGAATAAGTCATTAAGGAATTCCCTAAGAAAAAGATTTCATAGCCAGATGGATTCAAAATTAATTTCTACCAAACATTCAAAGAAAAATTTATTCCAATTCTAGAAAGTATTTTTAAAAAGAATGAACTGATATCTAGACCATAGAGACTAAAACAGAAATCAAATTACAGTCCAATACCCCTATTAAATACTGATTCAAAAAATTTAAATAAAATAGAATCAAAGAGACTATAACATTATATCACAAGGATCATGCACCATTTCCTTTTGAGTTTTTACCAGGAATCTAGGAATAGTTCAATATTAGGAAAATCATCAACATAATTGTCATATCAATAAAAACATCAAGAGAATCCATACAATTATCTCAATAGATAAAAAAAAAGCCTTTGACAAAATACAACACTCATTTCTTATTTAAAACAAAGCATTCAAATAAACAGATCTTTCCTTAAAATGATAAAGGTAATCTATCTAAAAGTATCAGGAAGCATGAACTGTAATGAAAATAAACTAGAACCCTTACCAATAAGTTCAGGGGTAAAGGAAGGATGCCCATTATAGTCATTATTACTTAAATATTTTATTAGACATGCTATCTATAGCAATAAGAGTGGAAAAATAAATTGAAGGAAATAGAATAGTCAAGGAGAAAAAATCACTTTTTGCCGAGGATATCATGCTATACAAAGAAAACTCCAGAAAATCAAAAAACAACAACAACAAAAACCTAATGGAACATTTGGCAACTTTAGCAAAATTGAAGTACACAAAATAAACTAGTATAAATCATCAGCAGTTCTATTTAACAACAAATTCAATATAAAAAAATAGAAAAGGATATTCCATTTTAAATAAATATAGGTAACATAAATACGTGGGAGTTATTTACCAAAACAAATCCAACAGCTATATGAACACACTTACAAAACACTTTTCACACAAATAAGTCAAGCCTAAACAACTGGAAAAATATTAATTGCTCATAGATAGGCCAAATCAATGTAATAAAAATGATAATCCTACTTAAATTAATTTACCTTTTCAGTATCAGAACCAATCATATTACTCAAATATTATTTCTGAAAACTAGAAAATATAATAACAATATTCATTTAGAAGAGCAAAGGATAAAGCATATCAAGGGAATTATAAATATATATATATATGCATGTATATATATAGAGAGAGAGAGAGAAAGAGAGGGAGAGGAAGCATAAATAGTATCATATCTCAAACTATAGCATAAAGTGCTAATCATCAAAACAATCTGGTATTAGTTGAACAATATAGTAATGGATCAATGAACAGGTTAGGATAACAACACATAACAGTTAATTACAATAATAACCTAGTGTTTGGTAAACTCAATTATTCAAGATATTAGGGGAAAACCTCAGGCATCAGAATAGGCAAGGAGGAGACCAAGTTATCACTCTTTGCGGATGACATGATGGTCTACTTAAAGAATCCTAGAGATTCAACCAAAAAGCTAATTGAAATAATCAACAACTTTAGCAAAGTTGCAGGATACAAAATAAACCCACATAAATCATCAGCTTTTCTATATATCTCCAACACAGCTCAGCAGCAAGAACTAGAAAGAGAAATCCCATTCAAAATCACCTTAGACAAAATAAAATACCTAGGAATCTATCTCCCAAGACAAACACAGGAACTATATGAACACAACTACAAAACACTCGCCACACAACTAAAACTAGACTTGAACAATTGGAAAAACATTAACTGCTCATGGATAGGACGAGCCAATATAATAAAAATGACCATCCTACCCAAACTTATTTATCTATTTAGTGCCATACCCATTGAACTACCAAAATACTTCTTCACTGATTTAGAAAAAAACATAACAAAGTTCATTTGGAAGAACAAAAGATCAAGGATATCCAGGGAAAGAATGAAAAAAAAAAACACATATGATGGGGGCCTTGCAGTCCCTGACCTAAAACTATATTACAAAGCAGCAGTCATCAAAACAATTTGGTACTGGCTAAGAAACAGAAAGGAAGATCAGTGGAATAGACTGGGGGAAAGCGACCTCAGCAAGACAGTATACGATAAACCCAAAGATCCCAGCTTTTGGTACAAAAATCCACTATTCGATAAAAACTGCTGGGAAAATTGGAAGACAGTGTGGGAGAGACTAGGAATAGATCAACACCTCACACCCTACACCAAGATAAATTCAAAATGGGTGAGTGACTTAAACATAAAGAAGGAAACCATAAGTAAATTGGGTAAACACAGAATAGTATACATGTCAGACCTTTGGGAGGGGAAAGGCTTTAAAACCAAGCAAGATATAGAAAGAATCACAAAATGTAAAATAAATAATTTTGACTACATCAAACTAAAAAGCTTTTGTACAAACAAAACCAATATAACTAAAATCAGAAGGGAAACAACAAATTGGGAAAAAATCTTCATAGAAACCTCTGACAAAGGTTTAATTACTCACATTTATAATGAGCTAAATCAATTGTACAAAAAATCAAGCCATTCTCCAATTGATAAATGGGCAAGGGAAATGGATAGGCAGTTCTCAGATAAAGAAATCAAAACTATCAACAAGCACATGAAGAAGTGTTCTAAATCTCTTATAATCAGAGAGATGCAAATCAAAACAACTCTGAGGTACCACCTCACACCTAGCAGATTGGCTAACATAACAGCAAAGGAAAGTAATGAATGCTGGAGGGGATGTGGCAATGTAGGGACATTAATTCATTGCTGGTGGAGTTGTGAACTGATCCAACCATTCTGGAGGGCAATTTGGAACTATGCCCAAAGGGCGACAAAAGAATATCTACCCTTTGACCCAGCCATAGCACTGCTGGGTCTGTACCCCAAAGAGATAATGGACACAAAGACTTGTACAAAAATATTCATAGCTGCACTCTTTGTGGTGGTCCAAAACTGGAAAACGAGGGGATGCCCATCAATTGGGGAATGGCTGAACAAACTGTGGTATATGTTGGTGATGGAGTACTATTGTGCTAAAAGGAATAATAAAGTGGAGAAGTTCCATGGAGACTGGAACAACCTCCAGGAAGTGATGCAGAGCGAGAGGAGCAGAACCAGGAGAACATTGTACACAGAGACTAATACACTGTGGTATAATCGAACATAATGGACTTCTCCATTAGTGGCGGTGTAATGTCCCTGAACAACTTGCAGGGATCCAGGAGAAAAAAACACCATTCATAAGCAAAGGATAAACTATGGGAGTGGAAACACCGAGAAAAAGCAACTGCCTGAATACAGAGGTTGAGGGGACATGACAGAGGAGAGACTCTAAATGAACACTCTAATGCAAATACTATCAACAAAGCAATGGGTTCAAATCAAGAAAACATCTAATGCCCAGTGGACTTACGCGTCGGCTATGGGGGGTGGGGGGGAGGAAAAGAAAATGATCTATGTCTTTAACGAATAATGCTTGGAAATGATCAAATAAAATATATTTAAAAAAAAAACATTAGAAGGGAAATAACAAATGGGGAATTATACCAAGTATCTGTGACAAAGGCTTTATTTCTTAAATAAATAGAGAACTGAATCAAATTTATAAGAAATTTATGAAACATTCTTCATCTGTAAATGGTCAAAGTATATGAACTGGTAGTTCTCATCTGAAGAAATTAAATTATCAATATTCATATGAAAAAATACTCCCAAATCACTATTGATTAGAGAAATGAACATTTAAATTACTCTGTGATGCCACCTCACACTTAGATTGGATATGATGACAAAAAAGGGAAATGATAAATCTTGGAGAAAATATGGGAAAACTAGAAAACTGACACATTGCTTGTAGAACTGTGAACTGATCCAATCATTTTGGAGTGTAATATGGAACAAAAACAAAGAGGACACAAAAATTATGCATATCATTTGATCCAGCAATGCCACTACTGGGTCTTTATCCCAAAGACATCACAGATAGGGGGAAAGGATTTATCTGTTCAAAAATATTTTAGGAGCATTTGGAAGTAGCAAAGATTTGGAAACTGAGGAGGTGTCCATCAATTAGAGAAGGGCCAAACAAGCTATTTTACATGGGTTTATGGAATACTATTTTAACATAGAAATAATGAACCATGTAAGTACAAAAAAATTTGGAAATACACATGAACTGATTCAAAGTAAAGTGATCAGAGCCAGAAGAACACTGTATTGAGAAATTGAAATATTGTATGATGATCATCTGTGGACTAACCTATTATCAGCAAAACAAAGTCCCAAGAAAAACCCCCAAGTGTCTCATGATAAAAAAATGCTATCTGTAGCAAAAGAAAGAACTATTGTAATCTTGAAAGCAATGCACATCATCTTTCACTTTATTTCTTACCCAAGATTTTTTTTAATTTTATGTGTGATGTCTGTCTTTTGTCAAATCATGGAGAATGTGCAAATACAAATTGTATGAAAGTCCAACGCCCTTGATCTAAATTTTTATTACTTTGAAGGAGGATGTAGGAAGGGAGGGAGAGAATATGAATCACAAAATATCAGAAAACAATTGTCAAAAATAATTTACTTAAGTAAAAAAATTAAATTAAGTTAAATTTAAAATAACCAATGATGCCAAAATGAAAAGGAAATCAAGAAATTGGAAAAAATACAACTTTCTTTGACAAATGATAAATAATGATACAAATATATAATATAATACAATATATAAAATGATATTTAAAAAAGTGAACCAAATTAAAAAAAACCATAAGGCATTTCCTAATTGGTAAATGGTAAAAGAATATTAACAGTAAGTTTTCAGGAGAAATTAAAACTATTAATAGACATGTGAAAAATGCTCTTTCACTATTGATTAGAGAAATAGAAATTAAAACAACTCTGAGGCACCACTTTACTCTTATCAGATTGTTTAAAATGACAGAAATAGAAAGTGAAATGCTGGTGGGGATTTGGAAAAATGAGGACACTGAAAAGCAGTGTTGGTGGACTTGTTAACTAGTCCATACATGCCTGAGAACCATTTAAAACTGAAAACTGTGCCTAAAAGGCTATAAAACAATTCAATCCCTTTAACCAGAAATACAAGTACTTGGTCTTTAATCCCAAGAGTTCAAAGAAGAGGGGAAAAAACCTATTTAAATAAAATATTTATGGCAGTTCTTTTTGTGATGACAAAGAATTTGTAACTGACAGGATGGCCATTGATTGAGAAATAGATGGTCAAATTGTGGTATCTGATTGTGATGAAATATTGTTTTTCTAACAGAAATGATGAGCAGAATGATTTCAGAAAAACTTAGGAAGATATATATATATATATATATATTCATGTAAATGAAGTGAACAGAACCAGGAGCACATTGGACACATTAACAACAATATTCATAGCTGCACTCTTTGTGGTGGCCAAAAATTGGAAAACGAGGGGATTCCCATCAATTGGGGAATGGCTGTACAAATTGTGGTATATGTTGGTGATGGAATACTATTGTGCTAAAAGGAATAATAAAGTAGAGGAATTCCATGGAGACTGGAACAACCTCCAGGAAGTGATGCAGAGCATCAGAAAGGAGCAGAACCAGGAAATCATTATACACAGAGACTGATACATTGTGGTACAATCAAAGGTGATGGACTTCTCCATTAGTGTCAATGCAATGTCCCTGAACAATCTGCAGGGATCTAAAAAATACTATCCACAAGCAGAGGATAAACTGTGGGAGTAAAAACACCGATGAAAAGCAACTTCTTGACTATAGGGGTTGAGGGGATATGACTGAGGTGAGACTCTAAATGAACACTCTAATGCAAATACCAACAACAGGGAAATGGGTTCGAGTCAAGAACACATGTGATAACCAGTGGAATTGTGCGTCGGCTATGGGAGAGGGAAAGGTGGTGGGAGAGGGGGTGGGGAGGAAAAGAAAATGATCTTTGTTTCCAGTGAATAAAGTTTGGAAATGACCAAATAAAATAATGTTTAAAATTAAAAACAACAACAACAATATTTTAAAGATAATCTCCTATGAAGAATGTATATATTCTGATCATGATAATTCCAAATACCCGTGAGGAAAAATGTTATCTACCTTCACAGAGTTCTGATCAACTCTGAGTGTAAATTGAATCGTATTTTCTTTTTCTTTTCTTTTTTCTTACTTTTTGATATATTTTCTTTTGCAACAATTAGTAAAAAGGAAATATATTTTGCATTCTTTCATATGTATGATCAATGTCACATCTTTTGCCTTCCCAAGAGGTGGAGTAGCAGTGGCTGAGATGGAGAACTTTGTAATTCAAAAGTATTAAAATGGATGTTAAATGTCTTACATATTATTGGGAAACATTTAACAAAATACAAATGAAAATTTAAAAAAATGACATATTTGAAACATTACATTCATATACCATCAACACTTTCATAAAAGCTTCTTATAACAACTTTATGCATAAGATGGAGAGATGTGGACAATATGACAAAAAAGTATTTATAAAGTATTTTCCAGTGTTTCACTGGAAGAATCCAAATATTCTTGATTATAGAAAAAGGTTACCTATTCTGTCATTGTATTGTTTAAAATTTTTAGTTTCAGGAAGATTAAATGACCACTGAGGTCATCCAAGGAGAATCATGAAGTAATAAATGCAAAGTCCAACAATTGTAGTCTAAAGAACAAATTGCACAATATATTGTGATGATATGGCTAGAACAATAACTGTAAAGAGAGAATCTAGAAGCTTGTAAATTCCACATGGGTTAACAATATGATTTAGAAATCAGAAATCTAATTGATTTAAACTGAATTCATATGTATTTACATATATCAACATATATATTTACATATATATTAATAAAATATAGCTACATATATATATTTACAATTCCACTATGTTCTGCTCTTCTCATTTGGATCAGAACTATTTTGTCCAATTATCAATGCTACATTTCAGAAGGCACAATGAAAGCTTGAAATGTTCAAAAGAGAACTATGGTGTAATAATAATAATAGTAGTAGTAATAAAAATGGCTAGTATTTGTATCATTCTATATCATTTGCATAGCATTTAACTTTTTAAAATGTTATCCTTCTAACAACCCTGAGAAGTAAGTGATATTATCATTGCTATTTTACAGATGAGAAACCTGAGGAAGACAGATGTTACGTGTTTTTTTCTAGTGTCCTCCAACTAGGAAGCATCTAACACCATATTTGAATCTGGGTCTTTCTGACGCTAGACCCAACTCTCTATCCTCAGTACCACTTAGGAATCTCATGACTATGTATCATGTTATATATGCATCATTTATTGGAACTGGGTATGGTTAATCTGGAGCAGAAAAGACCAAGCAGGAGCATCATAATTATCAGGTAGTCAAAGAAATTTTCTTATGAAAGGGATAAGACATATGCTTAGTCCATGATAGGAGAATTAGGAATTTACTGATTGATTTAGCTTAGCATAAAGGGGAAAAAAGCTAAACATTTAAATTGTCAACCTCAGTGGATATGCAGGATTAATGGCTGGATGGCTACTCCATGAATATTGCACATTGTATTTATGCTTCATGGATACAATTTAGACTTGATACTCTTACATATTCTTTAAAACTTTACAATTATGTAATAGAGGAATAAAATTTGTTAACAGGAAGGGATTGAAAATAAACTTATCACCTATGTGAGGAGATTGGTGCAGTTTAATAAATTATAATGAAAGATTAAATCCCAATAGCAATGCAGTCCCATGAGTATGAAAATGTTAGAATAAGTTTCAGCCAAATCCAGGCCTACCTGAATTATTCAGATTTCATTCTTCCCAGAGGCTATCTCTGGTAATAACCTTGCACTTGCTTATCCTTTTATTGCATTGTTGTGGAAGAACAGCAAAAATCAGCAATCAGAAGCATATTAAAATTCTGTACCTTTCAAACAAGCCCGGAGTTCCCCTTGTTCTATTTTCTGAACAATTTTTACTGAATATTGGGTAGACAGATGAAGATGTTTTCTTTACTGGTTAGTTCCCTAAGGCATAAATAATAGATGTTAGGTTGTAAAAGAAGGTGATGTAGACTTATTCACCATTAAAAAGAACATAGAAAATTCAAAGGCTGGAAGAAAACAGAAATGTAAAATAATGGACATTTTCAAAATATTAAACTTCTGAATATCAGCCACTTTGCTTACATGGTATTTGCTTGGTAGATGTATCTCAAGCCTCTTTGGAAAGCCAAAAGCATTGATTTATTACTATCTCTGAAGCTAGATGTTCCCAAAGAAATAACTTCATTTCTTCCAGAGCTTTAGAGTCTATTAAGAAGATCAAGTACAGCATATCAATAGTCAGAGTAGGAAAAAAAATGACCTTTCAACATAAGAAGCTAGGATCCTTTTTGACTTTAAGCAGATATATGAAAATATTATATAGGAATGTTAAGATTCCTAGAGGCATATAAGTGGCTCAGTGGTAGAGTGCTGGGTTTGAAGTCAAGAAGATTCATCTTCCTGAGTTCAAATCTGGCCTCAGACAAGTACAGGCTTTGTGATCCTGGGCAAGTCATTTAATTCAGTTTGCCTCAGATTCCTCATATTTAAATAAAATGGAGATTAAAACTGCAAACTACTCCAGTATCTTTGTGAAATTAACAACAAATTGCATCATGGAGAATCAGAAGCATGTGAAAAAGGACTGATCAATAATTTTAAGATATCTTAAACACAATTGATACTTGAAAATATATAAATTAACTAAATTTAAAAAAGCAATTACAAAAAAGAATTTTTTAAATTTCATTTGACTAAATTTAGAAGCAAATTATACATTGTTATTGACTATCTAGCTGACTACACTAACTGATGACAGGATATTTGATCAGCTCAGATTATAACCATTCTTTATGTTTTAGCCTTTTGCTTCATAAAACCTCCTAGGGTGGGTGCAATTGGTCCTATAACCTAAACTTTTCATTGAACAAAATGTCTAGACCAGGGGTTCTTAGAGTTCCTTGCCTAGTTTTTCCTCCTCCCCCAATGTCTCCAGCATAGTTTCATGAGAACAAAATTGATTTCTTGCCCTCTCCTTGCTCCTCCTTCACTCACAGTTTTGTTCTCTCTGGCCCAATGCAAGCCAGTGCAGGTGAGTAATGATCTGTAAAGCTGAGTTATAGATAACCTTGGGGAATAGGAAGCTCATGGACCTATGGAAGTTATGCCCACTGAGGGAAGAGGGAAACATTAAAGTATGCTGGAACAAAAAACATGGTTGTTTACTTGCAAATATGGGTGATCCCAGAAGCCAGGATGCATGTGTTCATTTCCTTATTTTCAATGGTGGATGGGCATATTGGCCATATTCACATTCTGTGTCTCAGTTTTCACATCTGTAAGCTTTTCATAAAGTGCAATGTACATAGCATGACATATGGACCTATCTTTCAGTAAGCTGGGGTTAGTCAAAAGCTGCTATTTATAAATTGTTTTGTAAAGAGAAGGGCTCTCTGAATGCCAAAAATAAAATAATACTACTTAAAAGAAACATTTTGTACATTTCAAAAGACTATATAAATGTCCATTTAAAATAAGTTTTTTTAGGAATCTTTTAAAAAAAGATGAATATATGAAACACACCCAAAGTCCAAAGAAAAATGATAATTTGACACAGATTGTGGAAGAACTCAAAAAGGACTTCAAAAGCCAATTAAGAGAGGAAAAAATAGAAAGAAATGAAAGTGATGCCAAGAGCAATGAAAGTGATGTAAGAAGAAATGGGACAGTTGAAAAAGGAGAACCAAAAACTGACAGAAAAAAAAAATCAAGCCTTAAAAATCAGAATTGATCATCTAGAAACTAATGATTGCATGAGAAATCAAGAAACCACAAAGCAGAATCAAAAAATACAAAAAAAATAGAGGGAAACATGAAAAATCTTATTTAAAAAACTGCTGTAGAAAATAGATCTACACTTCCAGGTAAACATGGAAGCAATCTAGATGCGAATCACTTCCTCTCCACTGGCACAGAATGAAATAGACTACCTCAAAAGAGAATAAAAATCATTCTTGGAAGAATGGAGTGACTCTCCAGTATGCCACATCAATGAAGGTACATGGGGTTTGAACATTTCCACACTATAAGAAGGACGAAAAGCTTGCAGAAAAATGGGAACTGAGCTGCCCTTGCCCCATCTCCCCCACGGAACCAGAGTAGGGGCTAGGGAGCTCACCAGAGACAGCAAGTGAGCAAGGAATGTTTCTGTCTGGGGGGGCACACCAGGGTGCCTGGGATCTAACGAGGACTGCTAGGGAACTATCCCCCTCAGGGAGGTTTCACTGGAGAACCCTGCTCACTAGAGAACGTGCAGACCATGGGTGCCCTTGAAAACTGTGAACAGTGTGGAGTCTCTAGAAACTGTAGAAACTGCCTGAGTCCAAAGCTGTGTTCCTTGCTGTAGTGGGGGGGGGGGCATGCCAGGGTCCTTGGAAACTGACACGGGCTACCAGGGAACTCTCTCTCAGAGTGGTTTTACAGGAGATTCCTGCTCACCAGAGAGAAGAGACCACAGAGCACAGGGCTGGGCATGCTAACAAATAGTGGAGGCTGGGAAGAACTAGTCTGAGGCAACTTAAATCCACAAAAAACCCACCCATATCACCTAGATCTCTGACCAAAAAGAAAGGGAAAACCACCAAAGGGATGGTTCACACTGCCTAAGATCAACCCTCCAAGAAGAAAGGGAAAAAAGTGACTATTGAAAAATTTTATGGAGGGAAAGCCTAGGCGACAGAGAAGAAAGAGGATGAAATTCAAACAAAATCAAAACATGCCCCCCCCAAATAGAAATTATTCACAAGCTCTGGAAGAACTCAAAATGGAGCTTATCCAAAAGATGGAAACCTTCTGGAAAGAAAAATGGGAAAAAATTCAGAAAGAGGTCAGCAGCCTGACAGACAAGAACTCAAAATTGGAGAGAGAGTTGGAAGCCTCAAATAGAAGGGCATACCAAACTGAAAAGCAAAACCAGTCCTTAAAGATCAGAATTAAGCAACTGGAAGACAATACTCTTGCAAAACTGCAAGAATTAATAAAGCCAAGTCAAAAAATTAATGAATTAAAAAGAAAACATAAAATATCTCACCAGGAAAACAGAGGAAGGAGAGACAACTTGAGAATCATTGATCTACCCGAAAAACCAGAGATAAAAATCTTGATGCCATACTACAACAAATCACCAAAGAAAATTGCCCGGATGTTCTCAAGAAAGGGGGAAAATAGAAATAGAAAGGGTTCATAGAACACCCTCTATACTAAATCCCCAAAAGACAACCCCCAGGATTGTAATCGCCAAATTCAAGAGCTTCCAAGCTGAGGAGAAAATCTTACAAGAAGCTAAGAAGAGGAACTTCAGATATAGAGGAACCCCCATAAGGATCACACATGACCTAGCAACAAACACACTAAGAGACCACAAAACCTGGAACACAATACTCAGAAAGGCAAGAGAACAGGGTCTTGAACCAAGAATCAGCTACCCATCAAAACTGACTATATACTTCCAGGGGAAAGGATGGGCATTCAACAAAATAGAAGATTTCCAAGTATTTGCAAAGAAAAGACGAGAAATCACTGGAAAGTTTGACATTCAAACACAAAGAGCAAGAGAAACATGAAAAGGTAAATATGAAAGAAAGCGAAAAGGAGAGAAGTGTTTTTTTTTTCTCTTACTCAAACTCTCTTCTATAAAGGCTACAAAAGATCCAATCATATATAATAACATATGGGGGGAATGTTATTGGTAACTTTCAAAAATTGTATGCATTAATAGAGTAATCAGAAGAATCACTCACAGGGAAAGATCGAGGCATTAACATGATTTGGAGGGGAAAAAAGAAAGAAAAAGGGAGGGAGGATCTACGTTGGTAATAAGATATACTTGAAGAAATAGAAATAAATTAAATAGAATAATCTTTGTCCCACAAAGATACACATGGGAAGGGGAGGGGAAGAATTCTCTTATAAGAAGAAGAGAAGAGTACTAATTGGTATTACTTAAACCCTACTCTCAGTGAAATCAACTCTGAGAGGGAAGAGCATCTATATCCATTGGGATCTTGAATTCTATCTTATCCAACAGGGTAAGGGAGAAGGGTAAACTAAAGGGGGCTAAGGGGAAGGGAGTAAAAAAAAGGAGGGAAGGTAAGGGGGAGGGGAAGGGAACAAACAGGGAGGGGTAAGAAATGGAAGTATAACAAGGGAGGGGACTAGGGGGAGTGATTTAAAGTAAACCACTGATATATAAGGTTTTAGCAAAAGAAGAAAGGTCAGAATCAGGGGAGGATATCAAAATGATGGGGAATTCACAAATGACAATCATAACATTGAACGTAAATGGGATGAACTCACCCATAAAACATAGATGAATAATAAGGTGGATCAGAATCCCAAACCCTACCATATGTTGTCTTCAAGAAACACACTTGAGGTGGGCAGATACTCCCAAGGTCAGAATCAAAGGTTGGAGTAAGACCTATTGGGCCTCAACTGACAGAAAAAAGGCAGGAGTAGCAATCATGATATCTGACAAAGACAAAGCAAAAGTAGACCTGATTAAAAGAGATAGGGAAGGCAAATTCATCCTGATAAACAGGAGTATAAACAATAAGGAAATATCAGTAATCAACATATATGCACCAAATGGTATAGCATCCAAATTTCTAATGGAGAGACTGGGAGAATTGAAGGAGGAAATAGATAAGAAAGCTATACTAGTGGGAGATCTGAACCAACCTCTATCAAATTTAGACAAATCAAATAAATAAATAAATAAATAAGAGGTAAAAGAGGTAAATGAAATCATAGAAAAATTAGAGTTAATAGATATATGGAAAAATATAAATTGGGACAAAAAGGAATACACCTTCTTTTCAGCACCACATGGCACATTCACAAAAATTGACCATACACTAGGTCATAAAAACGTGGCATAAAAATGCAGAAAAGCAGAAATAATTAATGCAACCTTTTCAGATCATAAGGCAATAAAATAACAATCAATAAGGGTATATGGAGAGCAAAATCAAAAATCAATTGGAAATTAAATAATATGATGCTTCAAAATCAGTTAGTTAGCAAACAAATCATAGAAACAATTAATAATTTCATTGAAGAAAATGACAATGGTGAGACATCCTTTCCAACTTTATGGGATGTAGCCCAAGCAATACTCAGAGGAAAATTCATATCACTGAATGCATATATGAAGAAATTAGGGAGGGCATAGATAAATGAATTGGAAATGCAAATCAAAAAACTTGAAAGCAAAAAAATTAAAACCCCCTGAAGAAAACCAAATTAGAAATCCTAAAAATTAAGGGAGAAATTAATAAAATTGAAAGTGATAGAACCATTGAACTAATAGATAAGACAGAAAGCTGGTACTTTGAAAAAACAAAAAAAGTAGACAAAGTACTGGTCAATCTAATTAAAAAGGAGAGAAGAAAATCAAATTAACAGTATCATAGATGAAAAGGGGGATCTTACCTCCAATGAAGAGGAAATTAAGGTAATCATTAAAAACTTCTTTGCCCAATTATATGGCAATAAATATATCAATCTAGGTGATATGGATGAATACTTACAAAAATGCAAATTGCCTAGACTAACAGAAGAAGAAATAGAATTCTTAAATAATCCCATATCAGAAAAAGAAATCCAACAGGCCATGAAAGAACTCCCTAAGAAAAAATCCCCAGGGCCTGATGGATTCACTAGTGAATTCTATGAAACATTCAAAGAACAGATAACCCCAATACTATATAAACTATTTGACATAATAAGCAAAGAGGGAGTTCTAACAATTTCTTTTATGACACAAACATTGTACTGACTCCAATACCAGGTAGATCAAAAATGGAGAAAGAAAACTACAGCCCAATCTCACTAGTGAACATAGATGCAAAAATCTTAAATAGGATACTAGCAGAAAGACTCCAGCAAGTGATCAGTAGGGTCATTCACTATGATTAAAAAGGATTTATAGCAGGAATTCAGGACTGGTTCAATATTAGGAAAACCATACACATAATTGACAATATCAACAAGCAAACCAACAAAAACCACATGATTATCTCAATGGACACAGAAAAAATTTTTGATAAGATACAACACCCCATTCCTACTAGAAACACTAGAAAGTATAGGTACAGAAGTGTCTTTCCTAAAAATAATAAACAGAATATATCTAAAACCATAAGCTAACATCATCTCCAATGAGGATAAACTAGATGCATTCCCAATAAGATCAGGAGTGAAACAAGGATGCCCATTATCACTTCTATTATTTAACATTGTACTAGAAAAACTAACAGTAGCAATTAGAGAAGAAAAAGAAATTGAAGGCATTAAAATAGGCAAGCAGGAGACCAAGTTATCACTCTTTGTGGATGATATGATGGTCTACTTAAAGAATCCTAGAGAATAAACAAAAAAAAGCTAATCAAAATAATCAACAACTTTAGCAAAGTTGCAGGAAACAAAATAAACCTACATAAGTCATCAGCATTTCTATATATTTCCAACATATCTCAGCAGCAACAATTAGAAAGAGAAATCCCATTCAAAATCACCTTAGACAAAATAAAATACTTAGGAATCTATCTCCTGAGACAAACACAGGAACTATATGAACACAACTACAAAACACTCTCCAAACAATTAAAACGAGACTTGAGCAATTGGAAAAAAAAACATTAACTGCTCATGGATAGGATGAGCCAATATAATAAAAATGAACATCCTACCCAACCTTATTTATCTATTTAGTGCCATACCCATTGTAATTCCAAAACATTTTTACTGAATGAGAATAAACCATAACAAAGTTCATTTGGAAGGACAAAGGATCAAGATATCCAGGGAAATAATGAAAAAAAAAAAGGAAGGTAGCCTTGCATTCCCAGATCTCAAAGTATAATCTAAAGCAGTAGTCATTAAAACAATTTGGTACTGGCTAAGAGACAGAAAGGAGTATCAGTGGAATAGACTTGGGGTAAGTGACCTCTGCAAATAATTCTATGACTTACCCAAAGACCCCAGCTTTTCAGACAAAAATCCACTATTTGACAAAAACTGATAGGAAAACTGGTAGCCAGAGTGGGAGAAATTACATCTGGATCAACACCTCACACCATACACCAAGATAAAGTCAGAAGGTTTGAATGACATCAACATAAAGAAGGAAACTATAAGTAAATTAGGTGAACATAGAAAGTATACATGCCAGACCTTTCAGAAGGGAAAGTCTTTAAAACTAAGCAAGCCATAGAAAGAGACAGAAAATGTAAAATAAATAATTTTGATTACATCAAATTAAAAAGGTTTGTACAAACAAAACCAATATAACCAAAATGAGAAGGGAAGCAAGAAATTGGGAAACAATCTTCATATCAAAAACCTCAGATAAAAGTCTAATTACTATTACTCAAATTTATAAAGAGCTAAGTCAATTGTACAAAAAATCAAGCCATTTTCCAATTGATAAATGGGCAAGGGACATGAATAGGCAGTTTTCAGCCAAATAAATCAAAACTATTAATAATCACATGAAAAAGTGCTCTAAATCTCTGATAATCAGAGAGATACAAATCAAAACAACTCTGAGGTATCACCTCACACCTAGCAGATTGACTAACATGACAGAAAAGGAAAGTAATGAATGTTGGACGGGATGTGACAAAGTGGGGACATTAATTCCTTGCTGGTGGAGTTATGAATTGATCCAACCATTCTGCAGGGCAATTTGGAACTATGCCCAAAGGGCGATAAAAGACTGTCTGTTCTTTGATCCAGCCATAGCACTGCTGGGTTTATACCCCAAAGAAACAATAAGTAAAAAGTCTTGTACAAGAATATTCATAGCTGTTCTCTGTGGTGGCAAAAACCTGGACAATGAGGGGATGTCCTTCAATTGGGGAATGGTTGAACAAATTGTGGTACATGTTGGTGATGGAATACTATTGTGTTAAAAGGAATAATAAAGTGGAGGAGTTCCATGGAGACTGGAAAGACCTCCAGGAAGTAATGCACAGTGAGAAAAGCAGAGCCAGGAGAACATTGCACCCAGAGACTGATACACTGTAGTACAATCGAAAGTAATGGATTTCTCTGTTATACTGTGGTACAATCAAAAGTAATGGACTTCTCCATTAGTCTCAATGCAATGTCCCTGAACAACATGCAGGGATCAAGGAGAAAAAAAAAAACACTACCCACAAGCAGAGGACAAAGGGTGGGAGTTAAAACACTGAGGAAGGACAACAACTTGACTACAGGTGTGGAGGGCATATGATCAAGGAGAGACTTTTAATGAACACCCTAATAGGGAATTCAATAGCATTGAAATGGCCTCAGGTTGAGGACGAATGTGATACCCAGAGGAATCACGCATCGCCAAAGGGAGGGAAGGGGGGTGGGGAAAGAAAAAAATGGTGATATTTGTTTCTAATGAATAATGTTTGAAAATGACCAAATAAAATAATGTTTAAAAAAAAGAAGAAAGTAGATCTAGGAGAGACAATTTGAAAATTATTAGACTGCCTGAAAGCTATGATCAAGAAAAATCCTTGTATATAATATTACAAGAAATCATCAAATATAACTGCCCAGAAAAACGTAAACAAGGAAATAAAATTGAAGTTGAAATAATTCATAGATATCTTCCAGAAAGAAATCCTCAAATTATAATTTCCAGGAATATAATAGCTAAATTCAAGAACCAAGAAAAGGGAAAAAAAATATTTCAAGGAGCCAGAAAAAAAACATTTAAATACCATGGAACTACAATCAAGATCACATAGGACCTAGTGGCTTATCCATTAAAGAAAAGTATGGAATATGATATTCAGGAAGGCAAAGATCTGGGTTCACATCCCAGAGTCACTTATCCAGCAAAACTTAGTATATTCTTTTTTTGGGGGGGGGAATTGACATTCAATAAGATGAAAGATTTCCAATCATTCCTGAGGGATTAGCCAGACATACACAAAAAATTTGAGTTCCAAACATAAGACACAAGAGAAGCCCAAAAAGGTAAATAAGAGGAAAATGTAAGGGTCTCATTAAGGTCAAAATGTTTATAAGTTTACATAGAAAGGTTTCTGTGATTCTCAAAAAATACCATTAGTAGTAAATAAGATAGAAGGAGTTTATGAATGATATGTAAAAAAAAATCAAATTAAGGACTGAAAGAGAGAGTTTCACTGAGAAAAAAGAGAGGGGAGAGATAGAATGCAGTAAATTATATAACATAAAGAGGAGTGAAAAATCATTATAGAGAGGGTAGCATAAGGATGGTGACTGGCAATACTTAAACTTTACTCTAATTTTAAAGGGCTCAGGGAGGTTAAAACAAATATACTCAATGGGTTATTGAATTCTATCTTATCCTACTCAGTGGAGTATAGAATTCTATCTTATCCCACAGAGAAGTAGAAGGGAATAAGACAAGGTAGATAATTGGAGGGAGGGGGATGTGGGCAATAAATTACTGGTGAAGAACAGGGAGAAAGGGAATAGAGCAGGATTTAAAAGAGATAATATGATGAAGGACAATACAGAGTTAGTAATCATAATGCTGCATGTGGACAGGATGAACTCACCCATTAAATGGAAGTGGATAGCAGAGTAGCTGAAAAACCAGATTCCTACTATATGTCATTTACAAGAAACACATTTGAGTAAGGGTGAAACATACAGATTCAAGGTTTAAAATCAGAAATTTATTATGTGTCATCAAAAGTTAAAAAAAAAAAAACAAAACAAAGATGAGTAGGGGGTGGGTGGATAGCTCAGTGGATCTAGAGCCAGGACTTCAGACCAGAGGTCCTAGGTTCAAATATGGTCTCAGACACTTCATAGCTGTGTGACACTTGGCAAGTCAGGAGTAGCAATCATGATAACAGACAAAGCCAAAGTAGAAATTGATCTGATTAAAAGAGATAAGGAAGTGTGAATTTTAAAACTATTTCACCCTAATCAGACCATTCTTTAAAAGATTGATTTGGACACTTCCAGGTAATAATGGCTGCAATCTAGACGCCACATGCTTCCTCTCCCCAGCACCAAACAAAACAGACTACATCAAAAGAACATAAAAATCACCTTTGGCAGAACAGGACTCCCCAGTATCCCAAAGAGGTGAAGGTACGTGGGGCTTGAACATTTCCACACTATAATAAGAAGGAGGAAAAGCTTGCACAGAAAAGTGAACTGAGCCGCCCTTCCCCCACCCCACCTCCCCCACCAAACCAGAGTGAGCTACCTGAATGCTCACCTGGACAGCAAGTGAGTGGGGAACATCTCTGTCGGGGGGGGGGGGGCACTCCAGGGTCCTTGGGATCTGGGGAATGACAGGAAAAAATGTCTCAGGGAGGTTTCACTGGAGAACCCGGCACTGAGCAAGAGGGTCAGTGGAGCTGTACTTGGGGCGGCTGAGCTGAACATCTCCATGGAGCTAAACACCAGGGGTGGACCACACGCTGATTATCTGGGAGGAGCTGAACACCTGGGCAGTGTGGCTGTGATCAGGGACCCAGTGCTCTAAGAAACCTCAGAGGCTGGGAAGAACTAGTCTGAATCAACCTAAATTCACAGAAAAACGACCCATATAACCCAGACCCCAGACCAAAAAGGAAAGGGGAATAAAACCACCAAAGGGATGGCTCACATGGCCCAAAATCAAGCCTCCAGGAAGAAAGGGAAAAAAGTGACTATTGAAAACTTTTATGGTGGAAGTACCCAAGGAAAAGAGGAGAATAAGGAGGAAACACCCAAAAAAATCAGAACATTCCTACCAAATAGGAAACTATCAACAAGCTCTGGAAGATCTCAAACTGGAACTTATCCAAAAGATGGAAACCTGGAAAGAAAAATGGGAGAAAGAGATCAGAAGACTGACAGATAAGACTGCTCAATTGGAAAAAGAGCTCGAAGCATCCAATAGAAGGGCAGACAAAGCTAAAAAGCAAAACCAGTCCCTAATGACCAGAATCAAGCAACTCGAAGAAAGTGAGATGATAAAACAGCAAGAATCAATAAAGCAAATGCAAAAAATTAATGAATTAGAAGAAAACATAAAACATCTCACTGAGAAGGTCACAGATCTGGAAAACTGAGGGAGAAGAGACAACCTCCGAATTATCGGTCTCCCAGAAAAACCAGATATAAACAATAAACTCGATATTATTCTACAGGAGATTATAAAAGAAAATTGCCCCCACGTTCTGGAGCAAGGGGGCAAAATAGAAATAGAAAGGATTCATAGATCACCCTCTATAATAAATCCCCAAAAGACAACCCCTAGGAATGTAATTGCCAAATTCAAGAGCTTCCAAGAAAAGGAGAAAATTCTACAAGAAGCCAAGAAGAAGAGCTTCAGATATAAGGGGGCTACCATAAGGATCACAAAGGACTTAGCAGCTAACACACTAAGAGACCACAAAGCATGGGACATGATATTTAGAAAGGCAAGAGAGGTGGGTCTCCAACCAAGAATCAACTACCCAGCAAAACTGACTATATACTTCCAGGGGAAAGTATGGGCATTCAACAAAATAGAAGATTTCCAAGCATTTGCTAAGAAAAGACCAGAAATTAGTGGAAAGTTCGATATCCAAGCACAGAAAGCAAGAGAAACATGAAAAGGTAAATATGAAAGAAAGGGAAAAGGAGATAAATCTTATCTTTTTCTTTAAGTAAACTCTCTTCTATAAGGACTACATTTACATAAAATTATATATATTTTAATATGTGGGGAAAATGTTTTGTGTAACTCTTATAAATTGTATCATCATAAGAGTAGTTAGAAGAAACATGCATAGGGAAAGATTGGGGCATTAAGAAGATTTGGGGAAAGTGGGGGCAAAGAAAGGAAAAGGGAG
Organism: Monodelphis domestica; assembly: GCF_027887165.1. Classification (NCBI taxonomy): domain Eukaryota; kingdom Metazoa; phylum Chordata; class Mammalia; order Didelphimorphia; family Didelphidae; genus Monodelphis; species Monodelphis domestica. The sequence goes on from NC_077229.1 coordinate 149,580,008, forward strand.
GGGGGAACCGTCGATAATACTAAGAATAACTTCAAGAAATAGGGGGGGGAATCAATAGAATAATCTTTCCCATATAAAGATACACATGGGAAGGGGAGGGGAAGAACTCTCATATGAGAAGGAGAGGAAGAGAGCATGAAGTGGAATTACTTAAACCTTACACTCAGTGAAATAAAATCTGAGAGGGAAGAACATCTAGATCCAGTGGGATCCTGAATTCTATGTTATCCAACGGGGCAAGAAAGAAAGAAAAATTAAGGAGGGGGAAAGGGGAGGGAGTAAAAAAAGGGAGTAAAGGAGTGGGGGAGGGGAAGGGAGCATAAAAAGGGAGGGGCTAGAAAGGGAAGCATATCAAGGGAGGGGACTAGGGTGACTGACCTAAAGTAAATCACTGGTTCAAAATGATATAGCTAAAGAAGAAAGGTGAGAACTAGGGGAAGATATGAAAATGCCAGTGAATCCACAAATGACAATCATAACTTTGAACGTGAATGGGATGAACTCACTCATAAAACTTAGAGAAGTAGCAGAGTGGATTAGAACCCAAAACCCTACCATATGTTGTCTTCAAGAAACACATATGAGACGGGTTGACACTCAAAAGGTTAGATTTAAAGGTTGGAGTAAGACCTTTTGGGCCTTAACTGATAGAAAGAAGGCAGGATTTGCAATCATGATATCTGACAAAGCCAAAGCACAAATAGACCTGATCAAAAGGGATAGGAAAGCTAAATATATTCTGCTAAAAGGGAGTATAGACAATGAGGAAATATCACTAATAAACATGTATGCACCAAATGGTATAGCATCCAAATTTTAATGGACAAACTAGGAGAATTGAAGGAGGAAATAAACAGTAAAACCATATTAGTGGGAGACTTGAACCAACCACTATCAAATTTAGATAAATCAAACCAAAAAATAAACAAGAAAGAGGTAAAAGAGGTGAATGAAATCTTAGAAAAATTAGAGTTAATAGACATATGGAGAAAAATAAATAGAGACAAAAAGGAATACACCTTCTTCTCAGCACCACATGGCACATTCACAAGAATAGATCATACAATAGGTCATAGAAACATGGCACTCAAATGCAGAAAAGCAGAAATAATAAATGCAGCCTTTTCAGATCACAAGGCAATAAAAATATTGATCAGTAAGGGTACATGGAGAGCCAAATAAAAAATTAATTGGAAATTAAATAATATGATACTCCAAAATCAGATAGTTAGAGAAGAAATCATAGAAACAATTAATAATTTCATTGAAGAAAATGACAACGGCGAAACATCCTTTCAAACCTTATGGGATGCAGCTAAGGCAGTACTTAGAGGAAAATTCATATCCCTGAGTGCATATATTAACAAATTAGGGAGGACAGAGATCAAGGATTTGGAAATGCAAATCAAAAAACTTGAGAACAAACAAATTAAAAACCGCCAGAAGAAAACCATACTAGAGATCCTAAAAATTAAGGGAAAAATTAATAAAATCGAAAGTGAAAGAAATATTGAGCTAATAAACAAGATTAGAAGCTCGTACTTTGAAAAAACAGACAAAATAGACAAAATACTGGTTAATCAAATTAAAAAAGGAAAGAAGAAAGGCAAATTAACAGCATTAAAGATGAAAAGGGGGATAGCACCTCCGATGAAGAAGAAATTAAGGCAATCATTAAAAACTATTTTGCCCAACTATATGGCAATAAATATACCAACCTAGTTGATATGGATGGATATTTACAAAAATATAAATTGCCTAGACTAACAGAAGAAGAAACAGTTTTCTTAAATAATCCCATATCAGAAAAAGAAATCCAACAGGGCATCAAAGAACTTCCTAAGAAAAAATCCCCAGGGCCTGAAGGATTCACCAATGAATTCTATCAAACATTCAGAGAATAGTTAATCCCAGTACTATACAAACTATTCAACATAATAAGCAAAGAGGGGGTTCTACCAAACTCCTTTTATGACACAAACATGGTACTAATTCCAAAGCCAGGCAGGCCAAAAACAGAGAAAGAAAATTATATACCAATCTCCCTAATGAATATAGATGCAAAAATCTTAAATAGAATACTAGCAAAAAGACTCCAGCAAGTGATCAGAAGGGTCATCCACCATGATCAAGTAGGATTTATACAAGGGATGCAGGGCTGGTTCAACATTAGGAAAACTATCCACATAATTGACCACATCAACAAGCAAACCAACAAGAACCATATGATTATCTCAATAGATGCAGAAAAAGCCTTTGATAAAACACAACACCCATTCCTACTAAAAACACTAGAAAGCATAGGAATAGAAGGGTCATTCCTAAAAATAATAAACAGTATTTATCTAAAACCATCAACTAATATCATCTGCAATGGGGATAAACTAAATCCAATCCCATTAAGATCAGGAGTGAAACAAGGATGCCCTTTATCACCTATATTATTTGACATTGTATTAGAAACACTAGCAGTAGCAATTAGAGAAGAAAAAGAAATTGAAGGCATTAAAATAGGCAAGGAGGAGACCAAAGTATCGCTCTTTGCAGATGACATGATGGTCTACTTAAAGAATCCTAGAGATTCAACCAAAAAGCTAATTGAAATAATCAACAACTTTAAATAGGAAAGAACAATCAAATCCATTGGGGCAGAGAATATTATTTTGTCCCATAGGGAAGTAGAAGGGTAAGAAATGGACTGGTGGGGAGGGAAGCAGTACAAGGGAGGGAGAGGGTGTGGGTAGTTTAAAAAGTTTGTAAAGAAAATAAGGGAGGAATAAAAAGGGATGGGGTAGAAAGGGAAGTAAAATAAGGGAGAGAATTAGGAGGACTGATTAAAAACAAACATTGGTGTAGAAGGAAATAGTAAAAGAAGAAAAGTCTGGACTACAAGTGGAAACAAAAGTACTGAGAAATGTAGAGCTGATAATCATAACTCTGAATGTGAATGGAACTCACCCAAAAAACATAAGCAAATAGCAGTGTGGATTAGAATCCAAAACCCTACCATATATTGTCTACAGGAAACACACATGAGGAAGGTAGACACGCATAGGGTAGAAGTAAGAGGTTGGAGCTAAATCTATTGGGTATCAACTGATAAAAAGAAGGGAGGAGTTGCAATCATGATATCTGACAAAACCAAAGTAAAAATAGATCAAGTTAAAAGGTATAGAGAAGGTAATTACATCCTGATAAATGGGAATGTAGACGATGAGTAAACATCAATACTCAACATGTATGCATGTAAACCTTAAAATTCCTTAGACTTATAAATGTTGGAAATTTCACCATTGGAAAATTTTATACTTGGAAAATTTCTTACTGATAGTCTATTGGAATGTGAACCCCATTGGCATGGGAGGTTCCTCCTCCTCCCTTCTTAAGATTACTTTAGGACAGAAACCTTTTGCTGAACAATGGAAAGGACTTTGCCCTATGCTTAAGCATAGAACAGGAATTTCTTTGAGTCATGATTGATTTTAGAATTGATACAATGGAGATACTTGGAATCAATCTCCACCCTACTCAGTCCTAACAGGATTGAGGAAGGGCTGCAGCATAGATCAAAATTTAATTATTCCAATCTCTACCCTACTCAGGTTAACAGGATTTAGGAAGGGCTGTAGCAAAGGATCAAAAATTTAATTATTTGAAAATATGACCTTCAACAGACATGTGCAAAGCCAGAGACCTCTGGGCAGTCCTGGGTTAAGCTAGAGCCTCCATTGGCACAGGGAAATTGATGGACAGTGATTGGTAGATGTGAGAACTGAGGGGAGGGAACTTGGATGGTTTCCTTAAAGAGAGAGGGGTCTGAAGACTCAGGGTGGTGGTTGAGGAGTTTGTCTGAGTGGTTGGAGTGTGCTCTGAGAAGCTCGCTCTGAAGGAAGCTGAAGGTGGGGGCCTCTGAGACTGTTTCTCCATTTTGGTCACGTGAGTAATAGGGACTGATCTCTTTTCTTTGCCCCAGCTATCTAAGGGCTTGGGCCTTTTGGCCCAGCCTAAACAGAAGGGGTATTTAAGCCCTATTCCCTTCTCTCCCTTTTCTCTCTCTCTATCTCTAATTCCTTTCTTCCTCCTATTGTAATTAAACTCCATAAAAGATTGACTGCTGACTTGAGTTTTCATTTAGGAATTACATAGCTGAATTCCTTGGCGACCTTAAATTAATATATATCAGTATTTTAAAGTGATTTCCTTGTCACATGCACCAAATGGCATAGCATCCAAATTTCTAAAGGAGAAACTAGTGGAGCTCAAGGATAAAATAGATAGAAAAACTATACTAATGGAAGACTTGAACCTCCCTCTATTGGAACCAGATAAATCAAACCAAAAATAAATAAGAAAGAGGTAAGATAAGTGAATGAAATCTTAGAAAAATCAGTTAGTACATATGGGGAGAAAAATAAATAGGGACAAAAAGGAATACACCTTCTTTTGAGCAACACATGGTATATTAACAAATATTGACCATGTACTAGGGAATAAAGACATTGTAAACAAGTTCAAAGGAGAAGAAATAAAAAATTCAACCTTGTCATATCACAATGCAATGAAAATCATATTTATAAGGGTAAATGGAGAGGCAGATCAAAAATTAATTAGAAATTAAACAATATGATTCTTTAAAATCAGTTTGTTAAAGAACAAATCATAGAAACAATTAATAATTTCATTGAATAAAATGACTATGATGAGAGATCCTTTCAAAATCTATGAGATGCAGCCAAAGCTGTAGTCAGGGGGATATTTATATCCTTGAGTTCATATATGAACAAATTAGAGAGGGCAGAGGTCAATGAATTGGGCATGAAAATAAAAAAAAATGAGAAAGTGAACAAATTAAAAATCCTCAGATGAAGACTAAATTAGAGATCCTAAAAATCAGAGGAGAAATTTATAAAACTGAAAGTCAAAGAACTATTGATTTCATAAATAAGACTAGAACCTGGTACTTTAAAAAAATTAAATAGACAAAGTACTGGTCAATCTAATTTTAAAAAGGAAGGAAGAAATCCAAATTGACAGTGTTCTAGATGAAAAGGGCGACCTCACCTCTAATAAAGAGGAAATTAAGGCAATCATAAAAAAAATATTATGCCCAATTATATGGAAATAAATATGGCAATCTAGGTGATATGGATGAATATTTACAAAAAATATAAATTGCCAAGACTAACTGAGGAAGAAGTAGATTATCTAAACAACCCCATATCAGAAAAAGAAATTGAACAAGCCATCAAAGAACTCCTTAAGAAAAAGTCCCCAAGTCCAGATGGATTCACAAATGAATTCTATCAAACATTCAAAGAACAACTAATCCCAATATTAAACAAACTATTTGACAGAATAAGCAAAGAAAGAGTTCTACCAAATTTCTTTTACAATACAAATACGGTACTGATTCCAAAGCCAGGCAGGCCAAAACAGAGAAAGAAAACTATTGACCAATCTCCTTAATATATATAGATACAAAAACTTAAATAGCATACTAGCAAAAACTCCAGCAAGTGATCATGAGAGTTATTTACTACAGGTAGGATTTATCCTAGGAAAGCAAGGATGGTTCAATATTAGGAAAACCATCCACATAATTGAATGTATTAACAAGCAAACTAATAAAAATCACATGATTATCTCAATAGATTCAGAAACAGTCTTTGGCAAAATACACAACTCATTCCTATTGAAAACACTAGAAAGCATAGGAATAGAAGGGCTTTTCATAAAAATAATAAACAGTATATATTTAAAACCTCAGCAAACATCTGCAATGGGGATAAACTAGAAGTCTTCCCAATTAGTTCAGGAGTGAAACAAGGATGCCCGTTTTCATCTCTATTATTTAACATTGTACTAGAAACACTAGCTGTAGCAATTAGAGAAGAAAAAAAATTAAAGTTATTATAATAGGCAATGAGGAATCTTGCCTAGGTCTTAGAGTATTAGAGGAAAGTTTAAGAAATGTTCAAATAAAATGAATCCAGTGACTTACTGAATAACCAAAAAAAAAAAATGCATCAATAGTGACACCTGTCTTCTTAGACTAATCAAAAGACTAGAAAAAGGGTCACACTTGTGACTACTGTACTAAATCCTCAAAGAGGGAAAGGATATAGAAAAATGCCGACTATAACCTATTACAATAAATATCCAATATCTGGAAAAGCCATCAATGAGAACAATGCCTGGAATTTTCTAGTGAGATGGATCTTAGGATGGAGAAATGGGAAGGAAAATAATTATTTTCTCAATATATAGTGAATTTGGATCATGTGGCTTAAGGGAAATATTTGGAAACATCTATTAGCCATAGGAGAGAGGACTCAACTGTTCATTAGTTATATCTTTGGTCAGATCATGGAGTAATGATGTTGAGGTTAGTGGTAGCCAAGAAGGTCCTATAATGAAAGAAGACTCTGGGCCCAGGAAGGACTTGAACTCTTCATCTTCTCAATAAGACCAAATATTTTCTTTCATAAATGTGGATAAGGGTCAAGGTTCTTGAATTTGCATCAGCAAAAATCATTGGATTTCTTCTTTATCAGTTTTGACTTTTACTTGGTGCTTCATTGATGAGGGATGACTCAAGACACCATTTTCTTAGATCATAATGATAGCCTCAATTCTCCTTTTCTAATTTTGACATGGTTATTAAATTTATGGATTTGGGATTATGATATATGTCTGATTTAGATGGTACATTAGGATTTGAAATATTTTTTTCAATGCTATCAGTCTGAATTTACTTTTCACAAGATAATGTACTTTTGTCATGATGAGATTAGAAATCTGATTTTCTTTCTACATAAAGCTGATACCAAAAAGAGTTGGTTCTTAAAGCAATGGTCCCTGTTCACTCAAACTAAATAACTTATTTTTTAGATATGTTGAGGAAAAGCTTTGGGTAACTTAAATAGAATTATCATTCATCCTCTGGAAATAAGAATAATTCAGTCTAAGGGACCTAGGAGATGTGAGGGACATTGTAGGAAAAGACAGAGGAAGTATGAAGTGCTTTTCCTGAACCTTTACACATATAATGAAGGGCTAACCTAAGCCAGAAACACATTACTATTTCCTAATATGAAGAGAAAAATAGTTAAGCAACCACATTGAACTTAACGTGAATTAGGTGACAAAGACCAACTTGTAAGATCATTGACTAATTCAAATAGTCACTGAATGAACTTATGTCTGGCATGCGGGTTTATGGATATTTGTGTATGATTAAAAGATTAAAAATACAAACATGATGATGAAACATTCCTTATTCTTCTTATTAAAGAAGGGCTATGTTCAAGAGATGCAGAAAGGAAGATCCATTTTCAGATATGCTCAAAGGATTAATTATTTGACTTATTTATACTGATTTGTCATAAAAGAAGGAACTTATTGATAGAATTACATGGGGTCAAAGGAGTATATGGTGGTAATAGTGATGCAAAAAAGTGATGAAAGAAAAGTAAGAAAATCACCTACAAAAGACTTAAAATATATATAAAAAAGAGAAGTAATGCCTAATGAGGATTCAGAAAAGAAGAGAATTGGTAGTACCACTTTGTTGGTATTTATATGTGTTTTGAAAAATCTGATATATGTAATAAAATTTATGGTTTCATATAAACCCATCTTTTTTGTTATTTTTGTAATGAAATATTCATGTTTGGTGTCTAATTCTACAATAAAAAGAAACTGAAAATTAAATACTACTGAAGAATGAATGAATGAGTGAAAACAATAAACAAACATTTAACACAAGCCAAATTTTATTTGTTGCTGTATTAAGTCTTAAGGATACATATTCAAAAATAAAGGGGGTGGGGAACATAGGTAGTGGAATGGACTAAACATTATTACATGATATTAAGATATATGAGATATATGGAATGGACTAAACATTATTACATGAGATTAAGATATATGAGGGGAACAAGAAAGGATTAATATGCAACATGAAAGTCAAAATGAGTATTTGGTCATCATTTAGTTTTCATTAGTGCATCACTTGATAAACAGAGTATTTAGTGGAAAGATTTATAATTTTGGATTTAGTAACCAAGCAATTATTAATGACTTATAACCCGCTAGGCACTGAGTTAGGAAAGGCAACAAACAAACAAAAGGGAAAAAAGAAAAGAAGAAAAGGTTTATTTCAACTCTGAGATGTCTGTTTATCCAGGTCAAAATTGGTGAAGATAAACTTTGTTTCTGTCTTCTTACTCATCCCAACTGCAACAAAAAATATTTTCCCTGAAGCCTTGCTCATGCAATTAAAAGAGATACTAGCTTTTCTAGTGTCCCGCAGTTCAAAAAGCAAAGTACATCTCTGTAATTCAAAACCTTAGTGATTAGATACATCAAACTCCTCTCATTCCTCTAGATCAGTGGTTCTCAACCTTTCTAATGCCATGACCCTGCAATAAAGTTCCTCATGTTGCAGTGACCCCAAACCAAAAAATTATTTTGGTGGCTACTTCAAAACTGTGATTTTGCTACAGTTATGATTCAGAATGTAAATACCTGATATGCATTATGTATTCTCATTTTTACAAATTGAGAGGTTGAGAACTGCTGCTCTAGATGGTTAAACAAACCACATAGGACGGGTCATATAACTTTTCATATCCTTGAGTTTTGATATAAAATGTATATCACCATTTATGTGTGATAGCACAGACCTAGAACTTAAGTACCTTTATTTCAGGGCATAAAATAAAGATTGTATATAAACTGAGAGAAGGAAATGTAAATGGAAAATCTGTACAATATTTACATGTCAGCCACAAACATGTTTTCTATAACAGTGATCTTCCAATATAATTTGCAAAATAATGTTGCAAGTTCATTAACCTCTACAAGATTAACATTCTAATTGATAGAAAACATCATATCACCCAATGAATATGTGATAATATTTTGACATTGATTGTGCTTTTGGTGACATGTTTGTCAGTGTCCAAAATAACATGAATTAAATGCTAAATAGCTTCCTTTAACAAATCAGCTAATAAAAAGAATACAAATATTTCATATACATGTAAACACAAAATAACCTCACTTTGCCTCTCATCCCAGAAGGAATATGATAAAATCATCCCATATGAAATTTTGCATTTTTGACTGTATTTCTATATGATTATTCAATTCAGTACTACTATTGATGTGTAATAGTGAATACTTCATTCACAGCTCTATGCATTATGTAGAGAGTTTGCCCTTAAAGACCATTCATCTAAACAGGTACCATTTCAGACAAAGGTAGTTGACACTTAGATGTCCAGAAGCTCATGATCATACAGGAAATTTTAATGATATAAGCTATAAAACTTCCAGAAGAAAATGTCAGTAGACAAACGAACACTGAAGAACTCATTTCATTATATTCTAAGGTCACAGGGGTTAACACAACCATTTAGATCAAAACATTGTGTGGTAGCTGATGGATGGAGAGCTGCTGCACTTCATTAAAGATGCTGCAGGAAATAAGGACTAATTATGGCAGATTCCCATTCTACCATAGAGCTAGTTTGACATATTAATACAAGTGAATAGAGCATTGTGCACCTAAGACCTTTCCTAATTTTTAAAGGATGAATTTCTTTTCTGTGAAAGAAATTTTCCCCCTTAAATTTGTGAACATACTTTATATGATTGGCAATTAAAGCTACAGTCAGATGAAAGCACTCATCCTTAATGACTTAGATGGAAGGATATAAATTGCTTGGTGCAATGAAGCAAGAGCATGAATGCATTAGTCACCCCAACACAAGAAATGATGACCCAAAAAGTTCTAGTTATAACAATGATGGGCATCAAAGCACCAAGGTGTCCAGTGGTTTCATTGTGGCTTCTATATTTTAGGCATATTCTTTTTTTTTTTACTTTAAACTGCATGACATATATTTTATCTTTTTATCTCTGTATACTTACATTTAATATGATAAATCCAAAAGAAGAGTATCTTATATTGTGAATTTTATATTTACTCCACCCTGCTTAGTCTAGAAATCAGGAATGTATACACCCCTACTTAAGGATTAAGTGTTGAGGAGGATGGCCTATGACAGACATGTGCTAGCAAGTGACAAATAAGAAAAGAACTGACAGATCCCCTGGGATGTCCTAAGTCAATCTTAAGCTACCATTGGTACATGTGAGATGTAGGAAGTGATGTAAAATAAAGTCTATATATTCGTGTCACATCCCCATTGCCTCTCTCTTTGGTGGCAGAGGCTTTGAGCTCTGGGTCTCTCTCTGGGTCTTTCGAGGAGACATGGCTCTGGCTTTTTGTGCTGGGTGACATTTCGGCATTTTGGTGTTTTGGCATTTTGGCGTATTGGAGTGGGTCAGGTGAGGCATCTTCCCTGAGCTCTCTTGGAGTTTAGGCTTATTCCTATTTTTTCTTCCATGACCTTCCAAAAACACTATCCTCTTAGGAAGCCAAGCTAGTTTTTTAATCTTCTGAGGAGGCCTCGTGCCTGAGTTCTCTGAACTCCCCATGGTTTAGGCTATGCCTGAGAAATCTTGTACCCTTTTCCCTCTCTCTCCTTCTTAATTCCTTCCCTCTATATTAATTAAAACATCATAAAATTCCCAAACTGACTTGAGCATTTTTTTGGGGGATTTGAATTAATCCCTGGTGACCATTAGTATACTATATATTAGTAAAAAAAAAAACAAAAACCCAAATTTACCCCTTACAATATAGAGTCAGAAAATGGACTTCAGATCCTTTCTGACTCTGTCTGATTCTGGGTAAGTAACTTAGCATCTCTCAGTTTCCTCTTTTGTAAAATTCTCAAACTTTGTCATTACTCTACTAAATGATATCAATGAGCAGAAAAGGAGTTATTGAGTAGTAGTTATAGAGAACCAGATTTGAGATCAATATAACCAAAGTCATTGAAGCTTATCAACATGTAGGATGAAAAGTATTTCTGGAATTTTCCCTCTTATTTATTATGAGATGTGAGGACATCTATAAATATTCTTCATTTTTTAATAAAGTATTATTTTTTATAGAATTACCTTGAGGTGGTGATTTCTATGTTCTATTAATATTATAGAAGTTTTTGTATGGACACATTCTCTATTCTTCATCTTTTTTTTCTATTTTAAAAGTCCTAGTTAAGACTGGCATTAAAAATCTTAATTGCTCAAAAAATCTACATTAGAATATCATATATGGATGCCAATAAGCCTCTTGACATACAAAGCTAGAGATTTCTCTATCAGTATTATAATTGTGATTATATAACTAGACCTAGATAGCAACAAAATATGCAAATATCACTTGGCAATTAACACATCTCCATAGCCTCATCATATACCAGTGAGCTTAATTTTAGCTTGCAGCTATGGTCTTATAGTTTTATCACTACAAGATGATGAGTGATGGAGATGAATTGATACAGAGAAGGAGACACAAATACAGAACTCCTGGACAAATGTGTTGGAATTCCTGAATTCCATTTTGAACTGATTCTTTTAGATCTTTAACCCTTGATAAGTGACCTTTAAACATTGGGAACAAATTTATCAAAGCAATATGTTCTCACTTTTTTCTTTTTAATTTATTTCCTGAAAACTTTAAAATAAATTATCTTGTTCCTAAATTATACTACCGGTTCATAAATTAATCCAATGAACATTTTCTGGTTCAATTAAGAGCACTGTTTGAACTATATTGCAGAGACCTATGTGAGATCTTAACTAATTAAATCTTAGTTAAGGACTTACTAAAAAGATAACAAGTGAGAAGATGGGAAGTGTCAGAGGTTGATAACTTGGAGCTCATCTAGATATAGATCTGACTGCTGTCTGTCAAGAGGTCAAAACTCAGTCTGTCTGAGAGTGTGCCCAAGTGCTCTCTCCCTCCCCTTCTTTAGGCCTCTCATAGTACTACATGTCTATTACTGGCAAAGACATGCTGTTGATGACCATTCCATGAAGCTTGAATGGTGCTTGAATCATTCTCTTACCCCAAATGACTATCTACATTTTTTGAAAATATTCTCTCACCTTAATTCCTGGAATCCTTATCCTGCACCAGGTGTCATATCTACCATCTTGTTGCCCTTTCACAAGGACTGTTTCAGCCCTTTCCCAAGGATCCATCTCAAAGGAATGCTTTCATTCTTAATGATCTGTACCTTTAAAAGTTGTTAGTTACCTGAAATAAATTGTATTTTTCCACCATCAGTGGGCAAAACTCTTCCACACTGTGTCTATTATAGTTTGATTCTTATCTTTTCCCTTGTCCTTACCTACAGGCAAAGCCCCTATAATTTCCACCTTTTTTTCCCTCTATTCTTTTCCCCATTCCTTACCTGCAGAACACTGGTCCCAGTCCTTCCCCTCCTCTGGGGCTTTAATAGGGAAGGGGAAAAATAACAATAACTAAAAAGCTTTAGCATATATAAAAACATCCTCATGTATCCCTTATTCTCACTCTTCTCACTAACATTTCCTCACACTGCCCAAACAGATTTTTCTACCTCTGAGGCAAAATACATGGTCTCTCCTCTATTGGTCTTATCCATCACTTCAATTATGTTTGAACTAATGCTTGCCATTACTAGTCATTTCGATATTTCTGATAATTATTAGTACTATGAGACAAAATATGGCATGGTAGAAAAAATAATTAGATTCTGCATCAGAGGAAGTATTTGAAGGGTTTTCCTGTATAAGAAGGTAAAGCTTGTTCTCTTTAGATGTAAATAGAAAAAGGAGTAAAATGGATGGAAGTTAGACAGAGGCAAAATTGTGTTTGATGTAAAGAAAGTATTTCTCAGCAATTAAAAGCTATCTCAAAATGCAACAGGTTTGCTGGGAAGTTAATTAGTTTTCTCTTACAGTAATAATCAACATGTTAGGGATTATACAGGGAAGATGCTGATTTTGGTAGGCATCAAAATTAGTTAATGGTCAGTAAATCCTGGTTCTGCATGAAAATCCTCATCACTATACTTGCTATGAGCTTATTTCTGCTTAGGTTTTGTAAGAGGAAAAGGGGGTTAATTTTTAAAGGGTTGGACTTGATTGTTTAAGATTTTGGTCACCAGGGATTTAATTAGTAAATTCCAAATTACTTACTAAAATCAGAATGGATCTTATGGTAGTTTATTTTAAAATAAAGAGGAAAGATATTAAGGAACAGAGCAAGAGAGGGAAAAGAGAGAGATCCTCTTGAGCCAGGCAGGAGTTCCAAGGTCCCTGACAAGGGAAAGGAGTCTAAATATGGTGGGCTTTTCCAGAGACTGGTGCCTCCAGAAAGGCCAGGGGAAAGGGAGTCAGCCTTTTCTCTCACCATGAGTCAGTCCAGTCAGCAGATCCTTCTACTCCTTTTCACCAGGCTCAACTTGAAAGTATGAAGAATTGAACTCCAGCAGGAGTGAAGTGTAAGTTGAACTCCACTCCAAAAACCCCAGTTCCAAGTCAAACTCCACTTTTAAAGACATTTTCTCTTGTTCACTGCCCAGAAGGCAGTCAGTTGATTCTGATTTGTCACCTGCTATTGCACACATAGGTCAGAGACCTCCCACTTCATGATTAAGTGGGATATTTGCACTTTTGGTGATTAGATCCAAATGGGCAGATATTCATACTTAACTTTCAAGTACCAAGTTTACCTTTTGTGATTGAATCTAAAAATAGGCAAGTCTCCATACTTAACTTTTAAATAGGGTGTTTACACTTATGGGGTTTAAAATCTAAAAATAAAAATGAGGTACAATTTAAATCTTCACAATCAGGGAAGAGCTAAGTACCTTTATTGTTACAATCAGGGGAGAGCCAAATCCAGTCTTCACAGTTTTTAGGAGGAAAATCACCAATTACATAGAGAATATTTTAGTCACCTGAACTAATTATGGAAAATGTCCTTTAAGTTATTTATCATTTGTAAAATGATAAGATAAATGCTTTTTTGAGGTGATTTGAGTTAAATTTCTCACAGGCAGAAATAGGTGTTTAAACAATATTCAACTGAGTTCAACAAACACTATTAGTATGAAAAATACTGTAGATAGTATGGATCTAAAGATACTATAAAGATGTTCCTGCCCACAAAGAGCATATACATTTTTAACTATCTCCCATGTCTGAGTAAGATCTATGGTTTTGTGATCCCTTGTTTGATCTAGTACACTAACATTCTTGATCCTGATGTATTTACTGCTTTAAAATAACGCTGATAGTATTTGCTTTTACATTCACTTAATTTCTTAATATACACTTCTTTATGTCTCAGAGAATCATACCTTTAAACAGAGTATAGAACAATAACAGTGTGGGATAGCAGTTAAGCAATACCAAACCAAATATACTAGTAGTTCCCCACTTAAACCAAGAAAAGCTGAGGAGTAAATACTCAAAACTATGCTTCAGAGGTCTATTTGATTCATTTATGCATGGTAGCATATGTTGTGGTTCTTTTCATTTACTGTCTTGTCATTTTAAATGACAAGTTAAAACTTATTTTTCTTCCTTCTCTTAATATCAAGTCAAATAACTATCACCATGTTTGCATGGTGTTTATTGTTTGTAATAACCATATCCTAAAGTAACTATATATTTTTATTTCTTAATAATTGAGAGTGGTTATATTTTAATGACTAATGTGGAAGAACCATTAAATTGGTTTTGGGAGCAGCCAGGTGGCTCAGGGGATTAAGAGTCAAATTTAGAGATGGGAGGTCTTGGGTTCAAATCTAGCCTTAGAAACTTCCTTGCTATGTGACCTTGTATGACCACATTGCCTAGCCTTTACTGCTCTTAGAACCAATATGCCTTATTGATTTTAAGATGGAAGGCAATGTATTTTTTTAATATTGTGTTTTATTCTTCTATGGAGACTAGTAGAAGTTAGAGGATATTGAAGAGAGGCATATTTTACCTTGATATTAGGAACATCTTTTTGAATAGAATTACTTAATAAATAGAGTAGAAGGACATCTTCACAGCTATTGAAGTTCCTATCACTGAGCATAGTCAAATAAAGTCATTTGTCAGAGTAGTGTTGTGGGTGGCTCCTGAGCAGGTAAAATCTGAACAGGATAACCTCTGAAATTTCTTCCAAATGGGAGATTCTGTGATTCTAACTCATAAGTTTCCACTGACCTACCTATAAGTCAGCCATTGTTCTTTAAATAAACTAGCATTGCTTTCCATATGACAGTCTAAAATGTGTAGGGGAACTTGGTTTTCATGACTTACTAGAATAGGGAAATGATTTTCAGATTTCCCTTTACTTTTATTATACATCTATATTATGTTGATTAATTCTTAGCATCATGTTTTAGAAAAGAAATGACAGGTGGCTAGGGAGAGTACAGGGGAGAGCAATTCAAATGGTGAAGGGCTTCAAGTACATACCAGATAAGGACTAGAAATAATTCAGAGGTGACAGTGGGAGATTATGAAATATGTATTAGTATATGAAGGATGGACAGGTGGAAAAGGGATTATGTGTATATATTATCTCTGTCCTCTGATGGAAAATACTAGAAGCAATGGCTAAAAGTTTTAAAGAGGTAAATTTTAGTCAGATGTTTAGGAAAGACTTTTTAAAAATGAGAGTTGTTAGGACCCACCTGAACACAGATAGGACTTAGATTTGCAAGCAAGGCCCTCCCCATCCCAGCTTTGTTTTCTTTTGTTTTTTCATCATTATTCTTACATGCCTTGAAGTACCCTAACTGTAATCAGACATGTCCTGATGGAGAGTCATATAAAATGAAAAAGACCTTCCTCAGAAGATGGTGAGATCTCCTTCATTGATACTTTTCAAATGAAGATTATGTGACCACTTCTGGATTTATTGTAATGGAAATATTTTCCCACATAAGAGATTGTTCTAGTTAACTACTCAGGTCTCTTTCAACTCTAAAATTCTGTGGTTTGGTAGTCACACTATGACAGTATATGCCCAATAATGACCTCACAAAGCAATAATTCCCTTTGCACAGAAGTGGTGAAGTGGGTATTCTGGTCTACCATAAGTTCTTCATGAATTTGAACAATCTGAAAGTAGTCCAGTTATTATATTTTCATAGTCTTCACTAAATTGTATATCCAAAGGAAATAATGACTGCAACAGTAATAATAGTATCAAATGTTATAAACATAATGGGAACAACCAATTTTATATCTTTCCTTCAATAAAATGCCTTCTCCTCTAATGAATTTACTGGAAAACATAAAAAGTATCTGTCATTTATTAAGTTAAATGACTTGAAATTTTATCAACTCTGATTAGAACATGAGATTTCACTATGAAGTAATATTTTTTAAACTTCATTTTCTTTAATTAACAGTTGCAGATCCTTCTCACCTTCCACAAATTTATTGACAAAAGATACAAAACTCATTATAAATATAGCCCTTCAAAACATATTTTATGAATGAACCATGCTCCTTTAAAAAAGACTGTTCAGTGGATTAAGAGCCAGGCCTAGATATGGGAGGTCCTAGGTTCAAATCTGACCTCGGACACTTCCTAGCCATGTGACCCTGGCAAGCCACTTAACCCATATTGCCTAGCCCTTACCACTCTTCTGACTCAGCTGGGGTTGGATACCATTTTTAATCATGAGTCATTTGGAACCTTGGGGGATCATGATGAGCATTACTATGTCTGTGTTTGCCCTTAGACCTAGCAATATTCTTATTCCCCCCCCCCCCAAAGAGATAGAAGAAAAAGTGAAAGGATCTATATGTACAGAGATACTTATAGAAACTCTTTTGGATTTTGCAAGGAATTAGAAACTGAGTGGATGTCATCAACTGGGCAATAAACTAAGGAATGTCTGAACAAGTTACTATATATTAATGAGATGAAATACTATTGTGCTATAAGAAAAGAAGGGAATAATTTCAGAAAGACCTAGGAGCTGAAGCAAAAATGAAGTGAGCAGAATCAGGCTATTTATTTTTAATCACTCTAATCAAATTTAGCCATATAATTTAGTGATTTGCATTGTAGAAGGCATGATGATTTATAGCCACTCATATTATGCTATAATTGATGAATACATTTTTGAAGCTTTCTTTTAGGAATTAACTTTCATGACTATGGTATCTCTCTTTTTAAAAATCTGCAGTAGACACAAATCACTTTCCTTTGAGGTTACATTCAGTATTTTGACAGTGGTTGAATCTATTCAGGATCAGCTCTGGTAAGTAAAGTGGGTGATAAAGCTATTTTTGTTAAAAGATGAACTGTGATTAAAAAGCAACGTGTCTGCATTTCTAGCATGGCTTCTACTGGGACACTAATGGCCATTCCATTTAAAGTCACACATCATACATTTCTACCCTACATGACTAACACAACTTTGAATTATGTAGAGCAATATTTTCCCCCTCAAGATATTCAGTTCTTGATGAGTAGAATTGGAAACAATTTTCAGTGAACATGACTTTTTCACCTTAAGGAATTTTAGAGGAAATTGTCTTTCTTGGGTTCCATCCAATGCCATTAAGGGAATAAAATATAATGTGTATGAGAGAATATCTCTTTTTCTATCTATTATTTTCTGTTTCCTGACGTTTTGACAGTGATCAAGTGTTCATAATCTCTTGGCAAAAACATTTTGCCTAGAAAGATTACATGGTAACTGAAGAACTAGTTAAGCAATAATTTAAACATTACCTATATTTTATTCAGTTTAAATGTTATTTTACCCCTACTTTCTGAGAGGTTCATTCTTATTTTTAAACCACATTGAATAATTTGATTTTTGAATGTAGTCATTTTGCCTCAGACTTCTGAACCTCATTTTTCTCATTTGATGGGGTTTGCAATAGCTGCATTTTATTACCTTTGGATCTAGGTGTTTATGATTTTAAAGGAGCCAGCATGATCAATGAGAAGGAATTTACTTGAATAAGGATCAAAATTGATTTTTATTTATCTATTTTAGAATAAAAACACACATGCTTATAAGATTATACAAGAATATTGCTACAAATAACATAAATATGATTATAAAAATACTTCAGTGTTATTTATATACTTTTCCCAAACAGAAAAATGAGGTAGCTATTAAATATTATTGTTATTATTTCACAGATGAGTATAAACTGAGACTGAGATATTAGATGACTTGCTCTTGGTCCAACAAATAACAAGACTGTCATGTAGTACTTGAATTCAGTTCTTCTGATCTATGGCAAATTATTCTTCCCACTTTAGCATATTACTTCTAGAAATGTAGATGCTGAAGGACCTTAGACTTTTCCATTCCAACTTCTACCTGAGACTTGATAAACCCTCTATCTGCTCCCAAATGGGATGTAATCCAACCTTTTTTGATAGAGAACATGCTTCCTTCCAAGGAAGTCCATTCACTATTTGGAAAATAGCAATTGATTCTTCATAAACTGAGCCAAAATTAGACTGCATTCAACATCTATTCACAGCATTAATTCATTCCCTCTGAAGTGAAATAATAAAATACATTCTGTATTCAATGTATAGTCCTTCATTATTGGAATATAATAGATGTAATCCAATTGATTTACTATTCTATCCAAGATCAATTTATCTGGCTTCTTAAACTGAAAATGTATATGATTATGAAAAATGCCCATTTATATTTTGTTTTATTTTTAATTTTTGACCAAGGAATTTAGTAAACATGTAATGAGTTCTTAAAGGCTTTTAACCTATTTTACATATGTGATTTCATTTGGTCTTCACATAAATTTTGTCAGCTAATGCTATTATTATTTCCATTGTAACTGTAAAGAAAATAAAGCTGTGAGAAGTTGATTGAGTTGCCCAGGTCATATACAACTAACAAGTAAATGCAGAAGGTTTTGAACTCAATTCTTTGTGTCTACAAGTCCAGCTCTCTATCCTTCTAGCTCCTTAGGGTCAAAGCCACAGGGAATATTTTAATACATAAGTAACTGTCCATTACACTTATTTATTTCAAAATATAGTGTGTGATTTTCCTTAATTTTTGAAATTTTTCTTAAAAGGTTCTTTTAACCTTTATTAATAGTATTTACTGTCCAAGCAATTTTTATGTTAATCAGTAGCCTCAGTGAAATCTATCAACCAATTTTCTCTCTGATCTCCAACAAGAACCAGTTCTCCAGGCATGGAGAGAACTCCAATGAGATGGGACCACATTAACATCTCATCTCTGCAAAGTCCTTTACTGTCTCCTTGTGGCATGGAGGAAGAATCAAAATTGTTAAAGGCTATACCAGTAGAGGATACAATTTACTAAGGTAGAAAGTCTTAGAAAATAGTTCTAGCAATGGCTAATACAGTGTAAGAAATTTTGAGTTAGAATCAATCTAAATGTATTCTAGGTACTCGTTTTCTCCTTGTGTGGCCTTGTCTATCTTTATGATACTATGTAAGGCATTTGTGTTCTCTCTGGCTAATTTTTTTTTCATCTTTAAAAGAAAAATTCCCTTCTCTTTACCTTATACTCCCATTTTATACTATATCATTATTCACTCTATTTTTGATAAACTAGTGAACCTTCTGTTCATCCAGTTCAAATCCTATATGTATGTATTTTTGAGTTATTTTTGTTAATTAATTAATTAATTTTTTATTTGAACATTTCCAAACATTATTCATTGTAGACAAAGATCATTTTCTTTTCCTCCCTCCCACCTCTCCCATAGCTGATGCGCAATTCCACTGGGTATCACCTGTGTTCTTGATTCGAACCCATTTCCATGTTGTTGGTATTTGCATTAGTATTCATTAAGAGTCTCTCCTCAGACATGTCCCCTCAACCCCTATAGTCTGTTACAAGGGAATTCAGACAAGATTTGCACTACACGAGAGAAGCAGTCTGTTAACTGGGCTATAGGGAAGGTGTTTTCCATCTCTATTTCAGGGAAGGAAATTTCCTCATTCAAAGGTTCAGAAACAGGTCTGTTTCTGGTAGAGTGGATTTTTGCCAATTGATCCTGTAAGAAACTTTTTAGATCTTCTAATTGGGCTTGCATTTTATCCTCAATTTTTCCTATTTTATCTTCCATATCTCCCATTTTATCCTCAATATTTCCTATTTTATTCTCAATATTTCCTATTTTATCCTCAAGTTTTTCTATTTTATTCTCAATATTTCCTATTTTATCCTCAATTTTTTCTATTGTATCCTCAATTTTTTCTATTGTATCCTCAATTTTTTCTATTTTATCCTCAATATTTTCTATTTTATCCTCATTTTTTTCTATTTTATCCTCAACATTTTCTATTTTATCCTCAATATTTTCTATTTTATCCTCATTTTGTTTTATTTTATCCTCATTTTGTTTTATTTTATCCTCATTTTGTTTTATTTTATCCTCATTTTGTTTTATTTTATCCTCAATATTTTTTATTTTTTCATCTCTAAATATAGTATTGAGGAGTACAAAAATGACAGTACCTATTAATATAAAAATTTGGAGGTATCCTTCATTCCTCAATGCCCCTACTTCTTCAGCTGCCATATAATTGTCAAAGAATGTAGTACTCATTTTTATATGTATATTTTGTAATTTCACAAAACACGTGGGGAGCAGGGCAAAGCAACAAACTTTCCACAGGGTTTTGTTTTTTTTTTAATCCAGGAAGTTGTTCCTTAAGGGAAAGGATATTTAGAAACAGTTCTTCCAGCCAGGACTTTAGAGTCCTGTTGCTGAGATTTAAAAACAGCTGTTTTCTGTCTATCAGAGTCACACAGCTGGGAAGTATCTGAGGTCCGATTTTAACCCAGGACCTTCTGCCTCTAGGGATGGCTCTCAATCCGCTGAGCTACCCAGCTGTCCCTTAAGATTAAAGGGAAGAAAAAGAAAAAACTGCTGATTCCAATTTAACTTAAGGAGAAAAGAGAAAAAGTTTTTTATACTCACATGTTCTAGCAGCTGTGTCTTTAAGCCAAGTTTTTTGTTAAAAAAAAAGGACTAAGTGGTGAAACAGTATAGTAAAAAGGCAAGGAAAAAGTTTTATTGAGAGGATTCTTTAGACTCCCGTGTGGTCAGCCACAATGTTACAAGGGAATCACTTTAAAAGACTGATATATATTAATTTAAGGTCGCCAAGGAATCAGCTATGTAATTCCTAAATGAAAAAACTCAAGTCAGCCGTCAGCTTTTTTTTGGAGTTTAATTACAATAGGAGTAAGAAAGGAATTAGAGATATATAGAGAGAGAGAAAGGGGAGAGAAGGGAATAGGGCTTAAATACCCCTTCTGTTTAGGCTGGGCCAAAAGGCCCAAGCCCTTAGATAGCTGGGGCAAAGAAAAGAGATCAGTCCCTATTACTCACGTGTCCAAAATGGAGAAACAGTCTCAGAGGCCCCCACCTTCAGCTTCCTTCAGAGCAAGCCTCCTCAGAGCCCAGGAACCACCGACCAAAAACTCAACCACCTCCTCGAGTCTCCAGACCCTCCTATCTTTAAGGAAACCATCCAAGTTGCCTCCCCTCAGTCCTCACATCTACCAATCACTCTTCATCAATTTCCCTGTCAATGGAGGCTCTCGCTTAACCCAGGACCGCCCAGAGGTTTCTGGCTTTTGCACATGTCTGTTGAAGGTCATATTTTTCAAATGATTAAATTTTTACTCTTTTGTTACAGCCCTTTCTAAATCCTGTTAACTTGAGTATGGTAGAGATTGGAATAATTAAATTTTGATCTAGGCTGCAGCCCTTACTCAATCCTATTAGGACTGAATAGGGTGGAGATTTATTCCAAGTATCTCCATTGTATCAATTCTAAAATCAATCAAGACTCAAAGAAATTCCTGTTCTATGCTTAAGCATAGGTCAAAGTCCTTTCCATTGTTCAGCAAAGGGTTTCTGTCCTAAAGTAATCTTAAGAAGGGAAGAGAAAGAACCTCCCATGCCAATGGGGTTCCCATTCCAATAGACTATCAGTAAGAAATTTTCCAAGTATGAAATATCCCAATGGTGAAATTTCCAACATTTATAAGTCTAAGGAATTTTGAGGTTTACAAGTCATGCAGTTGCTTTTCCTCGGTGTTTTTACTCCCACAGTTTGTCCTCTGCTTGTGGATAGTGTTTTTTCTCCTAGATCCCTGCAGATTGTTCAGGGACACTGCATTGCCACTAATGGAGAAGTCCATTACGTTCGATTGTACCACAGTGTATCAGTCTCGGTGTACAGTGTTTTCCTGGTTCTGCTCCTCTCGCTCTGCATCACTTCCTGGAGGTTGTTCCAGTCTCCATGGAATTCTTCCACTTTATTATTCCTTTTAGCACAATACTATTCCATCACCAACATATACCACAATTTGTTCAGCCATTCCCCAATTGATGGGCATCCCCTCATTTTCTAATTTTTGGCCACCACAAAGAGAGCAGCTATGGATATTCTTGTACAAGTCTTTTTCCTTATTATCTCTTTGGGGTACACAAACCCAGCAGTGCTATGGCTGGATCAAAGGGCAGACAGTCTTTTATCGCCCTTTGGGCATAGTTCCAAATTACCCCCCAGAATGGTTGGATCAATTCACAACTCCACCAACAATGAATCAATGTCCCTACTTTGCCACATCTCCTCCATCATTCACTACTTTCCTCTGCTGTCATGTTAGCCCATCTGCTAGGTGTGACCTATATGTATATTTTTGATCCAAACTGTCTCATATATTTTAACAGATTATCCTCACTGTGATACTTTCTGTCCTTAATATTAAATCTCTATGGTGGAGTCAAGATGGCAGCATAGAGGCCGTGAAAGTTCAGACCTCTGAAGGCCCTTCCTTACTGATTAAAGCCTAAATGCTCCCAGGGGACTGAAAAACGAGACCTAACAAGAAAACAGAGCCAAAGAACCCTCCTGCTTAACTCAACCTAAAAGGTATGCCCCCCAAAAGCCTGAATTTGAGAACAATTATGTTTAAGGTGAAGGAAGAAGGAAGGTCCCAGGACCCCTTCCTCACAGAGCCTCTAGCACTGGTTGGAAACTCTGGGCAGCCAAGGATGCTGGTCTGGAGGGAGTAACTTGCAGGCAAAGCTGTGCCAGGCTAAGAGTGTCGAATACAGACAGTGGGGAAGCAATTGGAGAAGAAGCGCAGAGTGGGCAGCCTAGTTAAAACAGCAGAGACACTCCATTGTCACCCCCTTCCTGAGGTTTTAGCCTCAGGCACAACCAGCTCTGCAAGATCAACTCAGCTGGGCTTAATTTAATAAAATTCTTCAGAGTGTAGGGAAGCTCAAGCTCCAATACCCCTCTCCCCTCAGACTGCTCTGAGAAATTTGCTGACTAAGTTCCAAGGGTGAAGGCTGACAGAAAAGGCCAAAACCACAGATCCAGCACATAATGAAAGAAGCAAGAGTGCAGGCAACTACGGGGAAAAGAAGGGTCAAATATGAGCAAACAATAGAAAAAGAAAAAAAAATAAATTACAATGGAGAGCTTCTCTCCAGGCAATGAACAAATGAGCAATTGAGCAAATGGAACAGAGGAGAATGAAGGAACAGCAAGGAAAAACACAGAAACTCCAAATAATTGGACAAAGGCTTTGGAAGAACTCAAAATACAATTCAAAATGCAAGATAAATTGAAGACAACCAGGGAAAGAATTTAAAAAGCCAGATAAGTCATCTGGAAACAGAAAAGATTGTTTTGAAATCCAAAATTAATAGGCTTGAAAATGAGGCAAAGGAGATGAAATATGACCTCCAAAGAAAATTGGACCAGAAGGAGAAGGATAACCAAAAAGCCAGGCATGAAATTCAATCTTTAAAAAAACAGAATAAAATGATTAGAAGTGAGTGACTTCACAAAGCAGCAGGACACTATAAGACAAAATCAAAAGAATGAAAAAATTGAGGAAAATATGAAGCACTTCATTTACAATGCAGAAGATTTAGAAAATCATTCCAGGAGAGACAACTTAAGAATTATTGGTCTACTAGAAGACCATGACAAAAGAAAAAGGCTGGGCTTCATCCTACAGGAAATTATCCAAGAAAATTGCCCCAATATTCTAGGACAAGAGGGAAAAGTGGAGATTGAAAGAATCCACAGATCACCTCCTGTACTTAATCCCCAACTGATAGCACCCAGGAATGTTATAGCCAAATTCAAGAACTATCAGACCAAGGAAAATATATTACAAGTTGCTAAGAAGTCATTCAAATACCATGGAACTACAGTGAGGATAACACAGGATCTAGCTGCATCTATACTGAATGAGCAAAAGGCATGGAATATGATATTCCAGAAAGCAGGGGAACTAGGTCTACAACCAAAAATAAACTACCCAGAAAAGCTGACTATATTCTTACAGGGGAAAGTGTGGTCCTTTAACAGACTAGAAGAATTCCAAGCATTTGTAAAGAAAAGACCAGACCTGAATAAAGAATTTCATGCCCAAACATAGAACTCAAGGGACAGATCAGAAGGTAATTAAGAAAGGGGAGGGGGGAAGATAAACAAAACAAAACAAAACAAAACTTTTTTTTAGAGACCCAATGAGTCAAAATGATATGTATCCCTATAAGAAAAGAGAACATTGGTAACTCTTAAAAATTGTTATTATCACCTGGGTAGCTAGAAGAATTATACTTAGAGGGAAATAACAAACTATATACGATGAAATGTATAGGATGACAAACTGTATAGGATGAAATGACAAACATAAATAGGTATATAGATATATGTATACATAAATATATATATATGTGTGTGTGTGTACATATATATATATATATATATATATATATATATACAACTAGAGTAAAAAAGAG
This sequence comes from Monodelphis domestica, assembly GCF_027887165.1. Lineage (NCBI taxonomy): Eukaryota > Metazoa > Chordata > Mammalia > Didelphimorphia > Didelphidae > Monodelphis > Monodelphis domestica. The sequence continues at coordinate 149,604,755 of NC_077229.1, forward strand.
GTTAATACTAAGAGAAATGGTGCATTGTCTTAGAAGCATAACTGCTGCTGCTCTGATGATCAAAAAAGCAAATGACTTAGTGCTGGGATTCAGATTACATGTCCACCCTGCCCTTCAAATTAAAAAAAAAACCTGTTAACTATGAATGGCAGGCAAGCATTTACACCTGCAAGATTATCCCATTATGAGGTCATATTACTAGGAAATGAAAATATGTCTTTACATTGGTATGCTCCATTAATCCCAGCAACCTTGATACCTGACTTGCCCTAAGGCAAGGAACCATTGCACAATTGTACACAAGTTATAGACACAGTACAGAAGTCTAGACAGGATTTGAAAGACACTCCCCTCATCAATCCTTACTTAGAGTTATTATCAGATGGATCCTCATATATACATGAGAGCAAAAGAATTACAGGGACATCTGTGGTCACACAAGATGAGATGTGAGATGCTCTTATTCATAGGTGTTTAAATATATATATTTCTTAAATATATATACATATATACATATTCTTTTTATAATTTGTTTAGAGGAGGACTTTTTATTGCTAGGTTATATTTCTATTTGGAGCTTGCTTACCTTGCCATTTATTGTGAATTGACCTGATCTAATTATATTTTCTACCTGACTGCTGTCTAGATTTTTAAGCATCTTTGGGGTTCAAAAAGTGAGTCCATCCATCTTGTAATTTAGGAATATTATAATGAGACATCACACCTCTGCTGTCCAACAAAATTAAAGCCTGTTAAACTGGGGACAGCAAAGCAGCCCCCAGAAAATAAGGCACCCAGTGAACCACCTTCTGTATGACTTCTCTCTCTAATGGAATTTCTATGATTATTGTTCTTTCCCCAATACAGGAGAAATAATATGTCAGCAAATGCTTACAGGATTCTGTGATAGAGGAATAATCCAGAGACTTTTGAATGACAGAATCTGGAAGAAATTGCAAGGATTTCCATTCAGAGTGGGGGATGGTTGACGGTGATTGGAATCTTGAGGGAAAAGAGATTCCAGGTAAGAGGCAGTTGATCTCTCTCTATCTTGAGACAGCAAAGGTGATGGTCTGATCAGATCTCTCCTGTGCTATTTAAAATCCCTTATTGAATTTACCCACCATTTACCCCCCAAGATACCAAGAAGTGTGCAGAAACCTGAGAAGAATAAGAATAGCATAACAAGATCTCACACAGTTCCTGTGACACCCTAGGGCTGGACATTGGCTCTGCTGTGATAAAGACTAGGGGCCGTATGATCATGCATGTTGAAAAAAGTTTGCGTGCCAGAAAAGTATGTACTCACTGAACCTATAAAATAAACCAACCTCTGTGCCATGGCAGAGCACTGTGTGATGCCTGACAAAGGATTGAGCATACAGTGCCTCTTATTATTTATCTGACTGAACTGCCACACTATAGACAGAAGGACCCCTCCCCTCTGAGAGACCACTGGCTTGACTCTCAAAAAGAATATATTAGAAATGAAGCAGGAAAAATAGGAAAGAATGAGGGTTAGATTTCACTAACTTTAATTTGTTTAATTGAGTCAGAAATGTATGTTTTTTACATTTGTTTGATGATATGCATATTTACATGTATATATTGTGTATATAATGTGTGCATTTAATATCATATTTTAAAATAATTTTAAAGTGCATGGGAATTCTGACTTCTATTTTGAAGTACTGCAAACTGTCTATTTTAACCCATTTTTGAGAATAGGAGAAGAGGTAAGAATATATTTCTGGTGTCATTCACATAATTCGCAAGATAATGGAATAATTGTTTTTAGAACAAATGTCTATTGCTTAAATTTCTGTACCAGGAGAGAGGGAAACTGAGGCAAAATTACTCTTAAAACTATATCAACACATTTTCCTTAAAAACTGAAAAATGTACGGGTACCTAGATGCAGTCCTGCTTTTGGCATTTACTACTAATATGATCCTACACTTAAGACTTAGTTTCCTCAGTTCCTTATCTATAAAAAGGGGAATATACAAGAAAAGGAAATAGTAAGACCACTAACTTTTTTCCTGAAAAAAATAACTCAGGACAAATCCATGGTGTTAAGAAGAGTTAGAGACATCTGAATGACTGAATAACAATAAATTGTAGCATGAATATATATAAGATGTAATTATAATCTTTAATGTCAATTCAATTTTCGTTCTCAGGAAAATTAAAAAAAATTGTGATATCTCAAACTTTGTCTGTTGTGGCATTGATTCGATTTTCTTAAGATAAATAAATTGTCCAATCTCCAAAAGATGTGAAAAATATTGATTTTTCGCTGTGCAAGAGATGGAAAATGTTTGGTAAATTGAAAGGTTTATTCATCAAATTTCAGAGCAACATATGGGGAAGGGTTTTCATGGACATTTGAAAAAAAACAGAAAATTAGTATGTTCTCTTGGGGGAGTTAGGTTGGGTAGCCAAATTAGGTACCCCAAATCCACAAACTGAAGAGGGGGTGGGTGCAACACTCATGGATTTTCAAGGAAAAAATGTTTGCCAAGTCGAAGGATAAGAAAAGAAACACATAATGAGGGATAAATCAGAGAAAAGGAACTGAAAAACAGAGAGCCTGAAAGAGAAAAAGTCCAAAAGAGAAAAGTAAAATAGTACCATGTATCCCAAAACAATCCAAATATGTAATCCCAAAGTGAGACTCATAGCATGCAAACATATTAAGAATTCTTAAAGTCACAAAAAAGAGTTACTTTGGGTGAAAGTGAATTAAAAACAATATCCAGTGAAAAAAATAAGACAACAAACTCCATAAATTTATCAAAGAACAATGAAAAGTGGAAATAAAAAGAAACCTTTCATAATTATTAAACAAAGAAAATTGTAATTAATATTTCCAGAAAATATAGGTTGGAGTAGATAATCAATTATGTTTACTTAAGAAGTAAACATTACTGAAACATCAAAGTTGTACTTCCACAAAAAAAACTACATATTTTAAATACAAAAAAATGCTTCAAAGTTTCTGTTTTCAGAGAATCTGTCTTTTTTATCATTTTGGATGAAACAGTGAATAAACATTGATCATACATTTAATGTAGAAAACTGGATTATTGTAGAGTTTGACTAAGGAATTTCAGTCTCATCCCATCAAAAAAAGTTTTATATTTTATTAGTTAGAAAAATGAGTAGTGTTTACTGGTATTTAGCCATGAATATGGTCAATTTGTAATTTCCAATGTGATAGTACATTCTTTACATGTACAAGGAAATTTATAAGTAAAGAAAATAATACTAAAAATGAAAGTCCTTTTAAATATTCAAATTCCCTACTTGACAATCTATAGAAAAGAGTTTTTGGTATTAACTTGCATTTTGAGTGTCATGCTTATGGAATTTCCTGAGAAACAATATCTGCTAAACAGCATTTGGTCTGAAGCTCATAATGTGCTTGTTTCATGACTACTGAGAATATAAGATGAGAATGTGAGAAATACCTGATCTATTGGAGATAAGAAATTGTTAATTCAGTGCTGCAAAGATTTTGTGAAGTATCACATTATCCTTTCACCTTTTTATCCCACTAGGTGCTTAAAAAATATGTGCTGTTATGAAAGCAAGAAATGAATTCCCTGCAGCCTGCCTAATTTGAAACTAATTTCTCAGCTGCCAGATTATATTTGAAGTGACTCAGTAAACTAGGGAAATTATTTATATTTTAAATATTAGAAAGGAAGAAAATACATCATTTTATCTAATGAAACACTGCTCAAGAAAGGGAGATAGCAATTACAGGATCCTCTTGTCATTGGTAATCAAACTTCCCACATCACTTTCTTCTTCCTAGCCATTCCTCCCCTTTCATTATTGTCCTCCTTTTTTTCCCTGACTTATCCTGTTTTTAATATCCATGATGCTCATTCTCTTTCAGATGAGAGTGCATATATCTGTGATGCATCAAATTCTTTGCAGCTTTTGTGTTTGTTTCTCTTAAATAGCTCAAAGGGAAGATTTGCTTTAATACATTAAATCTCCACTTTGATTCAAACTTTGCATCTCCACAGACAGAATCATTCTCTTACAAACTTACAGTCATAGTAAAGGTATGACCCAGGCTCTCATATTTCAATTTCTCCAACTTTTAATAACTGGTAAAATATTTCTTTTCTTTTTCAAACAAGAGTATAATAAACAATAGGAATAATAAATATGACAATTCTTTTCATTAAAAAAGCATAATTCCACATGAAGATAAGCTATTATAATCATTAAAAGGTAATTGATTTATATGGAATTAGAACATGAAATGAATTATTTTTCCTTTCACTCATGTTTTATTTTTCCCTTTTATGTGTGAAAATGATTTTTAACATTTGTTTTCTAACATTTTGGGTTCTATGCCCTTTTTTCTTCCTCATTCCTCTACTAATTCCCTGAGAGAATAAGACATTTGATATTGGTTATGCAAGAGCTATTATACAAAGCATATTTCCATATTTGTCATATTGAAAAAGAAGATGCAAAAATGAAGAAAATAAAATAAATTATCTATTTTTGCACTCCAGCAGCATTTTTTTCCTCTGGAGGCAGATAGCATTTTTATCATAAATCCTTTGGGATTGGCTTGGATTATCATACTGCTAAAAACAGGTAAATAATTCACAGTTATTCATGTTACATTGTTGCTGTTATTATGTATAATGATCTTCTGGTCCTGATCACTTCACTTTGCATCAGTTCATCTTGGAATTTTCTGCCTTTTTTTCCCTTCTGAAATCCTTCTGCCATTTCTTATTCTCTAGTAGCTTCTTCATGCTCTAGTTGGGTGTACAGTTCGTCTAGTACTGTAATCCAGTAATGCCACAGACCATTTATATCTTCCAATTTGAAGTTTGTACATTTCTATATATAATTTCCAAAATCCTTCAGGTATACCTTAGGTTTCAAAATATTCATAGTAATAGGAAATATAATTCAATTGCAACTCAAATGGTATTTAATTTAAGCTATAACTGAGTAAGAATATCTCAAGAAATAACTCAAGTGAGCTTCTAACAATTACTTGAAGTTCTCCAAAGAAGAGACCAAATAATTTAATATTAAATATATACTAGTTAACCATTTAGCTGTGCAATTTTTAATCAATTTAGTCACATGACCAGTTCATCTCCATTTCAGGCCAAGTATTTCTTGAATTATACACCACTCATTATGTTATCATTTTTGTTAATATGCTGCCATATCTTTATTACCTTTGTATTCTGATTCATTCAGAATTTGGAGACTTCACAGATTGCTTTTCAATAAATTAGAGTTATATAACATCACTAGAAATATATATTTTTGAAAACATGTTAAATTTGTAAGCAAGGGAGCACATTTTAATTAGTGATAATCATATTATTAATCATCTAATTTAAAGTACCATTCAACTTTTCAAATCAAATTTATCTAGTTTCTTCCTCCTATTCAATTTTGCAACTATTTCATTGCTTATCTTCAGTAACTGTCCAATGGTTATGTGATGGTGGCATAATCCAGTGAAGTTTCAGTTCTAGCTCAGTACAGTTGTCTGTTTTCATCCATTTTGAGTTCAGCTTTTTCTCCCCTCTGAGGAAAATCTTTTTTGATAGCATATTCCTTACTGAAATAAATGTGAAGTATTCAAAGATTTGATTCAATCATTAACAATATCATACACAAAAGAAGCCACTAGATCATATCCACCTGTAAAAGAAATCTTTTTTTCTATAAAGACTTTGTGCAGAACATCCTTTAAAAGAGAATGAATATTCATAGAAGTAATTTCTCATTCTATTATGCCTTTCTTGATCTTAATAAACAGTATCATTTAACAATGCTATTTGTGTTTAAATATCTAAAATATATTAAATGAAGGAAATATTTCAATCTGGTGCCTTAGAATAAGACTAGAACAGAATGGGACATTTTTTGATCATCAAACAGTTTTGAAAATGAAATTTATTTAGCCATAGCATTGCAAGGATATAAAATTGGTATAGTTCAGGATAGCTTTCCTGCCCCTAGGCTGATCATGCCAGTCCAGTTAAGAGCTTCTTATTCTTTAGTTCTGGGTTATTTTTCTTAGGCCACCATGAAACTATGTCAGTAATTGGAACATTAGTCTCCTTGGTCATTTAAATCTCAAGGATGATTTTAAAATATTAAGGCAAAAACAAATTACACAAGTATTTAATGGTCTTGATATGAAAAAGAGATATCTTATTGAAGGATATCCTTCAAGACAGCATTTTGCTCTGTTATATTAAATGTTTCAGTTTAAAAAAAGACAAATCCAGTCTTTAATGTCAACATTCTAGGGAGTATAAATGCAAATGTTTATGTATACAAAAGATATAAATACGACTATATCTGATATTCTCTCTTACTTTGAGTAAAATATATTAAGGTTTGTTTTAACATAGAAAATATTACACAAAAATCTGTCAATTTGTGTCATATGTGTATGAAGAAATAGAAATAAAAATCACCAGATACACACACATTCAAATAGTATAGTATGACTCAATCCAGACTCATAAAGATTTTACAAAGATGAGTAATAAAGTATATTATTTGGAATATACTAATAACTCTTTGATGATCTTCATTTGCTTCATAAAGTACAATGTTTTACATAGATCTTTTGATATGTTTTAATTTTCTAAAAACATTGTCATTCAGGGACTTCAAATTTTACTCATTTTCATAATGTTTCATGTGCAATACGGTTTTAAAGTTTTTTGAATGTTACCATAATAAGTGTTATTTATGCTTCCTCATATAATAAAATGAGAAACTTTGATATAATAAAGGAATGGGTTTAAAGCCAGGAAGATGTGAGTTCAAATCTCTACTTTTAAATATACTGGAATAATGACCTTGACTTAACTTCTTAGTGTTCTAGACAAGAAGCATCAAACACACAGTTAATAACACTTCTGAGTGTGTCCTGAAACAGATTAAAATATAATTGGAAAATAATTCACAAAATAAAATAAATTATAGAAAATAAAATTTTGTTCTTTAAAATTAATATTTAATACTTTTTGACACAGAAATACCACTGCGGACTATGTAGATAAAAAAAAGGGAAAAGGAAATATTTGTATAAACTTGGAGATGTAATTGTATGAGATATATTTTCATACTTATCTGGTTTTGCATTGGTCTATTTCTTTGTTCTAACTTTTAAAGATTTTTATTTATAAAAATTGCATATTCAAGAATGATTCTGATATTGGTACCCAATAATTTCTTGTCAGTACAGAGCCAGAGCCAATTTCCCTTTTTTTTTGTTACATCATGAGATGTAATTTGACCCAAGCATTGTCTACTCCACTCTTACTTTCCTCATTAATTGAAATTCCTTACTTTCTTATTACTTTATTTACTTACTTCAAAAAAAATTATTCAGCACAGGTATGAAAGAAGCTTCTGAGCTATCTACAAATATTTGTATTTTTCATTTCTTAGTATGTACACATGTTTTAACTATATTTTTTCACCATCATCTCCTGTGTTTCTTTATCATTGAAGTTACCATATATCTATTATCACCTTTTCATTAAAATCACAGTAATCAAATATACAATAAATATTATCCTGATTTGACTTGATTTGGAATGTCTGATTCTTCATACTCCTTTTCTACCTCTCATTAATTGTGTAACCCTGGCAAAGTTAATTAACCCTGTTTATTTCAGTTTATGAGTTAGATAAGGAAATAACCACTAAATAAATAAATAAACAAATAAATAAAGTAATAAATAAATAAAACTCCAAATGTAATCATGAAGACAATGATTGAAAAATAACATGGTGGATGTCTAGCCCTTGCTTAAAGATTTCACTATTTCCTGAGAACATGTTAAGTTTTTGTCACTGTAATTGTTAGTAAGTTTTTCCTTCTCTAACTCTATGATTAATTGATATATGGTTTTATCTCAGAAAATTTCATATATGAGTTTTCTTCCTTTAGCCACTCTCCATCTTATTGTAGGTATTCTAATACTGTGCAATCAGAACTGAGCACAATCTTCCACTTTTAGCCTCAGAAGGGCAGATTTCAGGAAGACTATAAATTTAGAGAAAGATGAGAGTTAGGGAACCAACAGTAAAATTTGTGTTTTGGGATTATATAAAAGTTGATATTTTTAGTACAAACACTATTTTTTCCATTAATCTGTCCCTTCCAACTTCCGGTCAAGATGGTGGCTTAGAGACAGCAAAAGTTCAGACCTCTGAAAACTCTTCTTTACCAATCACAAACTGAATGCTCCTAGGGGAGCAACTTAACAACAGGACAGAACCGGGGAATCCTCCTCCTGGACTCAGATCAAAAGGTACACACCCCCAAAAGCTGGAATCCTAGATCACTCAGGTCTAAGGGGAAGGCAGAAGAAAGGTCTGAGGACCTCCCCCCCCCCAACTCAGAGCACTGAGCTCGCTGCAGCAGTGGGAACCTCACAGCTGGCAAAAGGGCCTCAGGGCCGGCTGTTCTGAAGGGTGCACCTTGAAAGCAACTTGAGCCAGTCTCAGGGGCTTCCGACACAGCCTGCAGGGAAACAGAGTGAGACAGAGGTGGGGGTTTCCATCTGAGTCTCACCATTCTGATGGGATTAGGTTCAGCTGGGTTGGTCTGAATGTGCCATGAAGAAAAAACCTCCGGTGAGAACAGCTATTCCCAATATTATACAAACTATTTGACATAAAAGCAAAGAGGGAGTTCTACCAAATTCCTTTTATAATACAAACATGGTACTGATTCCAAAACTAAGCAGGTCATAAACAGTATATGTATATATCTAAAAGCATCAGCAAACATCATCTGCAATAGGGATAAACTAGAAGCCTTCCCCATCAGATCAGAAGTGAAACAAGGATGCCCATTTTCACCTCTATTATTTAACATTGTACTAGAAACACTAGCAGTAGCAATTAGAGAAGAAAAAGAAATTGAAGGCATCAAAATAGGCAATGAGGAGACCAAGTTATTGCTCTTTGCGGATGGTATGATGGTCTACTTAAAGATTCCTAGAGAACCAACCAAAAAGTTAGTCGAAATAATCAACAATGTTAGCAAAGTTGCAGGATACAAAATGAACCCACAGAAGTCATCAGCATTTCTATATATTTTCAACACAGCTCATCAGAAAGAATTACAAAGTGAAATCCCATTCAAAATCACCTTAGAAAAATAAAATACTTAGGAATCTATCTCCTGAGACAAACACAGGAACTATATGAACACAACTACAAAACACTCTCCACACAACTAAAACTAGACTTGAGCAATTGGAAAAAACATTAATTGTTTATGACTATCCTACCCAAACTTTTTTATCTATTTAGTGCTATACCCATTGAACTTCCAAATATTTTTTTACTGATTTAGAAAAAAACATAACAAAGTTAATTTGGAAAAACAAAGGATCAAGGAGATCCAGGGAAATAATGAACAAAAAATTCAAAGGAAAGTGGCTTTGCAGTCCCAGATCTCAAACTATATTACAAAGCAGAAGTCATCAAAACAATTTTGTACTGGCTAAGAGACAGAAAGGAGGACCAGTGGAATAAACTTGGGGTAAGTAACCTCTGAAATACAGTCTATGACAAACCCAAAGACCCCAGCTTCTGGGACAAAAGCCCACTATTTGACAAAAACTGCTGGGAAAACTGGAAGCCAGTGTGGGAGAGATTAGGTTTGGATCAACAGCTCACACCCTACACTAAGATAAACTCAGAATGGGTGAATGACTTGAACATAAAGAAGGAAACTATAAGTAAATTAGGTGAACACAGAATAGTATACATATCAGACCTGTGGGAAGGGAAAGACTTTAAAACCAAGGAAGACATAGAGTCACATAATTGTATTTTAATTTTAAATTTAAGAATTTTTGAATTTTTTGTTTGAGATTGTATTTTTATAAAAATCCGAGAATTTTGATTTTTTGTTTAAGATTGTACTTTTATAAAAAATTCAAGATTTGATTTTGTTAGAGAAAAGATCTTCAAGAAAGAAGCTTGAAACTTTTATATCCAGAGAATGAACTGTTGCAGAAAGATGCTGAAAACCTACACTTCATCAAGAAGATCAAGAATGAACTTTGTATATGATTGATTGAACTGAACTTTGATTGAACATTTATTGTAAATGTATACATTCATGCCAAAAGGGACTGCCCCTAATTTGGCTTTCTGTCAATGTGTCTAGCAAAACATTGGTTTTGCTTTCTTTCCTTTCCTTTTCTTTTCTTTTCTTTTCTTTTCTTTTCTTTTCTTTTCTTTTCTTTTCTTTTCTTTTCTTTTCTTTTCTTTTCTTTTCTTTTCTTTTCTTTTCTTTTTGTTTTTTTCTTTTCTTTCCTTTCCTTTTCTTTTCTATTTCCTCTCTCACTATTGTAATTTCTCTTAGAAAATTGAATATTGTGTGTATCTATAGTTAGAAGTGCATTTTGAATTACAAAATTGATTATGTTAATTAATCAATGGGGAGACTAGTCTCCCATGATCATCAGGGGGGATTGTAAACCTTAAGATTTCTCAGACTTATGAATGTTGGAAATTTCCCCATTGGGGAATTTTCCACTTAAAAAAATTCCCTAGCAGATAGTGAGAATTCTAACTGAATGTGAAAACTCCTTGCCTTGGGAATATCCCTACTCCACCCTACTCAAGACTGATTTAGGACAGAAAACTCCTTGCTGAACAACGAAAGTGCTTTGACCCATGCTTATGGAAAGGACAGGAAGTTCTTTGAGTCATGCCTGTTTTTAAAATTGATACAATGGGATGGTAGGTACCCATATAGGTGGGGCAACTTGTAAACTACTTAAACCTAAAAGGGTGATAACTTATTCAGAGGTTTTTTTCTTAATGAAATTTGTCGACACAGCAGCATTTTTCTCTGACTTACTAAAGAGATTAAAACTACTCAGCTGTGAATTCAAAATGGGCAGTCCTTTAGAAACATCTACAGTGATTGGTAGATGTAAGGACTTAGGGGAGGTGACAGAGGAAATTTTGCCCTTAAAAATGGGAGCTTGGATCTCTTTCAGGCATTGTCGATTTCTGACTCTCATTCTGGAGGATCTCATTATGAGATACTCATTTCCTTGAGGACTGGTGCTTGAGGGCTCTTTCCTTGGAGATAGATCTCTTTGAGGAGAAGTGCTCTTGGAGGAAATCTCATTCTGAAGGAGAGCTCCTTGAGGAGATACTCTGAGGGGCTCTGTCCCTCTGGAGTAGGAGCTCGGGAGGCTCTTGAGAGAGGCTCTTTGAAACAATCTCTGGCTGGAAGACTCTTTGAGGAAGGACTCTGGCCTGGTGTCACTAGTATCCTTGTTTAGTCAGACCTTGTGGTGAGTGTTAAAAAAACTGACTGATTTCTCTTTTAAGACTCAGGTCTAGGCCATATTTGCTTGAGGCCCTTCATACTTATTCCTTTCTTACTCTCTCTCTCTTTCTTTGATTACTCATTGTATTGTTAATTAAAATCTCTATAAAACCCAATTGACTTGGGTATTTGAATAATTGGGAATATTTCCCTGGTGACCACCTTATATTTGATTTTAAAACCCAAGACACTGTAGTGAAACATATTTCTGCGGTCAAATTTACTCACCCTCTCTTATATCTATCACAATTTATATATTCCACTATTTTAATCACTACAGTTTAAGACCTGAACCATTTTAAATCTCACATAATATAAAATCAACAATTTTGATTACATCAAATTAAAAAGTTTTTGTATAAACAAAACCAATGCAACCAAAATGAGAAGAGAAGCAACAAATTGGCAAACAATTTTCATAACAAAAATCTCTGACAAAAGTCTAATTACTCAAATTTATAAAGAGCTAAATCAATTATACAAAAAATCAAGCCATTGTCCAATTGATAAATGGGCAAGGGACATGAACAAGCAGTTTTTAGCCAAAGAAATCAAACTATCAATAAACACATGAAAAGTCCTCTAAATCTCTTATAATCAGAGAGATGCAAATCAAAACAACTCTAAGGTATCACCTCAGACCTAGCAGATTGGCCAACATGACAGTAAAGGAATGTAATGAATGCTGGAGGGGATGTGGCAAAGTTGGGATATTAATTCCTTGCTGGTGGAGTTGTGAATTGATCAAACCATTCTGGAGGGCAATTTGGAAATATGCCCAAATGGTGATAAAAAAAAAAAAAAAACTGCCTGCCCGTTGATCCAGCCACAGCACTGCTGTGTTTGTACCCCAAAGAGATAATAAGGAAAAAGACCTATACAAGAATATTCATAGCTGCACTCTTTGTGGTGGCCAAACATTGGAAAATGAGGGGATGCCCTTCAATTGGGGAATGACTGAACAAATTGTGGTATATGTTGGTGATGGAATACTATTGTGCTAAAAGGAATAATAAAGTGGAGGATTTCCATGGAGACTGGAGTGACCTCCAGAAAGTGATGCAGAGGGAGAGGAGCAGAACCAGGAAAACATTGTACACAGAGACTGAAACACTGTGGTATAATCGAACGTAATGGACTTCTCCATTAGTGGCGGTGTAATGTCCTTGAACACTTGCAGGGAACCAGGAGAAAAAAACACCATTCATAAGCAAAGGATAAACTATGGGAGTGGAAACACTGAGAAAAAGCAACTGCCTGAATACAGAGGTTGAGGGGACATGACAGAGGATAGACTCTAAATGAACACTCTAATGCAAATACTATCAACAAAGCAATGGGTTCAAATCAAGAAAACATCTAATGCCCAGTGGACTTACGCATCGGCTATGGGGGGTGGGGAGGAGGAAAAGAAAATGATCTATGTCTTTAACGAATAATGCTTGGAAATGATCAAATAAAATATATTAAAAAGAAAAGAAAAGAAAAGAAAAAAAGTAATGGACTCCTCCATTAGTCTCAATGCAATGTCCCTGAATAACCTGCAGGGACCAAGGAGAAAAAAAAAAAACAACTTCCCACAAGCAGAGGAAAACAGTGGGAGTAAAAACACAGAGGAATGACAACAGCTTGACTACAGGGGTTGAGGGGACATGTCTGAGGAGAGATTCTGAATGAACACCCAAATGCAAATACTAACAACATGGAAATGGGTTCAAATCAAGGACACATGTGATACCCAGTGGATTTGCATGTCGCCTATGGGAGGGGTGGCAGGAGGGGGTGAGGAAAAGAAAATGATATTTTTTCCAAGGAATAATGTATGAAAATGAACAAATAAAAAATGATCAAAAGTAAAAAATAAAAACCAAATATGATACAGTAAAAAGTTTCTCTGTCACTATTTACTGCACAAATTATTTTGGTATTCGAGGCATATTTTAGTCCCTCTGAAAGGTAAACTATTTCCTAAATTACCAAACCCAAAACTTTTTATTATAACTCTTAATTTGAAATAATTCACCAGAAGGAGGGAAATCTTTTATAAATTTACTACTATGTTAGTGTGGCCTCTGGATGCTCTTGAGTTGATATAGTGGATAGAGGATGTACTTGAAGTCAGAATGATGTAAGTTGAAGCTTGACCTCATATACTGTGTCATTCCAAATGAGTCATTTCACTTCTTTCATCACATATTCACAGCACATTGCAAACTTTAAAGCAGCTTGTAAATAATAATTCTTATTATTTGATTCAGAAATTTCTGGTTAACTTAATTATCAGGTGCTCTGCTTGATTTCCACCCTAGAAACATCTTGAGTGTTCAGTATCTTCTGAGAGGTCTCATTTTTCCTCAGTCCTTCCACTCTTTTAGCCTAATTCTTTAAATTATCTTCCCACATTAAACTATTAGCTCCCTGAGGGCAGGGACTATTTTTTTTTCTTATTTGTATCTCTGACCATTAGCACAGTATATGACACATACTTGGAGCTTAATAAATATTTATTGACTATTGATTATCTAAGACTCAAAGCCATCTGAGTTTTTTTTTCATATTGTGTTTAACTAAAAGGGAAGAAATGACATCATCATTAGACTTTGTATCAATTAAATAATAAAGTTCTACAGATTTATATTTTCATCATTTTGGCTGGAACTCCAAATGGGGACTTCCATATAAAAACAAAGCCCCAAGAAGTTACAGGAGGCACTTTGTGGTTGTGTCTATCTTAGGGATACATAACTCTTATCTGAAGAGTTTGAATATAGATTTTCCTGAATACAGGTCTAATGATCTTTTTCCTACCCAAATCTCTTAGTATGAAATTGCAAAATAGATAATTAAAATTAGAATTCAGAAAATATCAAGCTCCCAGTTCCTCAGAAATATCCCTTAAAATTTCAAGTTAAAAATAACTGATAATCTATAAAAATTAAGTAACTTCCCTAAATGAATGAAATCATGTTTGTACATGATAATAATTACTATAACAAAAATAATTATTATAAGTATCACCACAATCATTATTATTTAATTTCATGTTTTTGGTTGCAACTATATTACTTTTACTATTTAATTTGATTCCAATTTTAAACATGTGAAATATATGATAATCCTTACTCTCTCATCCATGGACTATGATCTATGATAATAGTATTTTGTTTCATGTCCTCATTTCAATTCTTTCTCCACCTCATCTCACTGTCATACTTAGTGACCAAAGTTATCTTCCTAAATACGGGCATGACCACATAACCCATTGAATTTTCTACTTCCATCAATGAATTTCACTGCTTTGCAATTACTTCCAGGATCAAATATTCAATTTTCTGCTTGACACTTAAAATATCCCCAAATATGATACCTTCCTATCCATGTGGTCTTCCTACACTTTCATAAGTGTATCTCTTTCATAAACTCTATCTAGTTCAATGCCTTTTTACTTGATATCTTCCCATGATTGTAATCTTCTTTAGTAGCACCCATAGCATGTATGGATGCCTTCAAGACTCACTTCAAATCCAAATTTGTATAAGATTCCTTAAGAGTTATCTTTCCTTCAGTACTCTAGAGATAAATTTCCATTGACATTGGAAATGTTTAATATATACATATTTCTTCAAATTTTGTCTATACACCATTATGTATACACCATCTTCATTTTTGACCCACAGCCAGTATATAAAGATAGTACAACTTCTTTGCAAGAAAATTGTTCATTTTGGAGATCAAAGCAATATCTTCTTATTTTTCCAAAAATGTAAAAACATACATTTTATTTTTTAATTGATTTCTTCCTATATTAAGATTTAATAACAATTTACAGGTATGAGAAAATAAAGTTAAACATTTGTTTTATACCAAGGGTACTTATTCTAAATTTTATTTATGTAGGAAAAAGAAAATATGGTGCAGGTAAGTAATAAATATCTCTAGTCAAATATATATTTTTAATTTTTAATTTTCTTAAATTTTTATTTAGAATATTTTCCCATGTGGCTGACCACACGGGAGTCTAAAGAATTCTCTCAATAAACTTCTGAAATTCCTTGCCTTTTTACTCTACCTTCTCACCACTTAGTCCCTTCGTGGTCACCACAATGTGATATGGAAATCACTTTAAAAGACTGATATATATTAATTTAAGGTCGCCAAGGAATTCAGCTATGTAATTCCTAAATGAAAACTCAAGTCAGCAGTCAACCTTTTATGGAGTTTTTAATTACAAACAGATGTAATGGGGAAAATTTTAGCTTTTGGGATTCATGTAATATGGTGGAAATTTAGCTTTTAGGATTGGTATAATATTGAACAATGGCCGCCAAGGAATTTACTTATGAAATTCCTAAAATGAAACACTCAAGTCAGAATGGAGTTTATGGAGGTTTAATCACACTGGGAGTAGGGAAAGGAGTGGGAGAGAAGGAGAGAAGAGAAAAAGGAAAGGGGCTACTCAACCTCTGACCAAGGCAGAGTGAGTTCTAGGCCCAAAGGGCCAAGGTGGAAAGAATCAGTCCTTAACTCACATGAGTGATCTGAAGGAAAGCTGTCTGCGGGTGTCCTCTCTGTCCAAGCTCCTAACACCAACTCACGTCTAGCTTTCTCCACAGGAAGTGAGCGAAATCCAGAGGCTGTTCCTTACCTCACTTCCTGTGTCTCACAAGTGCCAATGGTTGGCTCTATCTTAGCTTAGGACAGCCCAGGTGGGCAGTTAGTTATTTCTGATTTGTCATTGACTAGCACATGCCCGTGTAGTGTGGGTGTGCACAATTTTTTGGGTGCTAGACCAAGATGGAGACTTTTAAAATTCACACAGGAGGAAGAAAGGTATTAGAAAGAGAGAGAGAGAGAGAGAGAGAGAGAGAGAGAGAGAGAGAGAGAGAGAGAGAGAGAGAGAGAAGGGAATAGGGCTTAAATATCCCCTCTGCTTAGGCTGGGCCAAAGGCCCAAGCCCTTAGATAGCTGAGGCAAAGAAAAGAGATCAGTCCCTATCACTCACGTGACCAAAATGGAGAAACAGTCTCAGTGGCCTCCACCTCTAGCCTCTTTCAGAGCAAGCCCTCCTCTCAGACCACTCCAGGAGCTCTCCCTCCAGGACCTCTCTCCTCTCAGACTCCTTCAGAGCAAAACCTCTCAGAGCAAAACCTCCTCCTCCTCTCAGTTCTCACATATACCAATCACTGTTGATGTCTCCCCTGTGCCAATGGTGGCTCTAGCTTAACCCAGGACCACCCAGAGGTCTGTCCCCTTTGCACATGTCTGTTGAAGGTCATATTCTCAAATAATTAAATCTTGATCTTTGCTGCAGCCCTTCCTAAATCCTGTTTCTCTGAGTAGGGTGGAGATTGTAAGTTCCAAGACCTGGTTCTGTCATTCCAAGTATTTCTATTGTATCAATTCTAAAATCAATCATGACTCAAAATGCTTAAGCATAGGTCAAAGCCCTTTCCATTGTTTAACAAGAGGTTTCTGTCCTAATGTAGTCTTAAGTAGGGAGGAGAAGGATCCTCCCATGCCAAGGAGTTTCATATTCCAATAGAGTTCTTACTATCAGTAGGAAATTTTTCAAGTATGAAATTTCCCAATGGGGAAATTTCCAACATTCATAAGTCTAAGAAATTTTAAGGTTTACAATTGTTTTCTTTGTATAAAAACTTTTTAAATGTGATATAATAAAATTCACTCATTTTAGATTTTGCAAAATTCTCTCTCTTACTTGGTCTTAAATTCCTTTCTGTCCCACAGATCTGACAGGTACACTAATCTCTGTTCACCTAATTTAAGATTTCCCTCTTTATATTTAAATCATTTAACCATTTTGAATTCATCTTAGTATAGCCTATAAGATATTGATCTAAACCTAATTTTCACTATGCTGTTTTCCAATTATCCAAGCAGTTTTTGTTCATAGTTCTTGTCACAAAACCTGAGGTCTACCTAGATTCTGTTTTTTAATCCACTCTGCTATCTGCTTCTGTTTAATGTCTGAGTTCATTCCATTTGAATTAAGCACTATGATTTTTAACTGTGTATTACCCTCCATCTTATTATCCCCTTTGGATATTGCTCTTTTACCTTTCATTCTATTCCTCCTCACCAGTTGCTTGCTTTTTGTAACCCCTCCCGAGTCCCCCTGCCTTTAATTACCTCCTACTTCCTTTGTCTTGTTCCCCTTATACTTCTCTTTAGGGTAAGATAGAATTCTATTCTCTACTGAGTATACTTGTTTTTCCCTCTCTAAGCCAGTTAAAAAGAGAGTATAGTTTAAGCATTGCCTGTCACCACCCTTATTCTCCCCTCTCTGTATTGATTTTTCTTGCCTCTTTATGTTATATAACTTTTCCCATCCTTTCTCTCCCTTCCCTTTTCTCTCAGTGCACCCCTCTCTTTCAGCCCTTGATTGATTTTTGTACATGTCATTCACATGCATACATATAATATCATATGTATATATCATTACATATCATCTAATTTACATATACATTATATCATCATATACCTCATATTATCATAATCAGTTTATTTTTCCAACCTATTTCTGAGTAAATCCCTTCTATTTTCTCTACTACTAAGATTAATTTTTGAGAATTATAGAAATCCTCTTTCCATGTAGAAATATAGATATTTTTACCTTAATGAGTCCCTTAAATTTTCTCTTTCTAATGTAATTTTCTGGGCTTCTCTTGTGACTCATATTTGACCTTCAATTTTGTTGTTGTTGTTGTTTAGATCTGGCGTATTCCTCAAGAATGATTAGAAATACTTAACTTATTGAATTACCATTTTCCCCCTGAAAGTGTATACTAAGCTTCACTGGATAGCTGACCCTGGGTTGTAATCCCAAATCTTCAGCCTTTCTGAGTATCATATTCTATGCCTTTCAATTCTTTAATGTAGAAGCCACTAGGTCCTGTGTGATCTTAATTGTGGCTCCATGGTATTTGAATACTTTCTTTCTTGCTGCTTGAAGTGCTTTGTCTTTGGCTTGGTGACTCTTAAATTTGGCTATTAAATTCCTGGAAGTTGTCATTTGAGGATTTCTTTCTGTAGGTGATCTGTGAATTTTTTTCAATTTCATTTTATTTACTTGTTCAATGATCTCTGGGCAGTTATCTTTGATAATTTCATGTGATATGATATCCTAGGTTTTTTATTCATCATGATTTTCAGGTAATCCAGTAATTCTCAGATTGTCTCTCCTCGATCTATTTTCTATGTGAGTTGTTTGTTTTTTTTAATAAGATATTTCATGTTTCCCTCTGTTTTTTATATTCCTTTGATTCTGCTTTATTGTTTCTTGATTTCTCATGAAATTATTACTTTCTCTATGGTCAATTTTGATTTTTAAGGCCTGGTTTTCTGTGTCAGTTTTTGTTCCTCCTTTTATAATTGGCCCATTTCTTCTTGTATCACTTTCATTTCTCTTCTCCATTTTTCCACCACCTCTAAAATAATTGGGTTTTGAAGCCTTTTTTGAGCTCTCCCAGACTCTGTGTCAAATTCATATTTTTTTTTTCTTTTGGACTTTGGGTGTGTTTCCTTTGCTTTCACAGGCCCCTTCTGTGTCTGCAACTTGCTCTGTGTTGCTATAAAAAGTCTTTTGAGTTAGTTTCTCTTTTGATTGTTTGCTTATTTTTCCTATCTAATTCTAAGTAGGCTTTGTTTTCTGGGATGTTGGAGTACCCTCTTAAACTTAAGTCCTACCTTGAAATTATTTTCAGCTTGTTTTCTGGATTGTTAATAGTTTATCAGATGGTCTGAGGGCTGAGAGCTCTGAGAGTCCCCTCCCCTTGCTGATTCAATTATTCCTTGAGATGTTGATATCTTAAAGACTTTCCTTATGCTTGGGAGTAAGCTTTCAATCTCAGTCTGAACTTGATTCAGTAAAGTGCTCATCATATTTTAGCTCCAGGCTTAGGCTCACCTTTTTGGGGCTCAAGGTGTTCTTGATTCAATCAGACATACCCTTGATTTCCCTGTCCTGGAGCTTCACCCTTAGTTTTGCCAAAACAAAACAAACAAACAAACAAACAAAAAAGAACAACCCAGGGGTAGCTCATTATGAGAACTAGGTCCTCACCTCAAATCCTGATAGGCATTCCCAACTTCACCCTGGGTTCAGAAGGATCAGTGCCCTTTAACCCAGATTACCTTGAGCTGAGACTCTGGACTTCTCCACAGTTTGCAGTTTTAAAGGGGGTCAGTTTGGCTTGATCCCTATTTGCCTGACAGGATGTCAGGATCTGACACAGCCTGGGCTTAAGTTTGAGAGCTGTGAGAGCAGATGTTTGGGGCAGTGGAGGGTGTGGCTTGCTCTTGGATTGCTTTTCACTTGTTGCTATGCCTCCTGCTAGCTCCTCCCCCCCTCACACCCCCATTCCCTAGATGATCTCTGCCTATCTTTTAGGTTTTTTTTCTTTTTTTTGAAGGTTGTTTACTTCTGCCTCTTTGTTGTTTCTTTCACTCCTTTGTTTTGTGGTGATATTTTATTCTTGGTCTGAGACGGTTTTCATGGTGAAACAGCAAGCTGATGCCCTAGTTAGTACTCCATCCTAGCTCCACCACCAAATTGCATCTAGGCAAATATATTACCAATGAAATAAACTATAGGTGATGGCTTGGATTTAATAATTTTCACTAAAAACAGCAAGTTTACAAACCACAGGGATGCTAAAACGCATGTTAAGCTGCTCTCATCAAAGAAATCTTCAATTAAATTGCTTCAGGTAAGTTATTAGGGAATACCAGAATCATGTGCTCTTCTGTGGGGCTCCAAAGACCTCCTAGAAGTTTTCCAAAGCTATAATCAGTACTGATGTTTAAAGTCAATCTTCATTAAATATTTTACATGCATATTATATAAAAGATTCATTTTATGTTAGGTAATAAAGCCCCTTTGGTTATCTGTAACATTTAAATATCTTTGTAATGGACATATGGATCTTCTTCAAAAGATCTTTCAGAAATAGAATGAGCATAAATAATTCCAATGAAGTGTTTCTATGTACTATGCTCCAAGTAGGGTCTTGTTGATTTGGATATATAGCATGGGTGAGAGTTGTGTGAACAGATTGAGGGCAATAATCAGCTAGTCTGATGTTTTTAAGAGATAAGCATATGTTATTCTGACAAAATTTTACAGCTCAGATGGAAATGAGAGAACCTATCTGACCTTTAATTTTCAAGAAATCAACAATCAGAATCCTTGATCCCTGGGTGTACATCATAGAATAGAAACATGGAATAGAAACCAATTTGGAAGAGGAAGAGGCCTCAGAGTGTTTCTGTGAGCAAGTCACCTTGAAATTACTGCTTTTTAAAAACTTTTTAAATTGCCAACACTATTTTAAATATTTGTGAAGAAAATTAGAAAATACTTATGAACTTAACAAACTATTTCTTCAGTGATATTGTCTTATCATTTCAAATCAATTCAGTTCCAAAATTCCTACCTTCATTTGTATCTTCTTTATTATAATTGATTAAACAAGCTATAAACAACCATATGTTCATTATGTACCATATAACCAATATTTTCCTTAATACTGTGGATGCAAACAGAAAGCAGGTAATTCCCTATTTTCAACATGTTTATGACATTTCATTTCCTTTCTTAGTTGGGGAATATAAAATTTTCTACCCTCTTCTTTGGCTACTTAGTTCATATACATTTATTTATTTATTTCCCATTTAACAATAATTTCCCCATATTTGTGGAATAAATATTCAAGTCCAGTTCCTGCTTAGTTTCTAAAAGAACCATTGTAGTTCTTGCTTCAAATTTCTTGTCAAATTCTTCTTTCTTATCTTGCCATACTACAATATTTAATGATATTATTTGCTTTTCCAAGTCATTTCATCAAACTGAAGGAAGACCAGGCTTCTTGATGTCTGATCCATGTTTTTCTGTATGGTTTTTCCCTTGACAATCAGATCTTCTGTGTTACTTATCTTTTTATCTTCCTTGCATATATTAACTTCTTGGCCTGACTTCTTTTCAAGACTCCTTCTTCCTGATATACATTTTCCTGGCTGTACTCCAACGCACAAGTTGACCAAGCATCTTCTTTCCTCTTAAAACCTCAATGATTAACAAGATTTTCCTGACTCTGCAAATTTCAATACCTATTAACTACCTTCTTTTCTTTTCTTTCCCCTCTTCTTTCTTCCCTTCTATTTCTCCCTGTCCTTTCTTTTCGCTTATCTCCTCTTACTTTATAAATCTTTTAGATGGAGATCCAAAGATCCCTTAGGGATTTATTAATATGTATCAGGGGGTGAATTTGGATTCATAAAAATTGCATCCATATTTTTACTGACCTCTAACAGAAATGTAATATTTCCTTCAGTTATGAATGGAGACTACAAAATTATTTTGAGAATAAGGCTAGAGACTTTGTTAAACTATCAAAAGTCCCTTCACATGCAAAAATGATGTAGAATTCTAGCTTTATAGGGTGCATTGTTTTGACTTTAATTCAAATGAGAAAGCCTTCAATCAATGTTAATATGTGAATTTTATTAGTTACTAAAGAAATAAACACAAAAATTCAAAATAAGAGTCCCTTTTTATATACCCAAAAGAAACAGTATGGCAAATACAAAGCAGAGAAAAGTAACCTCAAGGGTGGTGCAATGAATATTTGTATCTGATAAGGCATTACCTGGGCTATAGATATAGAGGTATACTATGAAGGAATGCATATATTACACTTAGGATACATGAAGGCCGTATCAAATGGTATGTCTCTCATAATGTATATATTATTCAAAAGCCTTTCTGTCAGGAGGTAGGGAGCATTCTTACTATTGGTCGCTAGAATCATGGTTGGTCATTGCATTGATTAGATTTTTTATGTATTTCAACATTGCCTTTAGAATATTTTATTGCATAAATTTGTTTCAATTGATAAATATTGAATAATCTGTTGGTATAGTTATTAATAACCTAGGGTTATGCCATCAAATGTCTAATGAACAAAAGAGTCAATTATAGAGGCATAAATGGTAATCCTGACAGATAAAAAGGAAAAAGAAAAAAATATTTTTTAGGAAAAGGTTTAAATTGGAATGTTTTCTCTTTAAGCCTGAAATTTTGAAAAATTATTCTTATAATAGCATAGACTATAATAATAACACCTCTTATTATAAAAATGTTTCAGGAATTATTCCAGCAATAGGATGTGATTCAATATAGATCTTTTTAAATTTATGTTCATATTTCATCATGAATTCATATTTTATGCATTGTTCAGTGAGAATAAACATGTTTCAATATAATTGTTATAGAGAAAAATTAATTCTAATTTCCCTTTCTTCCATTTTTATTGGTATCTATCAGTCAACCATAAATCCTTATATCTCTAGAAACAAAGTATAGTCTTAATAGAAGATTTGAAAAAATATGACAAAAGTAAATAATTATATAATCAGTTAAATATGAATATGAATAGATTAAATCCAAGCTTACTGGGCTAGGTACATACTCTGGGAGAAGGAATATAGGACAATTGGTATTTGTATAAACAATATAGAGTCTGGGTGTAAAATCAAAAGTATGTAATGTATAGATCATACTTCATTAAATAATTCCAAAAGAATAAGAAGTTTAGTACTGAAACTGTGTTATATTGGGTTACATTCTTTGAAGAATTGAGATATTGAATCTGAAACATTGTCTCCCTCCTCCTCTTCCATTTTCTTCTTTTTTCCTTTCTCCTTCTGTCCCTATCTATCTATCTTTATTATCAAATGTACTCAAGGAAGAGCTTGTTGTGCTTGTGTTTAATGGGAAAAATATCAAATCAAAGGTCAAGGATACTTCTTTAATACAGAAAACTTAAAGAAAATATTGTTTATTTATCTACATATATACATACATATATCTATTTATCTACACACATTTCTTTTTATTATATCTTTGATGCAAGTACATTATACACACATTTTGACATTTTGCTATTGTAAAACATGTAGAATTTTTCTGCAGTACTTTGGTGGAATGGAACAGATTGCAATTAAGTAGCATATTATTTGAAAATGGTTCCAGTTTTATATTTTAATTAATTCAATTTCAAAAAGATGTTCCAACTAAAATGGAGAATCAGCATCTGTTGTTCCTTGGCCTCCTACCCAGTGTTCTGGAGAGTAGTAGTTCTGAAGATGTATATACTCCTTCAAAGAATGATTTACTTCTCAACTTTCACTGCCATCTAGGATACACATAACTGAAAGACTAGGATCTTTATAACTCAACCTCTAATATTAGCCAATAATTAATTCTAGTTCATGTTGGGAATCCATTCCATCATGCTCAAAGTACTGAGAAATTAAAGATAAGCTCAAGCATCATTTGACAGACTATTTGGCTAACTACATGATGAACAAATATTTTGGCAGTAAAACTTCCAGCAGCAAAACTGAAAGCAATAGTTTGAAAGAAACATAGCCATGACTGTTTTCTGCATTGGCTTATTTCTTGTCAAAACATTTCTTTGTCACCATCCAGATAACATTGCTGCATTCTATGATTGGGACTAATATAAGATAATACCCCTGAAAAATATAAGTATTTTGACATTTTAGTTTTTATTTTTATGGGTTTTTAGTTAAACTTTTTATTGGAATTGTGATGCTTCTAATAAAATATAAAACTTGGCAAAAGTGCCATAAAACATCTTGTCTGGCATTAGAAAGTGTAATCATTACTTTGTTATAACTTGTAGCTTGTAACATTTTCAAGTGCAAATGAAAAAGAAACTACATGTTGATAATAAATTATGCATATAATGCTCAAATATTAAGACTAGCAAGTCACAAGATATGCTACTTTTCAAAAATGCTGTAACTACATTAAATCAGTAAAAATATTAGTTAATTGATTAGTCATGTTTATAGGCAACATGGGGTTTATAATGGAAAGAATTAGTAATCAGTAGTAATGGAAAGAAACAGTAATCAGAAGACTTAATTTTAAGTGTTGACTATGTAATTTCATACCTGTTTGACTTTTTCCAAGTTGCTTCCTTCATTTGTGAATTATTTAGATATTATAGTAACTATCTTGCTTCATAATAACAATATGGAATAGCAATTGTTTTACTCCATATCAGATAGAAAAGAAAGTATTTTAATAGGCTTCAAAAATAATCTTATATAAATTTGGGACCATCAAATTTTGAGAGTCATAATATAATTGTTGTAACAGCTTCCACAGCCAGTTTCTTCCAAACTATGCCACCCCTTTTCACTACTCAAAAGGCCTAAAAGTCTTTAATGAATTAGAAATAATGTAATCCTGAGCCAGCCCATTTGAATTTGTTACTTATAAACAAGTATCTATATGAAATGATTTTAATTACATTTATTTTAATTTTAGATGCCTATGTAAAATTTGGTGATAAATTATTTTAATGAGTAATATCAAAATTTAATAAATGTTAATATTCTTATTTATAAAATATATGTTTGGGAGGGACCTACTGGATGTTTTAGTGGATAAAACTCTGGGTCTGGGGTCATAAAGACTCATTTTCATGACTTCAAATACAACCTCAGACATTTACTCTGACTCTGGGCAAGTCACTCATTCTTATTTACCTTAGTTTCCTCATTTGTAAAATGAGCTGGAGAAGGAAATGGCAAACCACTCCAGTGCCCCTATCCAGAAAAATAAAAAGGGAAATAAAAAGTCAAACACAACTGGAAAGTGAATGAAAAATACAATGATTTAACATAAAGTGACAAAAAATAAGTTGATATGTAAGCACAATCTAGGTCTTGCCTCAGTTGAAATTACCATTACTTCCACAGACGTAAATAGTCATTTTGCCCAAATAAAACTTGCCTATCTTCCTTCCTTCCTTCTTTCCTGCCTTCCTTCCTTCCATCCTTCCTTCCTTCCTTTATTTCTTCTTTCTTTCTTACTTCTTCCCTGGTTTGAAAGTTAACCTTTCTAACCATTAAGCTAATAAATAAGACAAGAATATGGTTTTATGTAAAAATAGACAAGTCATTGATGAATATAATAAAAAAGAGAGAAAGAAAGCAGAAAACCATATACCAATATCAAAAATGAAAAGGACTTATTCACAAATCATATAGGAAATAAAGGTAATTATTAAAGTTATTTTGCCTAATTATATGACAAAAAATATGACAATCTATGTGAAGTGGACAAATATATACATTGCCCACATTAAAAAAAGAGGAAAAAGAATGCTTAAGTAATCCCATATCAGAAAAAGGAATTGAACAAGCCATCAATGAACTCCCTAAGAAAAAATCCCCAGGGTCAGTCGGATTCACAAGTGAATCTTATCAAATATTTAAAGAACAATTCCAATAGTATACAAACTATTTGACAAAATAAGCAAAAAAGGAGAATTACCTAATTATTTCCATGCTACAAATATGGTAATGATTCTCAAGTCAGGAAGACCAAAAACTGAGAAAGAAAACTACAGACCAATCTCCTTTATGAATATAGATGAAAAAATCTTAAATAGAATGCTATCAAAAAGACTAAAGCAAGTGATCATGAAGATTATTCACTATGATCAGGTGAGATTTATTCCAGGAATGCAGGACTGGTTTAATATTAAGAAAACCATCCACCTAATTAACCGTATTGACAATCATACTAATAGAAATCACATGATTATCTAAATAGATGCAGAAAAATCCTTTGAAAAAATACCACAGCCATTCCCATTGAAACGACTAGAAAGTACATTTTTCTTCTTTCTCTAAGAGAAACCTGGAAAATACCATACATAAGCTAGAGAATCAGATAAGATATTCAGGTCAGTATCCCCTTGAAAAACCCATTTCCGAGTCAAAAAAAAAAAAGGAGCACAGACTTTATCTACATAGTGCCATAGAAGCATAGATTTAACCTGAAAAGTGCTAAAAGAGCACACAGGTCAAAAGGAAAACAATCCATGTGGGATTGATGAATTTCTATGCCAATATGAAAGGACTTGAACCTAGTGTGTCACTTAAGGTTGTGGCACTTGCCATATGTTAACATGCAGGACTCCTTGAACCACAATCCTTGTAAAATATTTTCTATGAAAGTACCTAACAATTTGCTAGTCTGGCTCCCCTATCCATGAGAATGATAAAAAATCAGACCACAGAATGATACTCCCCTATCACTCACAAAAATCTAGTCTTTTTTTTCTCTCTTATATTATGGCAACTTCCTGTAGTCCTGTCTTATAATGGGTTAATACAACATTACTGCAATGTTTTCTGCTACAGAGTTGTAGGACAGAAATTTGCTTTAATTGGACCCTAATAACAAGTGCCTGTTGTGAAATTATTCTTTTAAATTCAGAAATTTTATATACATAGTTTTTGATATTTTGATTCTGATTTTCACTTTTTATTTCTCTCAAAACTTAAATTTTTCCTCTATTCATTTTTCTTTTATGTTTTTCATTTTTTTCTTTTGATAATTGACTCATACACCCATAAATCAACCACTTTGAGTTGATCCAGATGTTGATGAACACCCTTTTCAAAGGGAAGTATATTCTATTTTTATTTTAAAAATCCAAAATTTAAAATTTTGTTTGAGAAGAATTTCAGGAAAGAAATTTGCATGGGTTGGGGGAGGCTTTAGGGTAGAGGGGGTGTGACAGTAAGGATGGGTGGGGGTCCCTTTTAATGCTTTTCATAAAAGTTATGAGCTCCCCCAAATTTCCCTCTATAAACTCAAGCCATGTATTTATTTCCACATTTTATTGAGTGTAAAGATAAATTTAGTGTCCAATTTAAATCTAAATAATTGATCACCAGGGATGATTCCCAAATAATAAAATACACATGTCAGCTGGGAATTATGGAGATTTTAATTAATATGGAGAGAAGGAATTAAGGGAGAGAGAGCGAGAGAGAGAGAGAGAGAGAGAGAGAGAGAGAGAGAGAGAGAGAGACAAAGAGAGAGAGAGAGACAGAGAGAGAGACAGAGAGAGAGAGAATTAATTTAAACTGCTCTGGCTCAGGCTGAGCTGGGCAGTAGTTAAAGGCCTTGTCCAAAGTGACCTTCCTGACTAAAGGAAAAGGAGTCAATCGTATAGCTCACCATGAGACTGTCTCCAAGGAAGCTCCAGTCCTCCACTCAACTCAATCTCCTGAACTGAGTTCCTAAATTAATTGCCTGAACTGACTTTTTTTAGCCTCCTTTTAAAGAAATTTTCTCTTATGTCACCTCTCCTAAATTTTCATGTCTACCAGTCATAAGTAGATGCTTTTTTCTAGGACTGCCCATTCTTAGTTCTCACCACTCTTTAATTCTCACCTTCTCTGGTTAGATTATATCTTCTGAGGTACTTCACACTTCTTTGTTAAGCTTACCTTTTTCCAGTTACTTGACCTTTTTGTGAATAATTTAACCTTTATAGGTATTTAACACTGTAAAGTGTGAAATTATGGTTGACTGAGA
The DNA here is from genome assembly GCF_027887165.1 of Monodelphis domestica. Classification (NCBI taxonomy): domain Eukaryota; kingdom Metazoa; phylum Chordata; class Mammalia; order Didelphimorphia; family Didelphidae; genus Monodelphis; species Monodelphis domestica. The sequence continues at coordinate 149,632,603 of NC_077229.1, forward strand.
AAAAAATCTAAATGTATGTGGTTGCCAAGGGAAATCCCAAATAATAAAATACCCGAGTCATCTGCCAAATTTTATGGTGATTTAATTACAACAGGAGGAAGAAAATATTAGAGGAAAAGAGAGAGAGGGAGAGAAGGAAAAGAGTTTGACTCAAAAACCACTCTGGCTCAGAGTGAGCCAGAGTGGGAGTTTAAGAAGGTGGAGAGCCAAGGTAGAGAAAGGGCTCAGTCCTTATCACTCATGACCAGTCTGAAGGAAAGCTGTCTGTGGAGCTTCTCCAAGCTTGAGCTCTAGGATCGAACTCAACTCTAGCCCTCTCCACAGGAAATCATGGGAACTTCAGAGGCTGTTCTCTATCTCACTTCCTGCATCTCACATGTGTCAATGGTGGCTCAAGCTTGACTTAGGACAGCCCAATGGTCTGTCCTTCTTTTGCACATGTCTGTTGAAGGCCATTTTCTCAGATAATTAAATCCTGAGTTTGATACAGACCTTCCTAATCTTGTTAAACTAAGAAGAGAGGAGAAATGTAGTTTCCAAGACCTGATTCTATTATTCCAAGTATCTCTATTGTTATTGATCAGGAAATAGCTAGATCAGATCTTCTAAAGAATGGTCTGACTAGGGTGGAATAGTTTTGAAATTCACAACACCTTTTTGTATTAGACATAAAATAGACTTAGTTTAATGTTCTATCTTCACTTTAAGGTATGAGTTAAGTACCATCATTGTTCAATCAGGAGTTTACAACTTTATCTTCCCCTAAAGTATGTCTAAGAATGGGTGGAGTAATGTAAAGTTCCTGAGACATTCCTGATTCTTGTTAGACCAAATATTTCCATTGTTACAATAAGGAAATAGCTAAATCAAATCTTCTAAAGTACAGTCTGAGTAGTTTTTAAGATTCACAGATTAGTAGAAGGAGTAATTGGTTGGTCTGAGTAATATAGGGATATGATATGCTCAACAATTTGATAGCACAAGTCTCAGGAAAGGAATTATAGAGCACAGAGAGTTAAGACCTCTATGGAGGGAAATCGGGGCCATTAGTGCATAGGAATCTGCCTTTGACTGTCTGAGAGCTGATTTTCTACTATTTTGACATGGTGAAATTAAAATATATATATATTACTCTTTGATTCAGCAAAGACTTCAACTCATAGCCTTACTACATGTGCTGAGGGAACATAACTTTTTAAAGTTGTATACTAACTTTAATGTTATGGTTCACAATTCAACTTTATATGTAGAATTATGAGGCTTGAGGAGGAAATATTTTGGAGAATAAAAAAAGATCTTGGCACTTTGGTGGAGTGAAAGATTAACATGAATTAATAGTTTTATATGGTAGGACATAATATAAATTTTGAATTACAATAAGAGAAGTGTTCATTCTGATGCATTGTGATCCCATTTTTATCATCCCTACCATCATTCTTACATCTTATAATATTTTATATTTATTGTCATTCTTTTCATTAGGATTTTATCTTCTTTCTTCTTCTTTCCTTATTGCTTCCACTGGATTTCTAAGCTTTCATGCTCAGAACAGTAACTTATTGCTTTTACAAACACTAAATCACCATCTCCATTATAGAAAGTGGACCAGTCGTGACATAGTAAGTATAAACTTTACATCTTAAGATAGTTTCAAAATCAGAGATTCTGAGCTGGAAGGGATCCCAGAAGTCTTCTTTTCTATTCCTCTGTCAATCATTTTCCATGGCCCCAGCTCAGGATTTGCTTTTCTTCTTCCATAATAAAATGATTTTTTCTACCTGCATTTTTCCCTCATCATGATTTTTAAATTTGCCCAAAATATTATCTCTATGTACCTGAAGGATCATTTTGTAATTTCAGAATTAAGGAGTCTCATATGATCTGTGATTTATTTGAGAAGTCATTAAAATTAGCTTAGAAACTTGAAATCAATGTTGAATCTTTAAAAATGTAAACTAGTTCATCTGCCTTTATGCAGACAAAACACTCCATATCAATCTTTTGTGTTAGAACTTGCCACAAGAAAAAAATGGAATAAAAATAAACTTTTTTTATTTCTTGAATAAAACATTTGCATATTTGAGTCTTTTGGTCAAATTTACTTTCTTCAGTATGATTTTGAAATTTAAGAGCATCTCATAACAATTTTACATTTAACAATGTGCTGATTAGCTGGTTTTTATAATAATAGTACTTTTGATAGTGACCGCCTTATCTTGCCCTTTAATTTTAAAATTAATGAAGTAATCATTTATCGTCATCTCTTCCACTGTTCTGCCCAATTACCTTAGTGCTGAATGGTAGTTTGCATTTTTGCTGCTCCATTAGTCCCATTGCTTGCTCTATCTGGACTTCTCTGCTCAACTCAGAGATAATTAAATAGTGTCTTTTACCTTCTATATAACCTTGCCACATAAATTTTCTTTTCTCAATACTTATACATGATGAACAGTCACCTAAAAGTTGTGGTTGCCCATTGCTATTTAGGAAAATTTGATGAAAGTACAAAATACTAAATTTGTAGTTCTCATCACAATGATAAAGAATTTTTTAATTACACTGTGTTGGATTGATTTATTCAACAAAGAACTTTTGCTCCACCTCATCACTGATCACTAAGTAGATTTCAGACAACACTCTGTGAAAAAGAGAAATGAGTAATCTCCAATCTCTCTATTTCTGTCTGTCTGGCTCTCCTCATGCTTTTCTACTAAATATTATGGGAAAGGAAAGTAGCATTGTAGAGAGCCATTAACAAATCTATGAAATCCTGGTGTCAAGACTCACTTCAGACACATATTAGCTTTTGTGATCCTGGGCAAATTACTTAACCTCACAGTGTTCTAGACCACTACATAAGACAATAAGCTTCAAAGAAGGCAGTGGCAAGCACTGGTAAGGATTCTAATGCACGGGAATACTCATGTCTAGTTCTTTTCCATATGGCTGTGAGAAATTCTAAATTGATGATTATTCATTTTTAGTAGCTCACAAACTAAGCAATCTTAACTTTCTTATCATGCTGTGGTACAATTTTCAAACATGTGGATCACTGCATTTGAATTTTCAACATTTGATTATAGATGTGGAACTAGAAGAGATGTTAGAAGACTATTTCAACTCTTTTAAGTTGTAGATAAAGAAATTGATAACAAAGGGGTTAAATAGCTTGCTCAAGATCACAGAACTAGGAAATAGAAGATGCAGAATTTGAATACAGGGTTTATGACTTTAAAAAAAAAGTAATCTTTCTACTGAATCCATTGATTTTTAAAAACATAAGATTGTATATTGCAAGTTTAATTTTAACATATTTTTCTTTTTTTTTCTTTTTTAGTCTCATGATTCTAGTGCAGTGATAATCAACCTTTTCAGCTTGGTGTTTCAAAATTCATCAAAAAATGAGCATAACTCATAACTCAGGTGGTGTGTCAATTCAAGAAAAAAACAAACATAATTTCATGATCTTTGTAGTTTAAATAACAAAAATGTATAATTGTTATATAAAACTGTTTTTAATAAACCAAAACAGCATTTAACTTAACTGCTTAGTGACTTCTTTGTTCATTTGTCAGTCAGTTTCTTTTGTTGGTCTTGATAGTATTTAACTTGTGTGGGCTGCCATGAACTATGATAAGTGAGGGGGAGGGGGAATTCTTTAACTAACCTCAATTTTAGTGACTTTTTTGTTGCTGAATATCATTGGCTAAGTCTTCAATTGAAGGTTGGTATTTTGTACATTTCAAGTCCAAGCAAGCATTACTAACTTCATTTGTCAATCTGTTTCTTTTGTTGTTTTTGCTTTTATTTAACACTGAGAATAAGGTCTCACAAAAGTACCTAGTGGGAAAAGTTGTGAGTAAAGCCATTGCTATATTTTTCAGGATGCTAAAAGTGTCTGGTAATGGGTTCCAGGCCTTCCTCCATTGCGTATGGTCTGGAGCCCCACCCAGTCTTCCCCTGGCCAGGCCCTACCCCATCCAACCCCTCCCCAGCTGGATGGCCTGGGGGCACTGTGAGAGCAGCCTACCTGCCCTCCTTTGATTCCTATGTGCAGGCTCTTCCTCCCAGTCCCCAAGGGAGCCCCACACACCCCAGCCACCTGGAGCATGCCACCTGCTGCTGACTCCCTTCCCCCACAGCCTGCTTGTGGATCAGCCCATTCTCCTAAATCCCCCCCATCCCTCAAACCCTGTCCCCACTGGACTAGGACACAGCTGCGGTTGTGGCACTCCAGGCAGCTCCCAGACCCCAGGGAACTCAGTCCACTTGCAGACATATGTCATCAAAAATGGCTATATGTGTCAGTGCTTACTCATGTCATAGGTTCACCATCACAATTTTAGTGTATGACATTCAAATCCACAATTCATCTATATTGTTCTTATGGACTATTTGTACCCAATCTATAATACAGACTTTGGAGCTCATAGTTGACTGATTAGTACCAGCAACCAATGTATATTGACACCAACATGGTGATGTCATTTTAGTTTTCATTAAGTATGAAGGATGTCAACCAACTATAGCATTAGAGAGCAGCCTAGGTCATTTACTGACTCGCCAATGGTCTCAAAGACAATATTTGAAAGAGACAGGACTTGAACTCATGCTGTCTTGAATAAAATGCTAACTCTGTATTTATTATGAAGCTATGTTAGCTAATTTTATTTACTTACTGAAAAAAAGAAGCAAACCCAAACCATAAAATAACTATTTTCCTTGTTTTAAACAAAGCAGACTTTGAAAACAAAATATGCTCATTAATCAAATGAGATATACTCTGTGATGACTGGATTTAGGCTAAACAATATTTTCTAATCAAAATTGAAGGCAGCTTTATAAAGTGCTTTTGCATTTGTGCTTAATATATTTTTAATGTTAGCAAATGCTGCTAAATTGATGCCTTGTGGTTATGTTCCTGTTCCTGTGGAAACTGTAATTTCAAATTGTTTATTAAACTCTTTTTTTTTGCATTTCAGGCCAAAATAAATTAGATTTTATATTGAATTCCAATTTGATTCACTGAACATTTATTACTTACTCACCATGGAAAGAATATAGATACTAACCACAGAGATGAAATATAATTGATTCTTTACCCTTTAGGAGCATACATTCTAATGGGGAGTAATACAACTGCACACAGCACATTTTATCATTATTATTATTGCCTTCAGAGAATTTTCTTTTTAGATGAAATGTGGTGGCATAATGGAAAGGTTGCTGAAAATGCAGCCAAAAGACCTGAGTTCAAATTTTACTTCAAATATGTACTCACTGTTTGACTATGGCAACAGCATGCAACCTATGAAACCCTATTTCCTTTACATATAAATTAGAGGTGACAAAAATACATACTTCCCAAACATATTGTTAGGTAACAATGTATATAATATATGAAATATGATAAAATATATGAAAAGGGACAGCACCGACTAATCAAGGATGTTGTGAGGATCAAATGAGATAATTGTAAAATGCTTAGTGTAGTACCTGGCACATAGTAAGCATGATATATATGTCACCTATTATTATTAATTATTATTTTTATAATTATAATGACTTATAATACTGAAAATACTACATAAGTGCTTACATTCATAGTTATGATTTTTAAGTTAAATATTTACTGAACATAACATTTTAAAGAACATTTTTTATCAAGCAGAGGAAACTAACACTGAGTTAAACTCACTTTAATTGTATTTTAAAATACAAACTTTTTAAAAAATTAGGCACAAAATACTAATATCAAATCAAGATATTAGTCATATTTCAAGTGCCTTTTACCATGCCTTGGAGAGGAGAAGATCATATATATACATAGTTATGTATATATGTAAGAATATCTTCAGAAAAGAAAAATCTAGATTGAGTTCTATAAGAAATTTGGCCATTGAAGAAAGTGAAAGATACAGAGATAATATTTAAGACAAAGGAAGGAGCCTGCATTACTATGTGTGGGGCCAGAAATTTTATGTAGTATTTTCTTAATAGTTTGACAACTAGTCTGTCTAAAATGTAGAATGCAGGAATGTAATTCCAATGAAATTAGAGGGGAGCTGGGTAGCTCAGTGGATTGAGAACCAGGCCTAGAAATAGGAGGTCCAAGATTCAAATCTGACCTCAGATATTTCCTAGCTGTGTGATCATGGGCAAGTCACTTAACCCATTTTACCTAGCCCTTACCACCTCTGCCTTGGAAGTAATATGGCATATTGATTCTAAGATGGAAGAAAAGGGTTTAAACAAAGTATAATTAAATCAGTCAGGTTTATATATTAATTTATAAGCAACATGGAGTCATGTCCTTCACTGCCCTATAATATGACAATTATTTTACTAGAAACATGAAGAATGAAGAAGAGAGGAGAGCAACTGGAAGGGGGACAAACACCAATACGAAACATAGCACAAAAATCTAAATGAGAGATAATGAGAGAAACTATCAATATTTGTTTAGAAACATTTTTGTAAAAGCACAAACATTGAAAAACTACAAAAAACAGGGTTACATATTGAGAGCAAAATAGATACTTTGCCATGATACATAATTTGGAAAGAACAGTGAAAGAAGATATAGTATTAATTTCCTATTAATACAAAACATAGAATTTTGATACTGAAAACTGAGTAAAAGTTTATAAAAGAAATAATCCATTAATATATAGAATGAAATGAAGCCAATATTTTAATTAAAATATTTTAAATGACTATCAATATATCACAAAGATTACAATCAATAATCCAGTCATGTAGTACCAACACAAGACTAATTCAATAGTATACATTAAATTGACTCCATTATATATGCAACCAAAATCATGTGATCATACAAAATATTAAGAATAGGCTTTTGAAGAATATGACATATACTTCTGTAAATAACATTGGAAATAATAGGAATGGAAGTATCTTTCTTTAGTAGTCATTATTTATATATAAGCAAACAACAAACCAAAAACTGAGAAAAAAAGTGATTTTTTCCCCAATGAGATTAAGGATAAAGAAAGGATATAATTGTACACTGTTACCAATATGCATCATAATAGGCAGAAATATTAACCAAAATAATAAAATGGGGAAAAAAGTAATTGAGGGAATGATCACATTTTATAGATGATATGTTGTACTTAGAGAAGTCAAGAGAAATAATGATAATAATAAAAACAAAACAATAAAAAATATTTTCAAAATTGTGGAACATAAAAATAAATCAGTATGAATGATCTATATTTATTTATTGCCAATAAAACCCAGTGGGAAAATATTGAAAAATAAATTTCTATTTAAAATAATTTCAGAACATATAAAATATATGCCTAGATCAACCTCTGAATTATTTATATGAAAACAATTACTGAACAATCTTTATAATAATGTACACATAAGTTATTAAAGAAACAGTCATTTAAATGGAATACTAGAATACTATCAAAAAGACTGCAGCCAGTTATCATGAGCATTAATCACTATGATAAAGTGGGATTTATACCAGGAATGCAAGGATGGTTTAATATTAGGAAAAGTATTCACATCATTGACCACATCAACAACCAAACCAAGGGAAATCACATGATTATCTCAATAGATGCAGAAAAATCCTTTGACAAAATGCAACACCCATTCCTACTGAAAACACTAGAAAGTATAGGCATAGATGGGCCTTTCCTAAAAATAATATAAACAGTATATATTTAGAACCATCAGAAAGCATCATCTATAATGGTGATAAATTAGAAGCATTCCCAATAAGATCAGGAGGGAAGCAAAGATGTCCATTATCACCTCTCTGCTGACTCATTTCCTGTTGCCTACAAATATGCCCAATATCTCACCTATTCTGAAAAAATAAACTAATTTGGCACTTTCATCCCTGCTATTATTCTACTTGTCTTCTTCCTCTAGTAATTAAATTCAAATAGGTCACCTAAAATAGCTGCCTCTACTTTATTTACTTTCATTCCCATTTTAAGCCATCATAAAGTAGCTTCTAACCTTATCATTCCCCAGTTACTAACAACCAAATATTTGCCAAATTCAGTCTCAGTCCTCATTCTCTTTGACCTCTGCAACCTTTGACACTGTTGATACTCTAGTGTTTAGGGACACCAATCTTTCCTGGTTTCTCTTCCACATATCTGACTATTTCTCTTGCTGGATCCTCCTGTAGTTCATTAACTTTAATCAGACATGTCCAATTGGCATCTTACACACTGTATATTCAAAACAAAATTTATCTTTTCCCCTCAAAATCCTCTCATCTCCCCTTTTAGTGTAAAGGACAATACCATCCTGTAATTCATCAAATTCATAATGTTGGGCTCATCCAGGATTCCTAATTATCTCTTACTTTCTGTATTGAATCCTGCCAATTTCACCTTTACAACATCTCTTGAATATATTCCTTTCTCTCTTCTTATGCGGTCATAACTCTGGTGCAGGATCTTACCACTTTACAACTTGATTATTGCAATAGTCCACTGGTTGGTCTTTCTTGTCAAGTTGTTCCCTATTTCTTTCTCCTCTCCATTTAGCTATTAAAATGATTTACCCCTAAAACACAGGTTCGTTGAAAATGACAATGAGGATACAATACATCAGAATCTATGGGATTAAGCAGCCAAAGCAGTACCCAGGGAAAATTTCTATCCCCGAGTACATATATCAACAGATCAGAGAGGGAAGAGGTCAATGAATTGGGTAAACAAATTAAAAAAAAACTAGAAAGAGAACAAATTTAAAATCCCCACATAAAAACTAAATTAGAAATCCTAATAATCAATGGATAAATTAATCAAATTGAAAGTAAAAGAACCGTTGAACTAATAAATAAAACTAGGAGCTGCTACTTTGGAGAAAACCTAAATAAAATAGATAAAGTAGATAAAATAGATAAACTAATAAAAAAGAAATAAGAAAAGAAAATTAAGAATATCAAAGATGAAAAGGGTGACCTCTCCCTTAATGAAGAAAAAATTAAGACAATTATTAAAAGCTATTTTGCTCAATTATATGGTAAAAAAATGTGAAAATCTCAGTGAAATGGGTGAATACTTATAAAAATATAAATCACCTAGATTAACAAAAGAGGAATAGAATTCTTAATCCCATCTCAGGAAAATAAATTGAGTATGTCATTAAGGAACTCCCTAAGAAAATATCTCCAAGGCCAGATGGATTCACAAGTGAATTCTATCAAACATTTAAAGAACAACTAATTCCAATACTATACAAACTATTTGACATAATAAGCAAAGAAGAAGTTTTACCAAATTCATTTTATGACACTAATAAGCAAGTCAGGTAGACCAGAAAACAGAGAAAGGAAACTACAGACCACTCTCCCTAATGAACGTAGATGCAAAAATCTTAAATAGAATACTAGCAAAAAGACTCCAGCAAATGACCACAAGGATTATTCACTATGATCAGGTGGGATTTATACCATAAATATAAGCATGGTTTAGGAAAACAACTACCATCTATATGATTGACCGTATCAACAAACATACCAATATAAATTACATGATTATTTCAATAGATGCAGAAAAAGCCTTTGTCAAAATACAACACTCATTCCTATTGAAAACACTAGAAAGTATAGGAATAGAAGGGCCTTTCCTAAAAATAACAAACAATATATATATCTAAAAACCATCAGAAAGTATCATCTACAACGGGGTTAAACTAGATGCATTCCCAATGAGATTGGGAGTGAAACAAGGATGCCTATTGTAAAGATTAAAATTTAGGAGAGAAGGGGAGACTGAGGCAGGTAGAAATTAGTTTCTCTCTACAAGGAGTATTATATTTTTAGAGGTTTATTGAAGATTAAGGATTAAAGAAAATACAGAGTAAGAAACACGTGTCCAGGCCATAGAGTGGCCTAGACACAACCTCACCTACATTATGAAAAAAAGCCAGGCCTGCACCAAAACAGAAGTCCAAGAGCGAGAAAAAAGAGTCCTCAAAAGCCTTTGAATCAGCTTAAATACCTTCTCGATCTTGGCCCAGGTGAGATTACAAGGCATTCTGGGGAAGTGGAGCAAAGGCTCATGGGGATTGTAGTCCTGTATTCGAGTCTATTTTTTACACTACTATCATCTCTATTATTTAACATTGTTCTAGAAACACTAGCAGCAGCAATTAGAGAAGAAAAAGAAATTGAAGGTATTAAAATAGGCAATGAGGAGACCAAGCTATCACTCTTTGCAGAAGATATGATGGTCCACTTAAAGAATGCTAGAGAATCAACTAAAAAGCTAGTGGAAATAATCCACAGCTTTAGCAAAGTTGCAGGATACAAAACAAACCCACATAAATCATTAGCATGTCCATATATTTACAACACAACCCAGAAGCAAGAGTTAGAGGAATTCCATTTATAATCATCCTGGACAATATAGAATATTTAGAGATCTATTTATGAAGACAAACACAGGAACTATATAAACACAACTACAAAACACTTTCCACACAATTAAAACTAGATCTAAATAATTGGAAAATATTAATTTTTCATGGGTAGGATGAGCTAATATAATAAAAATGACAATCCTACCCAAATTAATTTACTTATTTAGTGTCACACTTATCAAACTTCCAAGAAACTTTTTACTGAATTGAAAAAAATATTATAACAAAGTTCATTTGGAAAATAACAAAAATCAAGAATATTAAGGAAACTAAATAAAAAATGTGAAGGATGTGGGCCTAGCAGTACCTGATCTTAAACTGTACGATAAAGCAGTGGTCATCAAAATGATATGGTACTGACTAAGAGACACAAGGGATAATAATGGAATATACTAGGAATAAATGTCCTCAGCAATATATTATATGATAAACCCAAATATCCCAGCTTTTGGGACAAAAATTCACAATTTGACAAAAAGTACTGGGAAAATTGGAAAACAGTATGGGAGAGATTAAATTTAGATCAACATCTCACACCCTACACTAAGATAAATTCAGAATGGATAAGTGACTTAAATAAAAAGAAGGAAACTATAAGTAAATCAGGTGAAGATGGAATAGTATGCCTGTCAGATCTATGGGAAACAAAAGAATTTAAGTCCAACAAAGAGATAGAGAATATCACAAAATGTAAAAGGAATAATTTTGATTACATTAAATTACAAATGTTTTGTACAAACTTAATCAATACAACCAAAATTAGCAGAGAAGCAACAAATTGGGAAAATATTTATTAAAAAAACGTTCTGATAACAGTCTAATTACTCAAATTCATACTCAAATTATAATTACTCAAACACTATATCAATTGTACAAAAAAGCAATCCATTCCCCATTAGGCAATTTTCAGATAAAGAAATCAAAACTAACAATAAGCATATGAAAAAGTATTCAAAATCATTTATAATCAGAGAATCACAAAACAACTCTGTGGTATCACCACACACCTAGCAGGTTGGCTAATATGACAGCAAAGGAAAGTAATGTGTTGAATGTGGCAAAATTGGTACACAAATGCATTGCTGGTGCAGTTGTGAATTGATCCAACTATCCTGTAAGGTGATATGGAATTATGCCTAAAGGTCTTTAAAAGAGGGGGCAGCTGGGTAGCTCAGTGGATTGAGAGCCAGCCCTAGAGATGGGAAGTCCTAGGTTCAAATCTGACCTCAGACATTTCCCAGCTGTGTGACCCTGGGCAAGTCACTTGACCCCATTGCCTAGCCCTTACCACTCTTCTGCCTTGGAGCCAATACTCAGTATTGACTCCAAGACAGAGGGTAAGGGTTTAAAAAAAAAGAGCCTGCCCTTTAATCCAGCCATTCCATTGCTGTGTTTGTACCTCAAATTGATAATAAGAAAAAAGACTTTCACAAAAATATTTATAGCCATGTTCTTTGTAGTGGCAAAAAATTGAAAATGAAGTGATACCCTTTGTTTGGGGAATGGCTGAACAAATTGTGGTATATGTTGGGGATGGAATACCATTTTGCTAAAAGGAAAAATGAACTGAAGGAATTCCATGTGAACTAGAATGACAAACAGTAATTGATGCATAGTGAAAGGAGAAGAACCAAGACAACATTGTACCCAGAGACTGATACTTTGTGGCACAATCAAATGTAATGGACTTCTCTACTAGCAGCAATGCAATGATACAGGATGGTGCTGAGGGACTTAAGAGAAAGAATACTATCCATATTCAAAGAAAGAACTGTGGAAGTACACAGAGGAAAAAAGATTGCTTCATCATATGGTTATTTGGGGATATGATTGGGGATTATAAAAGGGAATTTTTTATTCTCTTTGTCCATTCTGAGTTTACAATTGTTAGAGGGAATCCTTTATTCCTTTTGTCTATGTTGAGTTAACACTTTGTTTAACAATATCTTAACTATCCCTACTTAGTACCTCACCAGATTATGAAGACAGAATTAACTCTCCTTCATCTACTTTTAAATTGAATCAACAAAAGCTTGAACATCCTGCTTAATACTAGGTGGAGTAGCTCTCCACCCTTTCAACTCAGTCATCCAGGAAATAAGAATTCACATCTCAATCAGCCAGGAATCTGTGAACACTTTTGATAAGTATCCACCTCTCCAGAATGTGAGAAGTAGTGACCACAAACACAGCCCCCTGGCAGTGCTAGGCAATTTGGAAACTGTGATTGACCCTTGGAAAGAAGGTAAGGGACAAGAAGCTACTATAAAAGCCCCTGAATTTCTAGGGCTAGGGAAGTCAATTTCAAAAAAGGAAATTGGCTTCAAGAAGGAGTTGGACTTCAAGAAGGAAGTCAGCTTCAAGAATAAGGTAGGCTCAAGGAAGAAAGTTGGCCTCAGGAGTCACCTTCACCTTGAGTCATTGTTTTGACCTGCCTCCTTAAGGGAACTTGGGTGAGTGGATAGCTGGCTTTCTGTTCCTGCCTTCTGGAGAGAGTTTAATTCTGGTTGAAGGCCAATAAGTCCTGAATGAGTCAAGCACATGAGAAATATTTAGTTAGATAGGCTAATGTGTTCTCTAACTTTTTGTATTTCTCTTCTTTCACTCTTTCTACCTCTTTTATAAATAAAAGTTATTAAAATAATTTTGACTTTAAGCAATAACACTTTGAATTGGCAACCATCTTTATTATTTATAATCTTCATATATTTTAATCAAACCATTAAAATTTAATGCTTACGGAATATAGAATATAAACAATCACTCTATTATAAATATTAATAATATGGAAAAAGGTTTTGATCAATGATACATGTAAAACTCAGTGGAATTGCTCATTGACTATGGGAAGGGAGAGTGAGGAAGGGAGGAAAAGACCATGAATCATGTAACCATGGAAAAATATTCTAAATTAATTAAATAGATAAAAAAGAAAGATGTGAAAAGACTTCACCAAGGTCACACAAGTAGTTAGTAGTAAAACCAGAACTAGAAGCTAGATGTTTTGCTAATTTCCACTGTACTTTGATATTTTGAATGTTAAAAATAATAATAACAAAATGATTGCTTGAGTTGAAACAAACAAACAAAAAGAAATGGTTATTGTGAATTTTTCTGACCATTTTGGAAAGCAGTAAGTAACTATGCCCCCCAAATTACTATCCTTTATATATATATATATATATATATATATATATATACATATATATATGCATACACACACACACACACACACACACATATATATGCCAAATAATATAATTACTGCTTTCATGGTGACAAAGAAGTAAAAACTAAAGAGATGCCTAACAATTGAGGAATGCCTGAAAAAAGTATGATATCTGAACACAACACAACACTATTTGATTTCAGAAAAGGAAAAAAATGTTTAAAAAATCTGGGGAAAAATAATTTATGCAGAGCTTAGGGAAAAGAAAGAGGAGAATAATCTATAGCATAAAATGGAGAACAAACAAGACATTCCAAAGAAAACTCTGATCAGTTCAATAATCAATTCTGATTCCAGAGGACTAATGATAAAGAAAACTACCCATTTTCTGGAAGAGATGTGAAGGACCAAATTTATGAATAACAATTGAACCTTTTTTCTATGAATATTTTTACATGGATTTTGTTCTTATTTATCACCTCCTATTTCTTGAGAGCGGGAGTAAAAATAAATGTTACTTAATTGAAAAAAGGAAAATCAATTTTGATAATATTTAATAATATATTTAGACAATCTCTTCACACTTGAAGAGAGGTAACTAATTAAAGCAACTTTTCATTTAAAGTATGCTACAAATATCCTACTTTTGAAAATGTAAATGTTTCATTTCCAACTTTTTTTCTAAACTCAGTATGTTATCTTCTAATTATTTTTCCTAATATAAAGTAAGTACTTTTGATTACATTTAGATTTAAAAAATAAAATTTAGGTTCCTTTTACCAAACCAAATTAACCAATAATTTTCTTAATAATTTGATTCAAAAATTTAATATATAATTACAGTCTCATCATCTTAATGTACTTAGTTTATTTTTTATGTACAATTATATTTGTTCTGAAGCTTTTGGTTCATTCTCTTTCTCTAAAGTAACAACATAGAATAATAATTATATTGTTCTAATGTTCTAGGTAAACATTGTGGGCCCAAATGTAATTGCTTAAACCTTAAAAAATCCTATTTTGCTCTACAAGTAACATTAGGATACTTACTTTAGTCTGTAAATCTGAGGAAATAAATCAAAATACTCAGGAGCCATTTGGGGTAGCCCCATGATGGCATATTCCAATAAAATGTGGATAATTGATTTCATTAGAGAGCAACAAGTTGAAATACAAATCTATGGGAGATTTGATTCTATGGAAACAGAGTTAAATGGAATTCAATTGGATGTGTCCTTTTGTAGAAGAGAAAGGACCACAGTATTCAATTCAGATAAATAAATAGAATTTATTAAACAGTTTCTATTTGCGAAGCTACCCTACACAATGGTAATAAAGACACAATTGAATTTATTTCATTAGAAGCTGATTTGCTATATAGAATATTAAATGAATATAACATATAGGAACATAAGTTATACTGTACATATATTCAAGATGCATAAAATAATAATTGTTGAGATCAGGACAAGCTTCAGGTATTATTTTTCATTTGAACTAGATTATGAAGAAAGAGAAATGCTGTTTAATTTGCAAGTGAAAAGTAAATGTTTTACTTACAAGGAGACTAAATGTACCAAAACATGGAATTGGATGGTGTAAAGTGAAATCAGAAAATATCAGAGCTGGAGTAAATCTGTTTGAATATATGTTGAATATATTGAATTTGAATGTATGAATTGGATTTTAATATATTTAATATTAAGTATATACATATACTTAAAATATAATGTCAGAAAAAGTAGACAGTGTTTATTGTGTAAGTTTTAAATGCATCTTGAGATATTTGTACATTATTCTAATAAGTAGTAACTGAAAACTTAGAGCTGAGGGGTCCTAACTATCATCTTAATTTTAATTTTACTGATTAGATGTCCAAGGTCCAGTGTTCTGAGTTGCAACACACACATGTGAATATGTGTATAAACATCTATATGAAGACAAGTGTCCCTATATACAGACATATACTTAGAGAGCAAGATCAGAAAGTATATACATATAAACATACATGTGTATAGATGCATATGCATGTAGTATATATGTGGATATTTGTATACATGCATATATACACTCATAAGAATTGTGTATATAAATGTAACATATATTCATAGGTTAACATGTCTATGAATATGTTATATAGATATCTCTATACTATGTATTTATGAATATATAGAGAGTAAATATTAAATATATATTTATACTTATGAATCTATGAAATTCTATGAAATATATGAAATGGAGAAAAAAAGAAATGGATAGACAGAGAGACAAAGAGAGAGACAGGCTTCTTGAAGTTGTTATGTTGATAGAATCTCTGACAATATACATGCTGTCTGTAAGAACTTCCAAAAGAGAACAGATAAAACTATCTGGAGAATTTATTGACTGAAAGCTACATGTGAATTAGCTTTGGGATGTGACAAGAAAGAAAATTCTGCTGCATTAAAAGAGGTTTCATTCAATAATAAGTCAAGAGTCTCCTTGTTCTCCATGTTTATCGGACCATATCTAGAATATCAAAATTGGTTCTTCATTACATAGTTTAAAAAGAAAATTGAAAAGCTAAAAATCATACAGAGCAGGACAATCAGGAAGTGAAGATCATTGCTTCCATGTCATATAGAAGTAAAAAAGGCAATAAAATATATTTAAACTGGAGATAGAAACCCCAGAAGACATATAACTTTGAGTATACAGACATATTATGGAAGAGAGCTTAAACTTATAAGGATACAATCAGTAATAGATGCAAAAAGTAGAAATAAAGGGAAGTTAAAAAATAAAAATTAAGATAAAAAATTCCCAACAATTTGAGATAGTCAAACTCAAAATGAACTCCTTCAAAAAATGATGATTCCTAATCTAACCCTAAACCTAACTCCAGACTCCAACTCTGGCTCTAATCCTAAATTCATTTACAAACCTAAAACTAACCTTAAACTCTCATTTCTAATCATCAGTATAAATTTGTTTTTAACTAGACTTTAATCCTAATTGATAAGCTACTCATTCTTGATTTTCTTTGATCAGAGGCTGCAAGAACACTTGTCATATACATTTTAATAGTGATTACTTTCTGGTATCATTTGGAGTAGGGATGAGTCATGAAATCTATTGGTCATCTGATAACACTATGGAGTCTTTCTCAAATGTTATTTTAAAGGCCTCAAATAAAATACAACAGAGTAGAAAAGAAACTTACTATATTGAAATAGATGTATATTTTTAAAAATATTTTTTAAAATTTTACAGATCCAAATTAAGTATTTGTGCAAAATAGTAACTGAGTCATTTTAGTTACTAAATTTATTATGATTCTATAACTTTATAATTCTATCCAACATATGACTGAGATAGAGTAACATTTGATATCTCAAAAACTATCCCTTTTCTAAACCATATGCATTCAAATATTTGGACAAGAGCTTAAATACATTTTCATTTTCAGGCATGAATTATATAAAATGCTAGTGAAACTTCAGCAATATTGCCAAAACTCAACTTTTTAAAAATTAAAAAAATATTTGTTTATTTTATAAAATGTTTTCTAATTACATTAAAAATTAAATTATTAGAAAATTAAAAAATAATTTTTTAAGTTTTAAGATTGATTTTTTAAGTTTGATTTCCAAATGACCTCTCTCCCTCCCACCTCTTTCCTCCTTAAGAAGGCATCCAGTCTGAATTTGATTGTACATATTTTTTTATCATGGATCCTCTGGAATTATATCATTTTTTAAAACAGACTAGATAAGTCTTTCACTTTTGATCATCACAATGTCTTGGCACAAATTAATGTTTTTAACAAAAAAATCAAAGGCCCTGTATCATTCTTGTCATTAGCAGAGGAAAGATAAAAGCTGATGACAGATCATGCTGGCATGAAGTAATTTGGAATAAATAGATCCATTTAAGCAAAATATATCAAGCTTCCTGTGATATTTGGAGAAAAAGTAAAAAAAAAATGTTTTCTGTCCCCACAGAGAGTGGTACCTCTTGTCACTATACAAACGATAGAAAATTAATTATTAAAATGGAAGGGTATGCCTCACACATAAATTTTTTCTATTAAGTACTCATGAAAAATAAAATAAAAGAAAAATCTTCAAAAACAAAAAACAATGATATGCATTTCCACTAATGTCATTCTTATCAGCCTATTCTGAATCTATGGACTACTGTTTACCCATTTGTGAACTTACTCATCCTCATATTGTCATCACAGAAGAGAAATCTAGGGATATAATCAGGCAAGTGAAAACAATGGAAGTATGGCTAATTAGGAAATTTTTTACTATCCTCATATCCTCTCATTACACATCCAGATTTTGCATGCAAAAATGAAATAATAATAAATAAAATGAAACATTTGCTCATTACCCAATCTATCATTTTAGGAAAGTTCAAGTATCATAATTATATCTTTAATTGTATCCCAAACTATAAAGTTGATGTTATAAAAATTCTTTGAAGTAGATTTTTCTTCACTAAATTATGTTACTTGCTGATCTTAAGAAATTAAAATAGTCCAATCCATTGTCTTTCCTCTTTTATTAGATGCCTTTTTCCTGATAAAGTCACATTTTCTTCAAGACTTGTGAATTTACCAAATAGAATATCCTCAGATCCATAAATTTTGAGGTTGGAGGTTATCTAGTCCAACTATTGCATTTTCTAGATGAGGAAACTTGGGAAGTAGCTGACTGATTAATTGACAGAATAGAAATTAAGTGACTTTTCCAAAGTCAGAAAATAATTAGCATAGCTAAGATTCAAAGGCACATCTTCTGATCTCAGAGTTATTACTCATATAATTCTATAACAAACACTGAAATATTTGTTATGTTAAAGGTCTTAAAAGTTAGATAACTTCACTTTTTTTGCCAAAACCCAATTAATTTCTGAGGCAAGCAATAGGCCTAAAGTTTATATTATAATGCTATTTTTGCCAAGTAAAATTCTAGGCTTTCCAAAGTCAATCTGATCTTAGTAAACTTCATATATATATATATATGTATGCCACTTACTCAAAGACTTCCAATACCTAAACAGACAAATGCTCAAGAAAAGCAGAATTAACTTGCCAAGTCACTTAGCAAAGTATTAACAGAGATAAAAAATATTTAAATACTAATTTTACAGCTTTAATTTCTTCAATTTATAATTGCAATCATCTATGAAGCTGGATTTTATGATGACACTTTAAGCATCTAAAACATAATTCTGAACACTTAGTAGGTGCTTATTAAGTATTTAGTAAATGCATTCAGGAATAAATAAGTATAATAAAATGAATAAATTCATTAAGTTTCTAATTATCAATGTGCTATGACCTTTTGCATTTTTATTGTTGTTATTGACTTGTTATATTTGTCTTTGTGAACTACTAGAAATTGATTCTCTACAGTCTTTGAAACATACTCTGACTAGGACAAAGCCCATCTGCTGATGGCTGTAATCACAGTTGCTGCTATAACAGTCTTTGACAAAGCATGCTGATAAAGCCTTGAGGATCATGTCAAATGCCCAAGCAAGTGCCACAAATCTTCTCTGTCCTCTCAAAGTAGCTTTACTGCTGTTTCTTAGCATGAATCTTTAGTGCATTTTATAAAAATCAATCCACCACCTACTGTTCAAGAAGAGATGAAGGTCTTCATTTTAAAAAAATGAAAGTATATTTGTGTAGTACAAAAGTTCAATTTTGAATAAATTAAGCAACATACCTTTATATTGAATGATATCATTTTACATGTTCAGACAATATTGATCATGAAAAAGAAATAGTGATTTACAATAAGTAAATTCATTCAAAATATAGGTTCCACACTATTCCACAACAGAAAATATGCAATGGAGGAGAGAAATAAATTATTCTAGGAGAATTCATTCTATTTCAGTTCACAATATATTATTTTAAATTTCATATATATATACATATACATATATAAATGTATGTATTTTCACTATGAACATGTATTAGGATTAAAATACTCTAGAGACTATGTATTAGTTTAGAATTGTTTATTAGATATTAAAAGTTGGAATTACAGAGAAAGAAAAGCACCTATTTGCATTGCTGAACCTACCTATTCTGAAAGTGTTGCTTTTGTCTCTTTTCACTAGCCAAGAGACATCATGACAGGAGACAAAAGGGCTGCATACTGCTTCCTAGCCAAAGTCAGTGCCTGCCAGCCAATTCCCCTGACCAAGTACCAAGAACCAAAAAAATCTGAAAAAGTAAAAAAGCAGCTCCCACTTCCTCAGTTCCCTTTCTTATAGTTCCAGTGATCTCACTCTTTCTAGGTCCCCTTGCTTGGAAAGACTTTACCTAAAGTCAGATCAGAGGGTAGTCTTCTGGACATCAGGAGTCATGGAAAACAAGAGGCAAGCACCTTCAGAGATTCAGGGAAGCCACAAAGACTCTGGCATCCTACCACAGTACTTCAATCAAACAGGTAGGCCTGAGCCCTGAGACTGAGATAGATTTTCAAGACTTTCCTTTTTTTAAAGTAAAAAGGCATAAAATTTATATTAAAATCAACAACCTTGACAGATAGCAAAACAAACACATCCATAAGTACTTAAGTGTATAAAATAGGATTCTAGAACATATTCCTAAAGAGGATCATGTACTTCTGCTATTATTTAAATAATGATAATGATGATGATGATGATAATGATGTAGTGTCCCAAAAGGCTAAGTGAACTTTTAAGTTTTAACTGCACTGAAACAGTTATGATAGCTTTCATGTTGAATTTAACTATGAGGAATATAATAAGTATATCATTTCAGTGACTTCTTTTCCTTTGATTTTTACATTTAAAATGTTTTTATTGATGTAATTTTGTTTTTGTCTCTCACTATTAATTTATCCCTATCTTTCTAAACATAAGTTCTATATTAAAATAACTATATATGATATATACATATATATTTATGTATGTTAGAATGTATGTATGCATAACCAAAACAAATAAAAACTTGGCCACATCTGAGCCACCACTGTAGCTCAGTGTACCCCTCTGTTTCTTCACTTCTCTACCAAAGGAAGAAGCCTATTTTTATCATTAGTCTTTTGAAGTAATGATTAATTGATGCTTTATCCAGAGTTCTGAGATATTTTAGTTTCCCTATACTCCAATTGTCATTGTAGTGTTGTAGACACTGTTCTATCATTTATGCTCACTTGATTATATACAATTTCATTTCATACAATTTCATTCATACAATTCTTTCCATGTAACTTCACATCAGTCATATTCTTGTCATTTCTTATATTTATTCTTATATTTACTTATCTACCATATTTTTTCTCATTTAAAGTTCATCTAAATTTGCAATCAAATAATACCCTTTACAAAACCTGTTTTTTACCACTAGTGCATGTTAACTTACAGTTGTTCTTTAATAGAAAAAATTAATGCTATATGATTTTCTTGAATGAAATTTAAAGATTAATCCAAATGTATTTTAAATTGTTACTTTAAAACTTTTTGTGTATAATTCATTTTTTTAGGTAGTGATGGAGTAGAATGAACATCTGTTTCTTCTTTTCTACAATCCAGCTTCTCTAAACCATTCTGACCCATTTTTTTATTTTAAACATTATTTTATTTGGTCGTTTCCAAACATTATTCACTGGAAACAAAGTTCATTTTCTTTTCCTCTCCGCCCCCCCTCCCACCATCTTTCCCTCTCCCATAGCTGACACACGGTTCCACTGGTTATCACATATGTTCTTGACTCAAACCCATTTCCCTGTTGTTGGTATTTGCATTAGAGTGTTCATTTAGAGTCTCTCCTCTGTCATATCCCCTCTATCCCTGTAGTCAAGCAGTTGCTTTTCATCGGTATTTTTACTCCCACAGTTTATCCTTTGCTTGTGGATAGTATTTTTTATATCCCGGCAGATTGTTCAGGGACATTGCATTGCCACTAATGGAGAAGTCCATCACCTTCGATTGTACCACAATGTATCAGTCTCTGTGTACAATGTTTTCCTGGTTCTGCTCCTTTTGCTCTGCATCACTTCCTAGAGGTTGCTCCAGTCTCCATGGAATTCCTCTACTTTATTATTCCTTTTAGCACAATAGTATTCCATCACCAACATATACCACAATTTGTTCAGCCATTTCCCAATTGATGGGCATCCCCTCGTTTTCCAATTTTTGGCCACCACAAAGAGTGCAGCCATGAATATTCTTGTACAAGTCTTTTTCCTTATTATCTCTTTGGGGTACAAACCCAGCAGTGCTATAGCTGGATCAAAGGGCAGACAGTCTTTTATCACCCTTTGGGCATAGTTCCAAATTGCCCTCCAGAATAGCTGGATCAATTCACAACTCCACCAGCATTGAATTAGTGTCCCCACTATGCCACATCCCCTCCAGCATTCATTACTTTCCATAGCTGTCATGTTAGCCCATCTGCTAGGTGTGAGGTGATACCTCAGAGTTGTTTTGATTTGCATCTCTCTGATTATAAGAGATGTAGAGCACTTTTTCATGTGCTTATTAATAGTTTTGATTTCTTTGGCTGAGAACTGCCTGTTCATGTCCCTTGCCCTTTTATCAATTGGAGAATGGCTTGATTTTTTGTACAATTGATTTAGTTCTTTGTAAATTTAAGTAATTAAACCTTTATCAGAGGTTTTTATGAAGATTGCTTCCCAATTTGTGGCTACCCTTCTGATTTTGGTTACATTGGTTTTGTTTGTACAAAAACTTTTTAATTTGATGTATTCCAAATTATTTATTTTGCATTTTGTGACTCTTTCTAATTCTTGCTTGGTTTTGAAATCTTTCCCTTCCCAAAGGTCTGACATGTATGCTATTCTGTGTTCACCTAATTTTCTTATAGTTTCCTTCTTTATGTTCAAGTCATTCACCCATCTGACCCATTTTTAATCCTCTTTTACTTTTTTTGTTACTCTTGACAATGAAAGTATTTTATTACTCATTTCTTTCTATTTATTTTTTACTTTGTTCTTTTTGTGTGTGTGTATGTGTGTCTGTGTGTATGACTACATGAGGACAAAAACTGTTGTTTGCCTCCTTTCCTATCCCATAAAGCAGAAGGATGTTTGGCACATAGTAAGCCTTTAATAAATGTTTAATAACTGAATCATTGATTGATTGGTTGCTTGTGTGTTCCTTTGACTCTCAACTCCCTGTTCTAGGTCTCTGAATTTTTTTCTCATTTCCTTATTTGAAATGCATTATTGCTTATTGTACTCAGCACCTTACCCTTTTAAAATACCACAATATGCACTGCACATTTGCCACTTGAGAATGATTAGAGGGAGGAGGATGGAAAGCAGGGTTGGGAAGTGATAGATGATCAAATATCTATGAATTAATTATACCCTCTAATGTCTGAGTTCTGTTTATTCACTCTATTTTTAAAATATATAGCTTCATCATATAAAGGACTATTTTCATTTGAAATAGTCCTTTTATTATTTGTAATTGTGCTTGTATTTGGTCTCAACTTCCAGAGTCAAATAGGATTGACTACATTTTTTATGAATCTCTCAGTTTAGAGATTTGAAAAATGAAGGGCTTATAAAAGATGATTCTAAGATGCTTTCAATGTCAATTTTCTATACTTCTGTGATCTCTAAGACAGGGCAAATAAAATAAAAGAAAATAATGTGTATACACTATTAATAAAAATGAAACTGGTTACAAAAATTAGTATATCAGCCAGCCACACATAATTGATTGACCATTATTTGTTGATTGTGAATTCTGAATTAGGTAAAGTCATCCCTTGCTACATATATATATATATATATATATATATATATATATATATATACACATAATTCTGTGTCATGGCATTTTGCTATATCATGGGATTTTGCAGATGAATACTGTTCTGTACACAATGGAAATATAGTATGACACTACTGCTTGCACAAGTTTCCTACATGAGATTGTACAGAGCATAGTATTGGCTTATGGAATGAATGGTTACCAACCACAGTGCAATGTCCGGTGTCCAGAGCAATAATTGGCTCAGTGTCTGTAGGTTAATAAGAATGTGGAAAAAGAACTTCTGGTCAAGATGGCGGCTTAGAGAAAGCTAAAGTTCAGATCTCTGGAAACCCTTCCCGACCGATCTCAAACTATAAGCTCCTAAGGTGCCGAAATTCAAAACGATCAACAGCATAGACCCTGGGAATCCTCCTCCTGGACCTGGACCTGGATCAAAAGGTACGGCCCACCTCAAAAGCCAGAACCCTAGATCACTCAGACCTAAGGGGTAGGAGCACAGAGTCCAAGGCTCCGGGAAGCTGCAGCCCGAACCCCCTCAGAGAGCAGGGTCATCTGAAACAACAGCAACCCTCAGGGCGGGCAAGACAGCCTCATGAACTGGATCCTGCTATCCAAGTCTCAGTGAAAGTCACTGCCCTAGGAACTCCAGGAACAGAGAGCAGGGTCCTCTGAAACAACAGCAACCCTCAGGGCTGACAAAACAGCCTCATGCCCAGCTATTCTGAAGGCAACTTCCAGAAAGCAACCTGACCCAGTCTAGTCGAGGGGGCACCTTAGCAGCAGGGAAACAGAGAGATCCGGGGGAGAGTGTCCTCCCCTGGTCCAACCCTTCCATTCCAGTTCCAGTGAAAGTCATTGCCTTAAGGCATATTCAGTTTAACCCAGGGAAAGCTCATAGAACCGACAATCTGCCCAGGACTAAAGCCTCTGAACACCAGACAGAGATAAGAAAAGCTAATCCTCCACATTCAGAGATGGCAAACTCCACAGAATCACAGAAGCCCCAAAATACCAAGAAAAATAAGAAGAAAGGAGCAACTTTGGACACATTCTACAGAGCCAAAATACAAAATACAGAGGAGATAGAAGACAATACACAAGAAAATGCTCCCAAACCTTCCAAAGGAAATGGAAACTCTCCACAAACCCATGAAGAACTTGAATCAGAAATGACCAAAAAGATGGAAGCCTTCTGGGAGGAAAAGTGGGAAATAATGCAAAAGAAATTCACTCATCTACAAAACTGGTGTGACCAAACTGAAAAGGAAAGCCAGGCTTTAATGGCCAGAATCAGGAAACTGGAAGACAATGATCATGTAAAAGAGCAAGAATTAATAAAGCAAAGCCAAAATACTAAGATATTAGAAGAGAACATAAAATATCTCACCAACAAGGTGACAGATCTGGAAAACAGAGGGAGAAGAGATAATTTAAGAATAATTGGACTCCCAGAAAAGCCAGAAATAAACACCAAACTCAACATCGTGATACAAGATATAATCAAAGAAAATTGCCCAGAGATTCTAGAACAAGGGGGTAATACAGCCACTGACAGAGCTCACAGAACACCTTCTACACTAAACCCCCAAAAGACAACTCCCAGGAATGTAATTGCCAAATTCCAAAGCTATCAAACAAAAGAAAAAATCCTACAGGAAGCCAGAAAAAGACAATTTAGATATAAAGGAATGCCAATCAGGGTCACACAAGACCTTGCAAGTTCTACTCTGAATGATCATAAGGCATGGAACATGATCTTCAGAAAGGCAAGAGAGCTGGGTCTCCAACCAAGAATCAGCTACCCAGCAAAACTGACTATATACTTCCAAGGGAAAGTATGGGCATTCAACACAATAGAAGACTTCCAACTTTTTGCATGAAAAGACCAGAGCTCTGTGGAAAGTTCGATATCGAAAATCAAAGAGCATGGAATACCTGAAAAGGTAAATATGAAGGAAAGGAAAAAGGAGAAAAATGTTATCTTCTTCTTTTACTCAAACTCTCTTCTATAAGGACTACATTTATATCAATCTATGTATACTAATATGTGGGGAAAATGTAATGCATAAATAGGGGGTAAAGAAAGACCAAATAGAATAATCTTTCTCACACAAAGATTCACATGGGAAGGGGAGGGGAAGAAAACTCCTATAAGAAGGAGAGGAAGAGAGGGTTTTTTACTTAAACCTTACTCTCAGGGATATCAACACTGAGAGGGAAAACATCGAGATCCATTGGGATGTTGAATTCTATCTTACCCAACAAGGGTAGGGAGAAGGGAAAACCAAGGGGGGGGAGGGAGAGGGAAAACAAAAAGGAAGGGAAAAAGAGGGGGGAGGGGGAGGGAACAAAAAGGGAGGGACTAAAAAGGGAAACATCAAGGGAGGGGACAAGGGGGACAGATTCAAAGTAAATCACTGGATTAAAGGTAGAGCCAAAGAAGAAAAGGTTAGAATTAGGGAAGGATATCAAAATGCCAGGGAGTCCACAAATGACAATCCTAACTTTGAACGTGAATGGGATGAACTCACGCATAAAATGTAGACAAATAGCAGAATGGATTAGATTCCAAAACCCTACCATATGTTGTCTTCAAGAAACACACATGAGGCGGGTTGACACCCACAAGGTCAGAATTAAAGGATAGAGTAAGATCTTCTGGGCCTCAACTGACAGAAAGAAGGCAGGAGTGGTAATCATGATATCTGATAAAGCCAAAGCAAAAATAGACCTGATCAAAAGGGATAGGGAAGGTAATTATATTTTGTTAAAAGGGACTTTAGACACTGAGGAAATATCATTAATCAACATGTATGCAGCAAATTATATAGCACCCAAATTTCTAATGGAGAAACTAGGAGAATTGAAGGAAGAAACAGACAGTAAAATCATATTAGTGGGAGACTTAAACCAACCATTATCAAACTTAGATAAATCAAATCAAAAAATAAGAAAGAGGTAAAAGAGGTGAATGAAATCTTAGAAAAATTTGAATTAATAGACATATGGAGAGAAATAAATAGGAATAAAAAGGAATACACCTTCTTCTCAGCACCATATGGCACATTCACAAAAATTGACCATACATTAGGTCACAGAAACATAGCACACAAATGCAGAAAAGCAGAAATAATGAATGCAGCCTTTTCAGATCACAAAGCAATAAAAATAATGATTAGTAATGGTACATGGAAAACCAAATCTAAAACCAATTGGAAATTAAACAATATGATACTCCAAAATCATTTAGTTAAAGAAAAAATTATAGAAACCATTAATAATTTCATTGAGGAAAATGACAATGGCGAGACATACTTTCAAACTTTTTGGGATGCAGCCAAAGCGGTAATCAGAGGTAAATTCATATCCCTGATTGCTTATATTAACAAACTAGGGAGAGCAGAGATCAATCAATTGGAAATGCAAATGAAAAAATTCGAAAGCGATCAAATTAAACCCCCCCAGCAGAAAACCAAACTAGAAATCCTAAAAATTAAGGGAGAAATTAATAAAATCGAAAGTGATAGAACTATTGATTTAATAAATAAGACAAGAAGCTGGTACATTGAAAAAACAAACAAAATAGACAAAGTACTGGTCAATCTTATTAAAAAAAGGAAGAAAGAAAAACAAATTAACAGCATTAAGGATGAAAAGGGGGACAGCACCTCCGATGAAGAGGAAATTAAGGCAATCATTAGAAATTACTTTGCCCAATTATATGGCAATAAATACACCAATTTATGGGATATGGATGAATATGTACAAAAATACAAACTGCCTAGACTAACAGAAGAGGAAATAGAATTCTTAAATAATCCCGTATCAGAAAATGGAATTTAACAAGCCATCAAAGAACTTCCTAAGAAAAATTCCCCAGGGCCTGATGGATTCACCAGTGAATTCTATCAAACATTCAGAGAACAGTTAATCCCAATACTATACAAACTATTTGACATAATAAGCAAAGAGGGAGTTCTACCAAATTCCATTTACGACACAAACATGGTACTGATTCCAAAAACAGGCAGGTCAAAAACAGAGAAAGAAAACTATAGACCAATCTCCCTAATGAATACAGATGCAAAAATCTTAAACAGGATACCAGCAAAAAGACTCCAGCAAGTGATCAAAAGGTTCATTCACCATGATCAAGTAGGATTTATACCAGGGATGCAGGGCTGGTTCAATATTAGGAAAACCATCTATATAATTGACCACATCAACAAGCAAACCAGCAAGAACCACATGATTATCTCAATAGACACAGTAAAAGCATTTCATAAAGTACAATACCCATTCCTATTAAAAACACTAGAAAGCATAGGAATAGAAGGGTCGTTCCTAAAAATAATAAACTGTATATATCTAAAACCATCAGCTAATATCATCTGCAATGGGGATAAACTAGACGCTTTCCCAATAAGATCAGGAGTGAAACAAGGATGCCCATTATCACCTCTGCTATTTGACATTATACTGGAAACACTAGCAGTAGCAATTAGAGAAGAAAAAGAAATTGAAGGCATCAAAATAAGCAAGGAGGAGACCAAGTTATCACTCTTTGCAGATGAAATGATGGTCTACTTAAAGAATCCTAGAGATTCAACCCAAAAGCTAATTGAAATAATCAAAAACTTTAGCAAAGTTGTAGGATACAAAATAAACCTACATAAATCATAAGCTTTTCTATATATCTCCAACACAGCTCATCAACAAGAACTAGAAAGAGAAATCCCATTCAAAATCACCTTAGACAAAATAAAATACCTAGGAATCTACCTCCTGAGACAAACACAGTAACTGTATGAACAGAACTACAAAACACTCTCCACACAACTAAAACTAGACTTGAGTAATTGGAAAAACATTAACTGCTCATATGTAGGATGAGCCAATATAATAAAAATGACCATCCTATCCAAACTTATTTATCTATTTAGTGCCATACCCATTGAACTACCAAAATACTTCTTCACTGATTTAGAAAAAACCATAACAAATTTCATTTGGAAGAACAAAAGATCAAGGATATCCAGGGAAATAATGAAAAAAAAAAACACATATGATGGGGGCGTTTCAGTCCCTGACGTTAAACTATATTTCAAAGCAACAGTCATCAAAACAATTTGGTACTGGCTAAGAAACAGAAAGGAGGATCAGTGGAATAGACTGGGGGAAAGCGATCTCAGCAAGACAGTATACAATAAACCTAAAGATCCCAGCTTTGGGGACAAAAATCCACTATTCGATAAAAACTGCTGGAAAAATTGGAAGAAATTATGGGAGAGACTAGGAATAGATCAACACCTCACACCTTACACCAAGATAAATTCAAAATGGGTGAGTGACTTAAACATAAAGAAGGAAACCATAAGTAAATTGGGTAAACATAGAATAGTATACATGTCAGACCTTTGGGAGGGGAAAGACTTTAAAACCAAGTGTGACAAGGAAATCACTTGAAAAGACTGATATATATTAATTTAAGTTTGCCAAGGAATTCAGCTATGTAATTCCTAAATGAAATCTGAAGTCAGCAGTCAACCTTTTATGGAGTTTAATTACAACAGGAGGAAGAAAGGAATTAGAGAGAGAGAGAGAGAAAAGGGAGAGAAGGGAATAGGGCTTAAATACCCCTTCTGTTTAGGCTGGGCCAAAAGGCCCAAGCCCTTAGATAGCTGGGGCAAAGAAAAGAGATCAGTCCCTATTACTCACGTGACCAAAATGGAGAAACAGTCTCAGAGGCCCCCACCTTCAGCTTCCTTCAGAGCAAGCTTCTCAGAGCACACTCCAACCACTCAGACAAACTCCTCAACCACCACCCTGAGTCTTCAGACCCCTCTCTCTTTAAGGAAACCATCCAAGTTCCCTCCCCTCAGTTCTCACATCTACCAATCACTGTCCATCAATTTCCCTAGCTTAACCCAGGACCACCCAGAGGTCTCTGGCTTTGTACATGTCTGTTGAAGGTCATATTTTCAAATAATTAAATCTTTGATCCTTTGCTACAGCCCTTCCTAAATCCTGTTAACCTGAGTAGGGTAGAGATTGGAATAATTAAATTTTGATCTAGGCTGCAGCCCTTACTCAATCCTGTTAGGACTGAGTAGGGTGGAGATTGATTCCAAGTATCTCCTTTGTATCAATTCTAAAATCAATCATGACTCAAAGAAATTCCTGTTCTATGCTTAAGCATAGGTCAAAGTCCTTTCCATTGTTCAGCAAAAGGTTTCTGTCCTAAAGTAATCTTAAGAAGGGAGGAGGAGGAACCTCCCATGCCAATGGGGTTCACATTCCAATAGACTATCAGTAAGAAATTTTCCAAGTATAAAATTTCCCAATGGTGAAATTTCCATCATTTATAAGTCTAAGGAATTTTAAGGTTTACAATCCCCCCTGATGATCATTGGGAGACTAGTCTCCCCATTGATCATTTAACATAATCATTTTGTAGTTCTAAATTCACTTCTAAATAAAGATATACACAATATTCAATTTTCTAAGAGAAATTAGAATAGTGAGAGAGGAAATAGAAAAGAAAAGAAAGCAAAACCAATGTTTTGCTAGGCGCATTGACAGAAAGCCAAATTAGGAGCAGTCCCTTTTGGTATAAATGTGTACTGTTACAATAAATGTTCAATCAAAAGTTCAGTCCAATCAATCACATCCAAAGTTCATTCTTGATCTTCTTGATGAAGTGTACGTTTTAGGCATCTTTCTGCAACAGTTCATTCTCTGGATATAAAAATTTCAAGCTTCTTTCTTGAAGATCTTTTCTCAAACAGAATCAAAATATTTGAATTTTTTTTTATAAAAGTAAAATCTTAAACAAAATTCTTGGATTTTTATAAAAATACAATCTCAAACAAAAAAAAATCAAAAATTCTTAGATTTTAAATTAAAATACAATCCCCCCTGAAGTAAGTATTTAAAAAAATATCAAGTTTAGCTCATAATGCAATGTTCAGTTATGGGGGTGTATGTGTCAATTATCAAAAGAATAGAAAAATAATCAAAAACATAAGAAAAATTCAAAATAGACCTTGTATAGGTCCAGTTTAAAGTAATTTCTATCCCTCAAGTATGTAGGACAGAATGCAGTAATATTTCACTTAGCCATTTGTAGCCAAGACTACAGGAAGTTTCCATAATGTAAGAAGAAAAGAATTAGAATTCTATTTTGATGGGGAAATGTCATTCCCTTGTCTGATTTTTTCCTCAGGAATATAGGGAGCCAGCATGATAGTCAAGCTTTGTACTTGTTTGAGTACTTCGAAAAGAGTGTAGATACAAGGAAGTCCTACGACTTAAACATAAGTTAAGCATCACAACCTCGAGTCTCACTTTAATATTTCTTGTGTGCTCTATTGGCACTATTCAGGTTTAGTCTGTGCTCCTTGTTTTTATCCCTTTTCCTGGAATCAGACACAAACATTAATCACAGTCCTATAATATTTTATCAATAAATGGCAGGTTCCCATAGTTTAAAGCTTTTAGGCATATATTGATATCATAGCAAGAGTATATATATATTAACTTGTATTACTGCAGGGAAAAATGATATTAATATTAATTATGTGTACCTTCAGTACAAAAAATGAGAAAAAAATCAAATATTCTGATCAAAAAATAAAAGAAGAGAAATAAGGAAAATAAGAAAAAATCAGTAATTCAATATATTCTTGAAAAAAAAAAAGAACAGCATCCATTTGTCTATGGATTATTATCTCCAATTCAAGAACACCTGATTTACAATGTTATTCCATTGGCTCAGAGAATGTAATGGGAGTATCAGGAATAACCCAAAGAGTTAAAAGACTTCCTCCTAGAATGGTGTCTATAGGACACCTAGAGGTACAACATTCCTTCCTTTTGATGCCTGACTCCCCTTTAAATTTACTGGGGAGGGACCTTCTATGCAAACTCAGAGCCACAATAACCTGCTCCTCAGATGGCTCATTATCATTAGAAGTACCATAGGAATCTTTAAATTTACTCCCTGTACTTCTCTTGGAAAACCAGGAGGCAAAAGAGCCTTCCACTTTTGAAATACCTAAAGATATACCAGAGTCTCTTTGGGCCACATCTTCTTCTGATGTAGGTTTACTTAAGTCGGCTGTTCCTGTGCAGATAAAAACTAAATCTAGCCCACCTCCTTCTATCCCTCAGTATCCCCTCTCAAAGGAGGCAATTGAGGGTATTACACCAGTTATTAACTCATTAATAGAACAGGGAATAATAATCCCTTGCAAATCTGAATACAACACGCCCATCCTGCCAATTAAAAAACCAAAAAGAGGGCCCAATGGCAAGCACATCTATAGATTTGTACAGGATCTAAGGGCAGTGAATAATCACGTTATAAAGAGACACTCCGTAGTTTCTAACATACATACTATTATTTCATCTATTCCTAACACAGCTACATACTTTACAGTAGTAGACTTGTGTTCAGCTTTCTTTTCCATACCAATACATGAGAACTCCAGGCATATTTTTGCTTTCACCTGGAAGGGCTCACAAGGTACCTGGTGTCAGCTGCCACAGGGTTATGTCGAAAGTCCGAGCTTATTTGAGCAAATTTTGAGCCAAGACACAGACAATATAACATTTAAAAATAGCAAATTAATCAAATATGTAGATGATCTACTCTTGGCTTCAACAGATGCAAAAACATGTCAAGAAGATAGCAAACACCTTCTTTTGGAATTGCACAAAAGAGGACATAAAATCTCTAAGGATAAAGTTCAATGGTGTCTCCAAAAAGTAGAATATTTGGGATTCATCTTGACTGCGGGTGCTCGTTATATTTCTCCAAAACGAATTGAGAACATTCAAAAATTGAGTGCTCCTACCACTAAAAAACAGCTGAGAGCAATTTTAGGAGCAACAGGATTTTGGAGACAATGGATTCTTTGCTATGGGGAAATCACTAAACCCCTTATAGCATTAACAAAGGATTCACAAGCAAGACATAGAAAGAATCACAAAATGTAAAATAAATAATTTTGACTACATCAAACTAAAAAGCTTTTGCACAAACAAAACCAATGTAACTAAAATCAGAAGGGAAACAACAAACTGGGAAAAAATCTTCATAGAAACCTCTGACAGAGGTTTAATTACTCAAATTTATAAAGAGCTAAATCAACTGTACAAAAAATCAAGCCATTCTCCAATTGATAAATGGGCAAAGGACATGGATAGGCAGTTCTCAGCTAAAGAAATCAAAACTATTAATAAGCACATGAAGAAATGTTCTAAATCTCTTATAATCAGAGAGATGCAAATCAAAACAACTCTGAGGTATCACCTCACACCTAGCAGATTGGCTAACATAACAGCAAAGGAAAGTAATGAATGCTGGAGGGGATGTGGCAAAGTAGGGACATTAATTCATTGCTGGTGGAGTTGTGAACTGATCCAACCATTCTGGAGGGCAAATTGGAACTATGCTCAAAGGGCAACAAAAGTATATCTGCCCTTTGATCCAGCCATAGCACTGGTGGGTCTGTACCCCAAAGAGATAATGGACACAAAGACTTGTACAAAAATATTCATAGCTGCGCTCTTTGTGGTGGCCCAAAACTGGAAAACGAGGGGATGCCCATCAATTGGGGAATGGCTGAACAAATTGTGGTATATGTTGGTGATGGAATACTATTGTGCTAAAAGGAATAATAAAGTGGAGGAGTTCCATGGAGACTGGAACAACCTCCAGGAAGTGATGCAGAGCGAGAGGAGCAGAACCAGGAGAACATTGTACACAGAGACTAATACACTGTGGTATAATCGAACGTAATGGACTTCTCCATTAGTGGCGGTGTAATGTCCCTGAACAATTTGCAGGGATCTAGGAGAAAAAAACACCATTCATAAGCAGAGGATAAACTGTGGGATTAGAAACACTGAGGAAAAGCAACTGCCTGAATACAGCGGTTGAGGGGACATGATAGAGGAGAGACTCTAAATGAACACTCTAATGCAAATATTATCAACAAAGCAATGGGTTCAAATCAAGAAAATATCTAATGCCCTGTGGATTTACACGTCAGCTATAGGGGGTGGGGGGGAGGAAAAGAAAATGATCTATGTCTTTAATGAATAATGCTTGGAAATGATCAAATAAAATATAAAAAAAAACACAAAAAAAAAGAATGTGGAAAAAGTTTACAGGAGAGTGGGAGGAATTTATGGAGCCATATATATATATGTATATAATAGCTACTTCCTAAATTCTCAGCTTTTATGGGGGTCTCTGTAATGTAATTCCCACAATTGGTGAGGTTTCACTGTACTTTGTTGTGTTAAAAGGCCAACTTAGGAAGATAAAAAGAATATGAACAAGAATAAGAATATAAATAAGAATAAATAAGAAAATATGTAAGAGCACCATTGTCAATAATAATAAATATCAAAGAAAAAAGGAATTTAAAAAAACTCATAAAGATCATTCAACTTAGAAAATTAAAAACATAAAAAAGAAACAACAATTTTTCTATACTCTAAATTATTTCATATTCCATTTAGGGAGAAAATTTACAAATTACCTATGTAATACATTGTATAGGAAGCTAATTTTAGATGCAAGGACCTAGTTCAACATCCTGAGACAATATAACAGTCATCATTACTGCTGCTTATTTTAAGCCATTCTTAATGCCTCAAAGCCTCACTTAATGTGAGAATATTTTATTAGTATTTTTTCCTTTCACACTGGAAAAATACTTCCTCCATGACTGATTAATATTATATATTAGATATCTTTTTGGTTCCTACTTTGAATAGAAACTAGATATTCTCAAAAGTAAGTTTCTTTTTTTTGTTTGTTTTTTTCACCAGTGTGAGTATACTGAGTCAAAGAATATAGGAAAAATCTGAACATCTGCCTGGATCCAGGGCAAGGAGTATCCTTAGTGAAAAGAGACAGTACAAAGTCCTTTAATCCTTTGAATACAGCAGTTCATCTTGTTGTTTTATGCAGATTATCCATTTCATTCTCATAGGAACCCTAGAAAAACTAAGAAATTATGATATTCAATTCAGGTATTTTAAATTCAATTCTAAAACAACACATGCATTATTCAAGGTGTTACAAACAAAATTGATCTTCTGAAGCAAAGAATAGATTCCTTTTATTTCATTGTGATATTTTGTCATGCACACAAAATTTAAAAAAATAACCTTTATTGTAATAGTTGATATAGCTAAAGTCCAAGCTCAAAGACTTGTCATAATTGAAAGAAAAAAAAAAGACTCATTCTTGCCTACCACTTCATTCCCATTTTTTAAATTCTTCTTCCCCATTTCTGGTTAATCCTGAACATTAAGGAGTCATATTTGATTTATTTGGCTTTTACCCTTCAGCAAAGGTTTCTTTACTACTTGTGTTAGTTAATCAATAAAATTAAGTGAAATAAGTTTTAATTGAAAACATGTTAATTGTTCAGCACATTCTGCCAATAAGCCTCGTCTTGTGTCTGTAACTACTTTGCCTGCAGCAGTACAATTGTAGTGACTTAAAAATACACAGCAGTTGGAGAATATGTGTATTTTAAGACTCCCTTTGCACATGCTGGCCACAGGGTTGCCTTCTGTTGTCAGTATTTAATAGTTCCTTCATTGAGCTAAGTGGGATTTTTGGCAGTGTTAATCATCTATAGCCTGTAGCAAAGCAGATGGAAAAGGTGATTAAATATTAGCTTTCCTTTCATGACATAAGTGGTCCTAAAAGGTATGCTGGATATCCTCACCTATGAAATAATAGGAAAAAATAATGGAGCCAAGGAAAAATTTTGTTGAGATATTAAATTTGTCTCAAATAGTGTGTCTTTTTATTGTTTCATCAAGAAGGGTCTAAATAAATACATAAACATAATCCTTCAGTAATTGCTGCAACTGTGAGTTTTAGGCATTAGAATTCAGAGAAAATAAAAAAAAATCACCTGGAAACCACTTTAACCCATTTAAAAGAGTGAAATCCCCCCCCTTAGTATCATTTTCATTTTTGTGAACTTTGGCTGAATCCCTTTGGGAACTGGTCTTCCATTCATAGTCCTACAGATGGGAAAGACATCAAATCCATGTAGCACAATTTGCTTATCTTATAACTGAAGCCCAGGAATTATTCAATATCACATAAGTAGTATACATAAGAGGCAGATTTTGAGCAAAGGTCCTCTGACTACAAAACTAATGAGGGATCTCTCCATTCTGTCTCTTACTTCACATTCATGGCCATTTACACTCATGATCCTGAAATCTCTTTCTTGTGAAAATATCACATATTTCCCACAACTTTTGGATGAACTAAGTGTAAAATAAATATATTCTTTACAATAGACACATCCTTATTTTTCATCTTCTCAGGTCATATCCAGAATTCATATATGTTACTAAAAAGTACAAATTAATGAACCTTAGATACCCCATTCTGCTTATACTTTGTTCCTGTTAGGATATTACCTAAAAGAATATTAAGAATTCAATTTAATAAGCATTTATTAAGAACCTTCTATTGGCAATGAACTCTGACATGCTGTTGACACAAAGATACAAAAGAATCTTGAAGTATGAACTTTTTACATTTTTACATTTATTAGCAATGTTGTAATGAAAAGTGATATTAAAATTTATCAAAGGATATGTAGATTAGAATATAATTTTCATATTTTAAGCAGAAAACATATCATGAAGCAATTAATAATTTTATGTCACCAATCCTACCTTCTTTGCAATCACATTTCATGATGCTTAGTTGAATTAGATGAGGGGAAAAAATAACCCTTACATGACCGTAGCTTTGATTGCCATTTTTCCTCTCTAGTTCATCATATCTAGTTGCTATTTCATTTTGATGTTTTGATTTGGTAGTTTGTTGGAACACCCCCAACTTATTAATTTCCTAGTAGCAACAATCTGTGCTCTTGAACATGAAAATATCTCAAGAAAATAAAGAACTCAGTCTAAATTTAAACCTGTTACAGAATCTCAATTATGAAATCTTGTCAGATATATTCATAGTCATTTCCAGAATGTTTTCCACCATACCTGGAAGTAAATTCCTATACAAAATGGTCTAATTCATTGTTGGTCAGATCTTTTAAAAATGTTCTGAATTATCAAGTCCTCCACAATTCTCTTTTTGGAAGGAGACTGAATACTTCACATTAGGATTTTGAAGGGAGGGACTACTACATTTTTGTCTTTATATAAATAGAATCTATCATAATGTCTTGTACATAATAGACACTAAATAATGTTTATTGAATTGAATGGAATGGAAATTTTGTAACCTTGGGATTTAATTAAGGAATATAAGGAATAATGGGCACATGTGTACATATGCACACATTCTGAACATGATCAGACATCAGTCACCACATGCAGGGAGCCTAACATCAGAAGAATACTAAATTGGGGTTGTATCTCTATGACTTATTGTTCCATATTGGGGCCAAACCCCATGATTCCCATAGTGGACCAGCCTTTTCTGGATTCTCCATGTTCTCATAGGAGGCACCATTTTCTTTCTGACTTGAACCAGGCTGGGGATTTTGGAAGTGGCATGAAGAAAGAGAGAACTTCATGCTTGCAAGACAAAACTGGGGACCTGATCTGCCAATCAAGGTGAAGATTCCAAATGAAATGTTCCCAGGAAAGGCAGTTGGAGCCTGGAAAGAGGAGATGAACTAAGGGACTTCTTCTCTTGGGTTGTCTGACCAAGGGAGAGACTAGCTTTTTCCTGATCTAGGCAGAGAGAGACCTTTGTGGCTTTTGATAGATTCTAGACTTGAATTACTCAAGCGTAGATTATCTGGCTGGTTTAAAGAAAAATACTTATCCTCCAAACTCTCTGACTATCCTTGAGTCACAGTTGTGACAAGACTGCCATTTCCCAAAATCCTCCTATCCCTGATTATAGATTTGGGAAACCCTCATCCCTCTCACCTCATCTTACCTCAGTTCTCCATCCTCTTGTTCCCAATAAAACCCCTTCCTTGAGAAAAGAAGAGTAAAGTATATTTCTCTAAAATCTCATATTCCCCTAAGTTACTTAGAAGGTGGCTGATTAAGACCAGGGTAGGGGAAAGGGAGGTTGAAGGTCATGGGTGGAAACTGGGAAGTAAAGGGAGGAGGAGGGTAGGAAATATCTTGATATATTAGCCCTCAATAGTGGTTAATAGGCAACCACAGAGTACTCCCTCTAGTAGCATCTCTCTAGTCACTTCAGAATACCTCTATCCCCATTATACCTTATTAAACTCACAAGTTTCCCATAGCATATCTCCACTCAAGCCAGAGTACATTTATTTACTATAACTAGAAATATCTCCAAAGATCATCTTTTTTTAATACAGGATGAAGGTTCTAGATTTTAGGGGCAGCATAGAGGATTCCTCTCAAGTCCTCTTATGACTGAGACCCAAGGAAAAAAGAAACTCATGGAAGGTGTCCAAAATAGGTCCTTTGGAGAACAGGAAAGCTAGAAGATAAAGAAGAAATAATTCCTTCAGTCCTCGGGTCTACCAATTAAGAATGAATATACACACTTGGATGCATACTGAGTTACAACCTACTTTTATATACTGTCAGTCCTTTGATTCTTGTTCTTTTTTCTATACCAACACAGAATGAATCATTTTCCTCTTCTCCAGACAAACTCTTTAAACATTTCAGGACAATTATGATGTCACAAAAACATTTCAGGACAATTATGATGTCACACTCTGCCAAAGTTTTTTTCCTTCTCTAGGATAAACATTACAAATTCATTTAACTGTCATTCATATGTCCCTGGGCATCGGGGGGGGGGGGGGAGGGATGGGGAAAAAAAACAACCTAAGCATTATTTTCTATAACCAAGATATTTGTGTTACTTCATTTTTAAAGAGTGAATGTAAGCTTAGGGATAGACCTGCTATTTATCATAAATTGTATAGAAAATAATTCAGAGGTAATTTTAAATGAAAAACAAAACAAAATGAAACAAAACCAATGACTTTCGAGTAAACATGGCAGCAGTCAAAATCCAGGACTCTTCCTCTCCTTACCATCTACTGATATAGACTACCTCAAAAGGACAAAATATTTTTAAAAATTCATATGAATGGAGGGGGTCTATAGTAAGGCACATGGGATTTGGGCATTTCCACACTAGAAGGGGGTGAAATAGCTTCCACCAAAAAGAAAGCTGATCAACCCTCCCCTACCCCACTTATGGAGCTAGAGTCAGAGCCAGTGCATGCTAGAATCAGTGATTGAGTGAGGAACACCTATAGAGCGAGTGAAAGGTACTCCTAGGTCCTTAGGAGCTGACTAAGACCCCAAAGACCTACCCCTGAGAGAAACTAGACTTGAGACCCCAGTAAGCTGAAGAGCGCAAACCTTGGGCACCTGCAAGGAGATAGCACAGAGAAGGGCAGTAAACAGTAGAAGCCACAGAGGCTAGAGAGGTAGTTTCAGGCAAAAACCTTTCTCCTTAGCTAAATACACAGAAAGCCTGCCCATCTCATTCAGATTTCTGACTGGAAAGGGAAGGAAAAAACACAATAGTGATGGCAAACTATGCCCAGGATAAACAACTTCCTAACACCAAGAAAACCAAGAAGAAGGGTTTGATCCTGAATAATTTTTATGGAGGAAAAATTCAGACTACAGAGGAAATAACAGAAGAGGACATACAAAAAAATGCATCCAAACGTTCCAAAAAATGTAAATTGGCCAGAAGTTCTGGAAGAATTTAAATCAGAGCTTATCCAAAAGATGAAAGGATTCTGGCAAGAAAAGTGGGAAATAGTTCAAAAAGAAAATAACAGTTTAAAGCACAGGCACTCTCAATTGGAGAAACAGCTGGAACCCACAAAAAAGCAGGATAGACCAAACAGAAAAGGAAAATTAAAAGACTATTGCAGAAAACCAGACCTTAAAGACCAGAATTGGGCAATTGGAAGCCAATGACCTCGCAAAACATTAAGAATTAATAAAGCAAAGTCAATAGACTGACAAAAGAGAAAAATATGTATCTCACTGACATAATGACAGATCAGGAAAAATCATCTCAAAGAGACAATTTGAAAATCATGATTCTACCTGAAAACCCAGAAATAAATAGAAATCTTGACATCATACTACAAGAAATTATCCAAGAAAACTGCCCTCATGTTCTTGAACAAGGGGGCAAAATAGACATTGAAAGAGTTCAAAGAGCACCCTCTACACTAAATCCTCAAAAGAAAACTCCCAGTAAAGTAATTGTCAAATTCCAGAACTTCCAAGCTAAGGAGAAAATTTTATAAGAAGCCAAAAAGAGACAATTCAGATATCAAGGAGTACCAATCAGAATTATACAAGATCTGGCAGCTTCCACACAAAAGGACTGCCAGGTTTGGGAAATGATATTCAGAAAGGCAAGAGAATTAGGTCTTCAACCAAACATCACCTACCCATCAAAACTAACTATATACTTCCAGGGAAAGTATGGGCATTCAACAAAATAGAAGATGTCCAAGTATTTGTAAAGAAAAGACCAGAAGTAAGTGGAAAGTTTGATATCCAAACACAAAAATCAAGAGAAACATGAAAAAGTAAATAAGAAAAAGAGGGGAAAGGGAAATTTTTTTTTTTATTTAAGCATACATCTTTAAGGGCTTCAATAAGAACACATTGTTTATATTAATATATGGAAATTTTTATTTGGAACTCTCAAAAATTGTATTCACTATTATAGTAATTAGAAGAATCATTCACAAGTAGAGACTGGGGTAATAAGTGGTATAATATGATATCCAAAAAAAGAAAAAGTGTGGGGGGAATAGAACATGGCATCAAGAGGAATTTGAAAAAATAAGATACATAGAATAATCTATATCACAGAAAGAGGCACATGGGAAGGGGAGGGGAAAATACTATTATAAGAAGGAGAGGAGGAGAGAGCTGATAGGTATTACTTAAAACTTACTCAGTGAAATCAGTTCTGAGAGGTAAGTGCATCTAGATACACTGGGGTATTGAATTCTATCTTACCCTATAGGGAAAGTGAGAAGGGAAAACTAAAAGGAGGGAGTGGGTCAGGGAGTACAAAAAGAAGGGAAAGTGAGGAGGAAGGGAACTTAACAGACCATAAAAATAATAATGGAACAAAAAGTGAGGTGGAAGAAAAGGAATCATACTAAGTGTGGGGATTATGGGGACTGATAAAAAGGGAACCACTGGTTTAAAAGGATATAGTGAAAGAAGAAAGGCCAGAAATAGGAAATTACATCAAAATGTTGGGGAATAGACAAGCGGCAATCATAACTTCAAATGTGAATGAGATGAAGTCACCCATAAAACAAAAATAAATAGCAGAGTGGATTAAAAAACAAAATTCTACCATATATTGTCTACAAGAACCACACATGAGACAGGGTTAGAATTAAAGTTTGTGTCAAAATCTATTAGGCCGCAACTGAGAAAAAGAAGGCAGCAGTTGCAATCATGATATCAGACAAGGTCAAAGTAAAAATAAATCTTATTAAAAGAAATAGGGAAGGTAATTACATCTTGATAAAAGGCAGTATAGACAATGAGGAAATATCCGTACTCAACATGTATGCACAAAATGGCATAACATCCAAATTTCTAAAGGAAAAACTAGTGGATATGAAGGAAGAAGTAGATTGCAAAACAATACTAGTGGGAGACTTGAACTTTACTCTATCAGATGTAGATGAATCCAATAAAAAAAATAAATAAGAAAGAGGTAAGAGATGAGAAGGAAACCTTAGAAAAAATTAAGAGTTAATAGATATATGGAAAAAAAATAGGGACAAAAAGGAATACACCTTCTTTTCAGCAGCAGATGGTACATTGACAAAGATAGACCATGTATTAGGGCATAAAAACATGGCAAACAAGTGCAAAAGAGCAGAAATAATAAATGCAATCTTTTTCAGATCTTAATGCTGTAAAAATGATAATAAGGGTACATGGAGAGCCAAATCAAAAATTAATTGGAAATTAAATAATATGATTCTCGAAAACCAGTTAGTTAAAGAAGAAATCATAGAAACAATTAATAATCTCTTTGAAGAAATTGACAATGATAAGACATCATTTCAAAATCTATGGGGTGCAGCCAAAGCAGTACACGGGGGAAATTTATATCATTGAGTTCATATATTAACAAATTAGGGAGGGTAGAGTTCAATGAATTGAACATTCAAATTAAAAAATTTGAAAGTGAACAAATTAAAAATCATCTGATGAAAACCAAATTAGAGATCCTAAGAATTAAAGGAGAAATTAATTAATTACCTAGATTAGCAGCAGAAGAAATACAATACTTAATCCCATATCAGAAAAAGAAATTGAACAAGCCATCAAAGAACTCCCTAAGGAAAAATCCCCAAGGCCTGATGGATTCAAAAGTGAATTCTATCAAACATCCAAATAACAACTAATCCCAATATTATACAAAATATTTGACATAATAAGCAAAGAAGAAGTTCTACAAAATTCCTTTTAGGCCACAAATATGATACTGATTGCAAAGCCAGGCAGGTCAAAAACAGAAAGAGAAAACTATAGACCAATCTCCTTAATGAACATAGATGCAAAAATCTTAAATAGAATACTAGCATAAAGACTCCAGCAAGTGATGACAAGGTTTATTCATTAAGATTAGCAATGGTTTATACCAGGAATGCAAGGATGGTTCAATATTAAGAAAACCATTCACATAATTGACCATATCAACAAGCAAAAAAAGAATTAGAAAGAGAAATTCCATTTAAAAATTACCCTAGACAATGTAAAATACTTAGGAATCTATCTGCCAAAACAAACACCGGAATTATATGAACACCACCACAAAACACCTTTTATAAACATCTTATAATCAG
The DNA here is from genome assembly GCF_027887165.1 of Monodelphis domestica. Lineage (NCBI taxonomy): Eukaryota > Metazoa > Chordata > Mammalia > Didelphimorphia > Didelphidae > Monodelphis > Monodelphis domestica. The sequence goes on from NC_077229.1 coordinate 149,674,861, forward strand.
AGAAATGAAAATCAAAACAACTCTGAGTTACCACCTCACATCCAGGAGATTGGTTAACATGCAACAAAAGAAAGTAATGAATGCTAAAGGGGATGTGGAAAAGTTGGGACATTAATGCACTGCTTGTGGAGTTGTGAATGGATCCAAGCATTCTAGGGAGAAATTTAGAACTATGTGCAATGGGCCCTAAAAGTATACCCTTTGATACAGCCATAGCACTGCTGGGTTTGTACTCCAAAAAGATAATAAGGAAAAAGACTTGTACAAGAATATTCCTAGCTGTGTTCTTTGTGATGGCAAAAAATTGGAATATGAGGGGATGCCCTTCAATTGGGGAATGGCTGAACAAATTGTGGTATATGTTGGTGATGGAATACTATTGTGCTCAATGGAAAAATGAATTGGAGGAATTCCATGTAACTGGAATGACCTTCAGGAATTGATGCAGAATGAAAGGAACAGAACCAGGAGAACAATGTACATAGAGACTGATACCCTATGGTATAATTGAATGTAATGGGCTTCTGTACTTGTAGCAGTGCAATGATACAGAACAATTCATGACATGAGAAAGAACACTATCCACATTCAGAGGAAGAGCTATGGGAAGAGAAACACAGAAGGAAAAACAACTGCTTCATCACAGGGATGAATATTTATTGAGGAATGAATAAATATGTTGTGGTTTCATAAGAAATGAACAAGATGATTACAAAAATAACCTGGAAGAGCTTATATGAATTGATGCAAAATGAAGTGAACGAAAGTGAGGAGAATGTTGTGCACAGTAACAATAATAGTGTATGATGATCAACTGTGAATGACAAAAAATATCAACAAAGCAAGGATACAGAGAAACTTCAAAGGATTCATAACAAAATAAGTATATCCATGACCACAGAAGAAACACTTGGAATCAGAATTCAGAGTGAACAACAACATTGTTTACACTTTTCGTCTATGAATTTTTCTCTGGTGTAAGCAATATGTATTTTCACAATATGATAAATAAGAAAATAAGTATTATGTGGTATATATAATAATATAATTATACCCAATAAAATATTATCTGCCTTCTTGGGGACATGATAAGTGAGAGAGGGAGTGAGAAAACAGCATAGATTTTTGAGCACAGGTAATGTGAGAATTTTTTTTCTCTTAGTTAATCATTAACATATTTATAATTTTATAAACCACATATATGTTATATTTTGTCATGTCAGATATTATGTATATATATATATATATTATATTATATGATATTGTTCCATTAAATAAATATTCTTTGCTTCAGGAAATCAATTGATACCTAACCATAATACTTTCTAGATTATATCTGTGCAACTTCTTCTGAAAGAATAATATACAGGGTCTATTGATTTAGAATCTTCAACCAAAGATGCTACATTTCCCACAACCCCATTTCTTTTTCCTGTTTTTGCATATCCTTACATGGATTGATGTTTTTAGTTTTTGTTTCTACCAACATGTGTCTCTGGATGGTATCAGCATGGAGGAGAGAGCAGTGATGCCTTTTCTCTGTTTTTTTTTTTTTAACATTATTTTATTTGGTCATTTCCAAACATTATTCACTGGAAACAAAGAACATTTTCTTTTCCTCCCCACCCCTCCCACAACTCTTCCCTTTCCCATAGCCAACGCATGATTCCACTGGTTATCACATGTGTTCCTGTTTCTAACCCATTTCCATGTTGTTGGTATTTGCATTAGAGTGTTCATTTAGAGTCTCTCCTCAGAACTATCAACTCCACCCCTGTAGTCAGGCAGTTGCTTTTCCTTGTTGTTTTTACTCCCACAGCTTATCCTCTGCTTGTGGATAGTATGTTTTAGATCCCTGCAGATTGTTCAGGGACATTGCATTGACACAATGGAGAAGTCCACTACCTTCGATTGTACCACAGTGTATCAGTCTCTGTGTACAATGTTTTCCTGGTTCTGCTCCTTTTGCTCTGCATCACTTACTGGAGATTGTTCCAGTCTCCATGGAATTCCTCTACTTTATTATTCCTTTTAGCACAATAGTATTCCATCACCAACATATACCACAATTTGTTCAGCCATTCCCCAATTGATGGGCATCCCCTCATTTTCCAGTTTTTGGCCACCACAAAGAGTGCAGCTATGAATATTCTTGTACAAGTCTTTTTCCTTATTATCTCTTTGGGGTACAAACCCAGCAGTGCTATAGCTGGATCAAAGGGCAGACAGTCTTTTATCACCCTTTGGGCATAGTTCCAAATTGCCCTCCAGAATGGTTGGATCAATTCACAACTCCACGAGCAATGAATTAGTGTCCCTACTTTGCCACATCCCCTCCAGCATTCATTACTTTCCATAGCTGTCATGTTAGCCAATCTGCTAGGTGTGAGGTGATACCTCAGAGTTGTTTTGATTTGCATCTCACTTTGATGCTTTTATGTCCTAGTACATGTGATGTTTTTATGTCCTAGTACATAGTAAGTATTTGCATATATACCATGTGCTCCTTAAGGGTAGGTATATGCATTTTTCCCCTATTCAATTTTTTTCCTTATTTCTGTTAACTCTAAATTTTTCTTACATTTAATTAAATTCTCCTACTTTTTTCTTATTTTTTTTTGTTTGATTTGTCTAGTTTTGATAGGGGAAGATTGAGGTCTCCCATGATTATGGTTTTATTATTTATTTCTTCTTTAACTCCTTTAGTTTCTCCTTTAAATATCTGGATGCTGCATAAATTGGTCTACATATGTTGAGGAATGATATTTCTTCATTATTCATACTTTCCTTTATCAAGAAGAAATTACCTTCCTTTTTTCTTTAAAATAAAATCTATTTTTAGTTTGTCTGAGATCATGTCTGAGATCATGATTGCTAACTCTTCCCTTCTTTGTCTTAACTGCCGCCCAGTAGACTCTGGTCTAGCCCTCTTACGTTTAACCTATGTTTGTCTAACTGCTTCAAGTATGTTTCTTGTAAACAACATATAATAGGATTCTGGTTTTTAATACATTCTGCTAACTCCTTCCATTTTATGACATGTTCATTGCATTTATATTCAAAGTTATGATTACCATCTGTGTATTCTCCATTTTGACCTTCTCCTTTAATCTTGACCTTTTGTCTTTCATTAAGTCCTTTCCCTCAAGTGTTTTGCTTTTAATCAGTCTCCCTTCTTACCTTCCTTTATATTACTCCCCTTTCCATCATCTCCCTTCTTATTCCCCTCTTGCTGTTGGGTCTTTTGACTGCCCTGCCAGTCTCTCCCTTCCTTTTATTACTTCCTTTCCCACTGCCACCCTTCTTATTCCCCCTTCTACTTCTCTGTAGGGGAAACTGCAATTCTATAACCCAATGAATGTGACTGTTCTTTTTTCTCTAAGCCAATTCCAATGAGAATAATGTTTAGTGTTACCAGGTACCAACCTCTCCCTCCCTTCCATTTTATTGATCTTTCCTCCTCACCCCCAAAACCTGCTCTTCTTTATGTCATATATTTTACCCATTTTTAATTCTCTTTTCCCATTTGTCTTTGTATTATCCTTTTTTTACTCCTAGTGTTATTGTTAACATATCCTAAACACTTTATTCTCACACTCTCTATGGAAACTTCTTCTAACTACTCTGATAATGGTATTTTTAAGAGTTACAGATATCTTTCTATATTGGAATATAAGTCATTTGACATTATTAAAGCCTTTAATTTTTTCTTTGTTATTTGCTTTTTTAATCTTCTCTTGAATTTTTTATTTGGTCTTCAGATTTTCTGTTTAAGTTTGGGCTTTTCTTCAGAAATGTTTGGAAATCTTCTATTTTATTAAGTGAACATACATATTTCCCTGAAAGAATATAGTCAGTTTTGCTGGGTATTCTTAGTTGTAAACCTAGTTCCTTTGCCTTCCAGGATGTTATACTCTAAGTTTTGCAGTCTTTCACTGTGGAGAGAGGCTGCCAGATCCTGTGTGGTTCTCACTGGGGCTCCAGGATATCTGTTTTTTCTTTTTCTTTCTACCTGCTACTAGTATTTTCTCCTAAGTTTGGGAGCTCTTAAATTTGGTTATAACTTTCCTAGGAATTATCATTTGGGAATACAATGTAGGAGGTGATCTGTGGGTTCTTTAAACCTCTATTCTACCCTCTTGTTCAAGGATATCAGGGCAGTCTTCTTGAATAATTTCCTGTAGTATTATGTCTAGGCTTTTTTTTTTTTTGGTGATGACCTCTGGGTTGTCCAATAATTGTTAAATTGTATCTCCTGCATCTATTTTCCAGGTCAGTTGTTTTGTTCAATAAGGCATTTCATATTTTCTTCTATATTTTCATTCTTTTGATTTTAGTTTATTGTTTCATGATGACTTGTGAAGTCATTAGTTTATAATTACCCAATTCTAATTTTTAAAGATTGAATTTCTTCCATAACCTTGTTATCCTCCTTTTCTAATTAGTTCATTCCTCTTTTCAAATCAATCTTTTTATTCTTTGATTTCTTGCCTCATTTTCCAGTTGGTCAATTCTGGCTTTTAAAAAACTCAATAGAGGTATATTAATTTAAACAAGAAAGTAGTTTCTTAAAAGCCAGAAATCAAAGAATAAAAAGATTGGAACTATTTTGCTTTTTAAGCTGTTGTTTTCCTTTTTCTATCTTTCTTTAACCTGTCTTATTTGATTTTAAATTTTTTTTTGGGGGGGGCGGGCTTTTTCAGAGCCTGAGTCCAATTCTCTAATTTTTTTGAGTTTTTTTTTTCCTGAAGTTACTCAGATCCCATCAACCTCTGTTGGTTTTGTTTTTTGGCATTTATCCCCAAAGAAGCTTTCAATCATCGCCTCCTTATTTTTACTTATTTTTCCCATCCCAACCACAGTAAACTCCCTTTAGTTGGTTTACTGCAACAGGGTGTTTGAGTTGCTCTGCTCTGGAGGGACTCTTCAATCTTCCATCTCCCCTTCTGGTCTACTGGATTAGAATGGTTGAGCTGACCTGCTATGCTAACCTGACTTGAGGTCAAGTTAACTGTAGCCTTCTGCCCAGAGCCAGGTGATGCCCAAAGAGATGCCCAGCCCCCAAGTTTCTTCCTCTCAGCCACTATCAGAGCCTTGGACATATAGTGATAGATCTCAATTGCTCCATCACAATTGTATCTCCCTCCCAAGAGTTCCAGTCAGCCAAATCTTAGCAGGTCTCAGTGCAATAGGTTAGGGAAGTGTGTCCATTCTATCATTTACACAGTGGAAATTGACTCTGCCTACCTTTAAAGTTGTGCTCAGCAGAAGAGTTCTGTGGTTCCATCTTATTTTTGGGTTTGGATTTATGTATCTTTGAAGTGTTTTTTAAAGATTGGTGTGGAAGGAAAGTCAGAGAGCTTTGGGCTTTTGCTGCTCCTAAGCCCCTATCTTGACTCCATCCACTTTTCTTATTTTGAATCACAACTATATAATTAAAAATTAAATTACTGAATACAATATATGTATATACATTATGTGTGTATATATTAATTAATATTATGTATTTGTATATGCATATACACAAAAATACGTGTGTCTACTTATTTGGCACAGATTCTGAATTTAAATAAGCCATGATATTATTCTAATTGTATTTTGTTCCTCTAAATATGTCCATATTTCTTTTACTAAAAATAACTTGGTCTTGAAATGTCTTCAAAGTCTTGTCTTATAAAGCTTTATATTTCTGTGCCAGACTCCTAAAATTGAGAATTCTCTTCTCATTGCTTCCATTTCCTTTCATTTCTTTTATTGGAACTGACTTGAAATATAGTCACCAGAGAAATCCAAAAAGAGAAGGAAATAATCATAAACACTATGAAAATGAAGTGGATGAAATACCCATATTGATCATTCTATAAAATAAGGTGAATTGACAAGCAAATGAATTAATTAATCATTTTGTATCTTGAAGAAATTCTTTCAATGGAGAAAAGAATGAAGTAGTATTTGAAAACTAGACTGCTAAATAACATTTGAGAAATTATACTGTTCAAAAAAATGAAAAACTACTCACTGTGATAAAAGTAGGTATAAATAATGAAATAGGCCTTTGCAATATTATATACTTATGGATCATAGAACATTATAATATATAAAAATAAATGTAAAATACAAAAAAAGAAGAAAACCAAATGGACAGCTTAATTAATCTTCAATTAATTAAGTAATTAATCTTCATAAGTAATTAATCTTCCATAATTATCTGCTATGTAGAAAATTTTTAAATATTAGTGGAGATATAAAGAGTTATATAGTAATAACAATAATATGCTCCTTAATCTCGAGCAATTTAAGACTAACCAAAATGTATTAATAGAAGCATTTTAGAATGAATTATTTGGGTATAAAGAGGAAACTCATTACAAGGTGTGAAATCATGGAAACTTTCATGTGTCTTTTTTGTTGAACTTTTATGATTCAGAAAAACAGATAATTTGAATTGGAAGGGACTGTGGTAGTCCCTTAGTGCAATCCATATCTGAAAAAGCACTAATAATGAATGAAATTTTCAGAGAAGAATATTCTCATTTAGATATAACAAAATAGTTATGAAAATATCTTGGGAAAAACGAGTCTATGAGAGATAAGAGGTTCTAGGAAATAATCTCCAAGCTTGAAATCAGGAGGCATTAATTTAGGAATAAATTTTGAGAAAGTTATTTTTCTCTCTTTTTGATATTCTATATCTTTAAATTTGAATAAATATACCGATCCCTCTTTAAAGTAAACATATGCTTTGAATATTAATAAACTATTTAATGCCCTAGATCATGTTGTTTAATATAATCAATCAGTACTAGATTTTTGTTAATTTTGCTGCTTTTGCATTGCTGTTGTAATAAAAAAAATTGATAAATACATTCTTGAATATAAATTACTAATAGTTCTAAGATACATCAAATAGTTCAAGAATGCAGTATAAAGTGTATTATATTTTAAAGTGGATATATAAAATATGTTACATATAATATATTATGCAATATAATGTATAATGTAATGTGTGTATTTATATTATGTAATAAAACTAATAAATGATATAATGCAATGTTATGCTTAATATATTTTGATAATTGTGTAATATGTGACAAATATACGTACATATTATATATTCATGTGTACATATATGTACATATGTACACATACATATGTATCTCTATATGTGTGTGTATGCATGCAAGTGTGTGTATACATTGCTTGGACTGCTCCACGATTTCCCATAATACTCCAAGTTCTTTCATTTAAAAAAATAATAAAACCTCTTGCCTTCCATCTTAGAATCAATACTGTTATTAGTTTCAAGGCAGAAAAGTGCTAAGGGCAAGGCAAAGGGTGTAAATTGACTTGCCCCTGGGCAGATAGACAGGAAGTATCTGAGACAAGTTTTGAACCCAGCATGTTTATCTTTTATCCTGGCTTTCAATCTACTGAGCTACCTAGCTGCTCTCATCTTTAATTCTTTTTATGTTTTTTTTTTTGTTTGGGAGGTCAACATTTATTTAAATTCACATCTATAAATCCAAACCCAATTTCTTTTTTTTTCTTTTTTATAAGCAGAGACAAATGGTACATGACATCAGAGCAAAGAAACATTTTTTGAAAGATGATTACAAAATAAAAATAAAGAAAAATTCTAGGTCTTATTCCATAACTTTACCCTCCCTCCAAATGTTATTATCTCTCACAGATAAATAAATTGATAAACACTTATTAAGCACCTCCTGTATGCTAGGGGTTGTCTAAATATTTAGGATACAGAAGGAGGCAAAAATAGTTTCTTCCATTGAGTAATTTACAATCCATACAAATAGTAAAAGAACACAGAGTTATCCTCAAGCAACTCCTGATACCAAGTCTGTTTTCTCTATCTTGGGAAATTCTGGTTGTTAACTTCTGCCAGTAATCTTACTTCCTTTGCTTTTTGCCATGTATCTGATGTTTTCATCTCTTAGGTTATTTTTAGCTGTTGTCATCTATTTCTGGACTTCTCCACATTTCTACTGCCATCAGGTAGAGCAGACAATAGCTTATGAAGACTTCTTCCATAAAAAGAGCTTTACAATACTTTCCCCACGCTGTGCTAGAGAGATATTTTTCAATATAATCTTAACATTTTTAAACTGTAACAATTCCTGGACAACTTAGAAAACCCCCATTATGTCAGAATATTTCTTTTTGACATTCTTACTATTCCTCAAAAGGAAAGCACAACATTTAATTTTTTGTTTATAATAAATGATTCATCTGGTCTTAGGCAAAGAGCTTTAGGGTGACGGAAATTACCCTAGCACTTTATTCAGGAATAGTACAGGGGCAGATTTGAGCTGGAGAACTTTGCTCTTACTCACTTCATTAGTAAGATCCTCTTTACAAATATCCTTTTTATAAAGTGCAATGTATATAATAGGGTTTAAATTGAAATTTTCTGGGAATTATTTTAAGGGTGATTTTTTAATGAATAGGTCTAATTGAATCCAGAAATGAAAAAATGATTTAGATGTTGTATATATTACAGTACATTTATGAAATATATGATAGTTATATTCATAAAAACTCTCACAAAATGAAGAAATAAGAAAAGAGGATGCAGATCAGAAATTAGAAAAAATATGTACTTTAAATTCATATTCTTTTGGAAAAAAGTGAAATTAATATATTTCTATACAGGTACTTGTGTATATTTATACATATATGCACAAAGCACCTATATATACATATATATTATATATACATATATTAAGCATCAAATGGAGAGATAACATGGAGAAATAACACCATTTTTATTTGTATGCATCTTTCATTAAGAGCTGAATTTTGCTTATTTCTCTAAAAATACCTTCTTATTCAATAACTCATAGTATCATAGATGGAGAGTTGGGAAGAATATTTGAAGTGATCTAGTTCACCTTCCTTAATTTATAAATAAGGAACCTGATGGACTTGGGCTTTGAAATGATTATACCAAAGCCATATAGAAGTATAAACTACTATAAATATATTTCTCTGAATGTATTATGTTGCCTTCCTAGGAACTTGAGCATTTGTCCAAAAGATCATGGTGAGTTTCAACTAACTCACTAAAAAAGGCATATTTCTTTACTGAGGATTTGGAAAGATGGTTCTTTAAGTAAATGTTTAGCTCACTACAAATATTGAAGAAGACAGAAATGACATTTATTGAGTATGTAATTTGTGTCATTCATGATAAATGTTCACATGCTTTTCTATAGTTAGCACAAAATTAAAATATAAATCGATCTTTCTTCAGAAGACATGAAAAATTCCTGATTATTTATTTAGTTTAGATCAGCTGATCTATGTCACCTAGACAATAGATAGAAAGTTCATCAATGCTTTTACAATGTGAGAAAGAATATGAAATACTGAAGAATGGATTATACTTCCTGATAGCTTCAAAGGTACAAATATCAATCTAAGTTCTTATAGGTCCTCAAAAATAATATGTCCAAAATATAACTATTTTCAACTACTTCTACTATTTATGCTAAAAACAGATTAGGAGAGAATGCACATCTAACTACCAGGCAAGTCATCAGATTTGCTTCCAAAAATAAGATCTAGAAAAAAATTAAGACCATAGAATTTGTGAGAAGACAGAAGTCTATTGTGAATTTCAAAACTATTCCACCTAGTAACAATGGAGATACTTGGAATAACAGAATCAGGTCTTGGAAACTCTACATTCTCCACCCTACTCAGTTTAACAAGATTTTGAAGGTCTGCATCAAACTCAAGATTTAATTATCTGAGGAGACATCCTTCAGCAGACATGTGGGAAAAAAAGGACAGATCTGGGATGTACTAAGTCAAATTAAGTCCTCACTGGTACAGATGAGATGCAGAAAAATGATGTAAAAATGTGCATATAAGTCACAACACTTCCTGGCCCTTCTTCTTTCCCTGGAGAGATGACTCTGGCTGGCAGTGTGCTAAGCTTTCCAACAGTGTTGGGTTGTACGTTTTGCCCTGGAGCTGATTTCAGGTTCTAGCATCTTAGCTGAGCCCCTTTGGAGATCAGGCTGATTCCTTCCTCCTTCATACTACAAACCCTTACTCCCTTATCTCCTCATCTCCCCACCTGATACTAATCAGACTGGGGAAGAGGGAGAGAAAAAAAACCTACTCCTTCTTCTTCTTCCTTCTTCTTAATCTTCTCCACTATCAATTAAATTGCCATAAAATTTGGCAGATGACATGGGTATTTTATTATTTGGGATTTCCCTTGGCGACCACTTAAGTTTAGATTTTTTCAGTCTCAACCAAAATTTCACCCTTTACCCTATGAAAGTTACATCTTTAAACTCTGTTGTGATTGAATCTTGAGTGAATAGGATTATATTTATTTGACTTTTGAGAAAATAGACAGAAAAAATGTTGGGACAATTTGCATCAATAAAGGTATAATCAGTAGAATAGTAAAACAATGCAGGATGAGTATGTTGAAAAAGTGTATATAAAGAAGCAGATATTCCTTTATCACATATGTTGTTATGCAGCCAAATGCATTAAAACTTTATTTATCCATAGTTCAATTATAGGAACTTATTGACAAAAACTCTGCACAACATAGCTAACAGGCTGGCAGTCAGGCAGAATTCACAAAGCTACCACAAATTTTAGAGAAACAATTTCTAGGGAAAGGAAGAGAGTAATCAGCTACATTTTATCTTTGCTCTATTGCTCTCCCTACTGGCCAGGCTATTTTTAGCCTGAGGGACTCTTGGCAAAGAGGAGATAAGTCACTTCTCTCTACCATCTGCTTGAGCCTTTGTTCCTCAGTTCCTTGATACTGTTTCCTCCTGAATTCTGGCCCCCAACTCCAATTGCTCATCAGATCCCAACCCCAGCTCCAGGTCCCAGACTGCTGGTAGCTGCTGCTGTGCCTTCAAAATTTACAAATTTGGAACTGCTCTCCAAGCAACTAGTAAAAACCTGGGTATATTTCCCTCAGGCAATGATTAGCCTCCTAACTCCCTCTCCACATGGCTAGGGAAACAAACTACTTCTTAGAATTTTAACTCAGGAGGGAAGAGGAAGGGAAGAGGAAGGAAGAAGTTACTTTTCCAAACAGGAAGTAAATTACAAGCATGGCACACTCTTTGAAAGAACATTACCTATTTTATAATACATTACCTATTTCAAACAGCTTCCACCATTCATGAATGCACTGATCCTTTCACTTATCTTTTTTTTTTTTCCAAGCCAAACTGTATCCAGCTTTATTAAAGATACTTTTCATAAACAATCATGGTAATTCAGGCAGGACATGGGCTACGATCGGCAACAGTATACAACAACTTTCAAACTCCCCTCCTCCATGGACTACCAAAAAACATAAAGTCACTATAAAACCCAATGAAGAGTCTTTATTTTATAAACAGGGAAAGTTTTAGAGTGAGGGTGGACACTTTCACATTGAGCATATGTTGTTTAACAACTTTTCACGAGCCTACCCTGACTTTGAGGAAATGAAATGAAAACTGCAGAATTCTTAATTGGAAAATATCCCCAATATGAAAGGAAATTCAGCTCTTTTGGGGAGGCTACCAGAGGGCCATAATTCAAGTCCAGATTGCCTGAAAGACTGGTATCCAACACAATTGATTTGAGAGTGGGGGGAAGGAGGGAAATAGGGGCAGGTCCTGATAGGCCCCTGGTTTTGGAGAAGTCAAGTTGATGCTTATGGCAGACAGGGAAGAAGTACAAATTTTTGAAGATATCCACTCCTACCCCCACTAGACAGGCTGAGGATATCAGTGTTCATACCTATATATTTGGTGTGTTGTGTGTGTGTGTGTGAGGGAACCCCCTCCTGGTATTCAAGAGAAGTCCTCTCAAAAACTAGGAGAAGAATTCCCCACCTATTTCAACCCAGCTTCTGAGACATTCTATCTGTAACATCTGCCCTATCCCCCGAAAACAACAACAAAGCGTTCTGTGTTCTAACAACATAGCTTAAAAAAAAAGTAAAACAAAATTCTGCATTTTTATAAAACTTGATAAAAAATAGTATTTCAAACTGTACAGTCACCAGAAGTACACAGTTATCAAAAATTCACACAATTCACTTGGCATCTCCAGCACCTTCAGCTTTCTGTGCCTGGTCTGTTTTGGCATCTCCATTTTCTGCAGGGTTGTTCCCATCCTTACCGGCGTCAGCCTTTCCCTTTTTCCCTTTGGGTAACTTCTCTCCCTTCTTTGCAGGTGCCTTTTTGGGTTTGGGTTCTGGCTTTGGAGGGGCAGGTTTAGCAGATAACCGTGCTGATCTCCTCTGTGGTTCGTCCTTAACCTTGGTCTTGTCTCCCTTAGCATCTCCTTCGGCCTTTCTCTTGGGCATGGTGGTGACGGCGGAGGGGTGGGAGCGGCGGCAGCAGCGGAGTCTGGGTGCAGGTTGCAGTGGCGGCAGCGGCCGGTCCGGGGGTCGCTCCCGTCTCCTCTTCCTCACACTGCTTGGGCTCCGGGGGGTTTATGCCTTTCACTTATCTTGCCTAACATTCAGGGGAGGGATTCATCTCCTTACAATCCTTTGACATTTGGGTCTGCCCAGTCTCTAAGATTCATCCAGTTTGGGATTCCTCAAATTCATGTTCTCCCTCGCTATGTGAAATTCCAGAGGTCTGCCAAAAGGAATCTGAATGAATAGAAAAAGGAACTTTAAAGAGTCTGCAGGTGAAAATGTTAAGCCTTTTCAGACTCCAACTCCATTGTTTTATGAATGTCCCTGCATTTTATTGTATTTTGCTGATTGTCTGCTTTAAGATTTAATTTTGTTGTTTAAGTTCATATATTAATCTGATTGATACTATTCTGTTACACCGAATCATTTTCATCTACTGCGTTTTAACTTAATTATACATTCTGTTACCTTTCCCCTATTACTATATGGAATAAATATTATTTAATTAATCCATTTAAGAAAATCATCAACAACAGCTTTTTCTTCCATTTTGGCTTTGTTAATTGTCACATAGATGATGGCTGGTCTCTGTCAACCTGGTTAACAACCTTAAGATAATTTAATGAGCTAAATATCTCAAATTGATTTTAAGGGATCTTTAGACATGATTTTTTAAAAAAACTAACAACTCTAACTGATCATTTTGCCTATCTCTTAGTTATTTGTAAAAAGAGGTAAAGAGTCCATTTTAGTAGCTGAAGAGAAGCACCATTATTATTCCCACCTCCCACATTTGTTAAAATGTGAATGTATGGGACATAACAGTCTCATACCAAAGGAGCTGGGAAGTTGATCCTAGGGCATGGTACTCCTGGAGGGCTCTGTAAGGGGGAAATGGGAGTTGATTTTTAAAGGGTTGGACTTGATTATTTAAGAGTTTGGTTGCCAGAGATTTAAGTACTAAATACCAAATGAATTACTAAAGTCAGAATGGATCTTATGGTACTTTATTTTACAATAAAGAGGGGGAAGATATTAAAGAAGAGATAAAGAGAGGAAAAAGAGAGAGATCCTCTTGAGCCAGGCAGGAGTTCAGAGGTCCCTGCCAAGGGAAAGGAGTCTCAAGATGGTCGGCCTTTCCAGAGGCTGGTGCCTCCAGAAAAGACAAGGGAAAGGGAGTCAGGTTTTTCACTCACCACATGTCAGTCCAATCACCAGAGCCTTCTGCCCCTGTTCACTAGCCTCAACTCAAAAGCATGAAGAATTTCTCCTCTCTGTATTTCCAAAAATGAAGAAATTTCTCTCACAGGAAGTAACAGCTCCTTTTCAAGACAATTCTTTTTTTGTCACTTCCTGTGTCTTCCCCTAATTTTTCATTTACCAATCACAGTCAATGCTTTGTTTTAGGACTGCCCAAAAGGCAGTCAGTCAATTCTGATTTGTTATCCACTATCACACACGTGGGTCACAGACCTCCCACTTTATGTTTAAGTGGAATATTTGCAATTTTGGTGATTAGATCTAAATGGACAGATCTTCATACTTAACTTTTAAGTACTGTGTTTGCCCTTTTTTGTGTTTGAATCTAAAAATAGGCAGGTCTCCATACTTAACTTTTAAGTAGGGCATTTATACTTATGGGGATTTAAAATCTAAAAATAGACATGAGTTACAATTTAAAACTTTAAAATCAGGGAAGAGCTAAGTACCTTCAATGTTACAATCAGGGGAGAGTCAATCCAATCTTCACAGCTCCCAAGAGGGAGCATCTCTCATTGTAACTTGTCAGTTTATTCTACCCTTCCACCAGAATGATCTAGATTCTTGGTGACAGTTTTAGACCCAATATCAAGAATACAGAGGTTTGTTGTTTTTTTTTTTCTAGACTTCTCTGACACATTTTTATAATGATGGCAGTAATAGATTTTTTTAAAAATATCTTAGCCGACGTTGAAACATTGTTAGACCTGAAAAACTTGTGATGAGTATGTATTAACTTCTAAATTTTTAAAATGTCATTCAGCAGACTCATGTGAATCCTAATGATAGTGGGTTTGTTTGCTGTTGTAATTAAATTCTCTATTATAACTCTGGGGATTTTGATTCTTATTGAAGATGCATTACCTGTTGTATTATTGTTCTTTATGAAAAACTGTTACTTTGTGAAAATCATTTGCACTCACAGTGGATCATGACCAAGTTCGAAGGAGAACATGGATTTCATTTTTTGGGTGAGAAACCTTTGTACTCTATCTTTCCTTAGCTCACACAGTGTGTCATTGATTGTAAGCTGTATATTTTTGATTAAGAAAAAATCCTTTATTATTGTTTTCATTTGCATTTCAGTTTTACTTTTTCTCTCCTTTTTGTATTTGAGGCACATGTCATTAGTGTTGAAAAGATTTTCTTTAACTTTTTTTGATATTGTAGTAATATAAGTTTAAAATACATTTGCCCTGATGTCAATGCATACCAAAAAGCTTTAGATTATAAAAATGATGCTATTGATTGCTTTAAAAAATTATGGGACTTTGCTTAATGATTCAATCTGATTCTAGGAGAAGGGAATACAAGAAGAGCCACTGCACAGTGCCATAGAAGCACAAAGCTACTTGCATAGTGCCTATCAAGCACAAGGTCAAAAAGGACCAAACAAATACAGGTAGGATTGATGAACTGTACCTAGTGGGAGGCTTGAGGTTGTGGTGCTTGACATATGTATATTAAGACATAGGACACCTTGTATCACACTCTTTTTGAAATACTCATAGGCAAGTACCTAAGTTTGGCTATTGCCCTGGATCTCCCTATCCCTGAGAGTAAAGGTAAAATCAGACCAGGGAATGACACTTCCCTATCACAGAACAATCTAGTCCTTTTTCTCTCTCATAATGTGGCAACTTCCTGTAGTCTTGGAGGCAAATGGGTAAGTGAAATATTACTGCATTTTGTCCCACAGACTTGTGGTATAGAAATTAGTTTAGTTGGACAGAAATCATTTTAATTGGACCCTGATTCAAGGACCTATTATAGGTTTGTTTTCCTTTACTTAAAATTTTTACAAATAAGACTTTGATAGTCCATATTTCTTTTTGATGGTTTTGATATTTCTCACTAATTGATTCATATACCTCATAACTCAGACATGTATTCCTAAGTGATCCCTGTGTTTTTCAACACTCTTTTTAGGGGGGAATGTATTATTATTCTAAAATGCAAAGTTTAAATTCTTTTTGAGAATAATTTTAGGATAAGAAACATGCTGCATCTCTGAATCCAGAAAATAAACTGTTTGGAGAAGGCACCATGAAGATGACTCCACAGACTGCACACTGCACCAGATCAAGAGTGAACTTTGGGATATGGTGATTTGAACTGTGGGGGTTGAATACATTTATTTGATATATATATATATATATATATATATATATATATATATATATATATATTACAATATGAAGATATCTACTAAGTGAATTTAGGGGAACTTTTGGAAGAAGGGCCCTTAAAAGATGGAATGAAATATATGTTACCTTCTTTGGACTTTCATTTGTTAAATATGAGTGCTTTTTATGAGGGATAATATATTATTCCAGACCAAAGAATTATCTACTGCCTCCCAAAGCAGACCATTTTACTTTTTTTGTTTGTTTTGTATGATTCTTTTGTTTCCCCCTTGGAATCAAGCCTAGATTTGCCAAAACACAATTGCTCCAATTATTTCTTCTTCCTCCCTTTGAGATTCAAAATAACCAGGCTAATGTGTCTTTTATCAGTTTTTCAATTTCTTTTTTTTTCCAGAGGCTAACTTGTAGTGATGAAAACACAGTGAAGAATATTATGAATGCTTAGAGATGGATTTTATTACATTCCAGTGTATTTAGTTTTCCTACCACTGCTTTAGCTTGGTGACATAAAGCAGAGTTGACCAGATTGAATCATCAAGACTTCTTTATTCTATTCCATAAGTAGATCTATTGGGTCATATCAGGTTGTCAGAAATTTAACTAAGGAAAGCATCATGCTTTGCCAAGCATTTGATAAACTTCTTAAACATCTGAAACTGTATTTTGGTCTTCCTATGACCCAAGGGGTCTCTTGAATTTCTGTTGAAACTCAGGTCCACAGAGCAGTTAGGCAATTGCCTTGGGCATGAAGCCTAAATAATCCATACATGTTAAACTGTTATTAAGATATTGCATTAGGAAATGTACTAGTAACAGGATTATTTTTGTCATGCATACTATGTCCAGAGTGATTTGTACATAATGCATCTTTTCAAATAAAATAAAGCTGTGATAAATTAAGAAACCAATCTGCCAAGTTGGAGTTAGGCTCAAGAAATGATAGTTCTATTTGGTTCAATGGAACTACTGTATTTTTGGAGTAGACCTCCTTTATTTGCATCAGAGCAGAACATCACTTCCTAGACCAGAAAATATATTCTGAATGTTTTAACCATTTTGTTGTCAGAACTTTTATCCTGAGGCTAATTAAACTAATTGGTTACTGCTTTACTTGACCCAAAGTATCTATCCAGCTTTAAATAGGCTTCACTTCATTCTTATATGCCAAACATTTTCTTAACCATTCTAACATTATTGTCAGATGAATATGTTTATCTTATTTTTTAGGGACCATTTCATTACCTTTTTAACTTTTTGGAACACAGTACCCTTCCCTGAACATCAAAGCCATAGATAACACATATATGCACCAAAATATGTGTGTACATTAACATGTCCATGACACAAGATAGATCCTATATAAATGTTCCTTCATTGCTTACTTTATTCTTTCATTCCTTCATTTGTTCATCTGTTCCTTCTTCTCTTCCATAAATAACTTACCTAGAGACATATTGGTGCAATTAGTAAGTATCTGAGGTAGAATTTGAACCCATATCTTCCTTGCTTTAGTATTAGAGCTCTATCCAAGTGCCACCTAAATATCTCAGTGTCTCAGTTTTTTCATTCACAAAACTAAGAAACTGATTTTCCTTATGATATCTATCATTCTTGCTTTAAAATTTCTGATCCTATATTCTTATCTGGGACTAGTTCAGGAAGAAACAGAACAAAGCTGTTTGGAAAGAAGTTTTCACATAGTTTTTTTATCTTTTCCCATGAAAAAATGATATAAAGTAAAGGGAGAAATACAGTAAAGAAAGAACATCCTTCACATTGCAGAAATCAGGCTTTCATATATGCAGATATAAAAGATCCAAATCTTACATTGATTTTATGTTTATAATAGTTTTTTTTTAAACAGATCCATTAAAGACTTCATATCCACTTTGTGAAGAGAAGACTCAACAAGGATTTCCAAAAAATGTTTTTAAAACAAATCAAATTAATATTGAAAAAGTTGTCACCTAGGAAAATAGAAGCTGAACATTTTAAATAAAAATAATAGTATAAATATTTCCTTGGAAGAAGGTTACAAACAAAAAACAATTCTTACCATAGAAATGACAAGGATATGATGTGGTATTTGCCTGAAAAGAATATCTTTATCCCAAAGTTCTCTGTCACTTTATCAAAAAAATAAATGTCTCCAAGGAAGCAACAGACACTCATCACATAGCTATTCAAAAAAAGGCCATAATTGAAATATTTTCCTTTGCCTTTCTAGCAGTATCATTCATGAAGTCAGTGTCAAGTACAATTAAGTTTTAATATGAAGTTAATAGAGCTTTTAAATGCATCTGAATAATATATTGACCAACCATCTTTTGATTATGACAATGATAGATGTTCAGAAAACTTTACTGCATCACTTATGTCTCTTATAATGAGAGTCAAATAGGAGTGTTTCTATAGTGATCTGGCTTCAGAGTTAGAAAGACCCAGGTTTGATGTGTCTTTGACACACACTGTCTATATGAATCTGTGAAAGTTATTTAACTTTTCAGTGACACGGGAAATACCCTCAGATTATAAATTGCAGAATAATTGCTTATTTGCATTTATGGAGAGGCTTTCCTTCTTGGAAATTCTGTACAGCAATGAAATAATTGAATTAGAACAATAACCACAACAAAAGAACTATAATAATTAGTTACAGATTGGCAAGATTAACATATGAGGTTTAATTGCAACAAACTTAAATACAACAAACATATTTCTAAGCACTTACTTTGATGAAAGAAACAGGGGTAGATTTTTATTATAATTTGTCTTTTGACTCTAGAATCTTACAGCATGAAATTTAAATTTTTCTTCTACCATAAAGGAAGTGCCACCATTAACTTCATTAGATAAATAATAGGTAATATAAAGATAAAAAGATAATAAATATGTGAATCAATAGAACACCAATTATATGAGATGTGAATAGAATATTAAGTAAGTGAAAAAATAATTTTTACCTAGAGAATAACATGATCTAAATTTAGATTTATGAAGAGAATTCAGCAAACAGAAATTGCAAAGAATTTAAAATCACAAATCAATTTTTGTTAAAATATTTTAACAAAGTATTTTATAAAATAATTAAAATACAAAGACAATATTTTCTATGAAGCACTATGGATGCACTGAGTAATATAGACAAGATATCACACATTCCATTAAGTATTATATTATGTAGGAAATAGTAGAAATGCAACAAAGAAAGAAAGGATGGATAGCAGAGAAATCTGATTGCCTGAGAAATTGTAAGATGTTAATTGTTAAATATTAGTGGTAGTCTCTCGGTGATACAGAATAACTATTGTCTTTGTGCAGTTTCATCTATGGTGTACCCTCATGTGGCTTTGGAGTCCAAAGGTTGAGGTGCAAAGTTTGTGGCACATGGGGCATGGGACTCCAGTTGTTAAGGGAGGTGAGGTTGTGGCCTGGTGTCGGCATTCACATGAAGCGGCAAGACATCGACATCACTCATCTTCAAAGGTGGCGGCGGCATGGTTAATGTGAGTACACCAGCTGCTTCTGTCAGAGGCAGCAAGTTCTAGTAGCTTTGGTGTTACAGGACGGCACTCAGGTCAGAGTAGAACTGCTTGATGGTCTCCGCTGTGCTGGTCAGTGTTGGGGCATATGCGCTGATGATTGTGGCATACTGGTCTTTGTTGAGAGGCAAAAGGATCTTCTCGCTGATGGCCACAGGTAAGTCTGGCAGCTGTTTGAGCAAACTGGTCTTGATGGCCAGGCCAACACCGTGGATTCTGTCTTCATTTGAGGCTCTACCTTTCCAGAAGATGTATCCAGTGGTGGGTTCGCTGAGTGATCCCTCTTCTGGTAAGCGTGTTTCGCTTAAGGCTGCGATGTCGATATTATATTGCCCCAGTTCTTTACCAATTAGAGCTGTTCTTCTCTCAGGTCTTGGGGTATTCTCTCTGTCAAGTAATGTCCTGATGTTCCATGCTCCTAGTAGGAGTTTCTTTGTATTTTTTCTTTGATTTCGACTGCTTAAAGGGATGACCCGCCAGCCGCTGTGTGCTGAGCGGGTGTTTGTAGGGCAGGCAATGTTTGGGACACCTTTTCTAGTCCCCTCCCTTGATTAGGGTGAGCCCTAGAGAGGGCTGCTCAGTAGCCCAGGAAGCTGCTGAATGTTCCTGCTGCCCACAGTGCCGAGCGACCACTGGTCTGTGGGCTGCCTACGTGCAGGATCGTGACTTCAACTGCCAGTGGTCACCTCCACCTGTTGCATCGCCACTCCCTCATCGCTGCAGGTCTTGAAGAGGGTGGACGGGGTTAGGATAGATGAGTGTGCACAAAGATACTTGTGCGTGAAAGAGATTTAAGTGGAAAAGCCAATGCACAGAGACAGTCCCACTCTCTCAGCATTGGAAGCCTGGGTCCAGTGGCATGAAAAATTGTTACATATGGAGACTTCTTCAGCTGCATTGGATGGCCTAAGCACTCCACAGTGCTTTGCTGCGTCGCCATCTCAGCCATTGAAACTTCTTATTGGTTTCTTCTGCCTGTTCCACCAAAACAGTATTCACATGCTGGGTGAGCAAAGCCCTGGTTCACCATGGGTCGACGACCCAATGGCTACACTCACAAGGTTTGGCCGGCCTGTCGAAGAGGTTGCTTTTTAAAAACTATTCCTAAATACAAAAAGAATTATCTGAATAAAAGTTTTAAAGCCTTTGTGACATTTTTATTGTCCATGAATCAGATTAGATATTAAATATTTGACCTATAATTTCTTCTTTATATATTTAATTATTAAATTAAAGAAAATATTTCAGTGGTGGTTATAGGAATTTAGACTTGTGAAGATTAAATTTAACTCTCCCCGATTGTGAAAATGAAATTAATTTTCCCCTGATTGAGAAGATTAAATTGTAACCCCTTCCCATTTTTAGTTTTAATCACCCAAATTGTAAACATACTACTTATAAGTTGAGTGGGGAGATCTGCCCATTTTTAGACTTAATCACAAATGTGTAAGCACCCCATTCACACTTGAGTGGGGGACGTCTGTGACCCATGTGTACAATAGTGGGAGATGAGTCATAATTAAACTAACTGCCCTTAGGCATTCTTAAAGCAAAGCTTCAACTGTGATTAGAAGATATAAAATTAGGGGAAGACACAAGAAGTGATACAAAAGAAAGTGTCTTTAAAAGGGAGTTACACTTTCCTGAGTGGGTTTTTACTTGGAGTTCTGAGTTTGAGTTGAGGCTAGAGAAGAATCTGCTGACTGGACCTGAGACCCTGTTCCTGGCGAGGCTGTTCTTAAATCTCTTCCTTTCGGACTGACACATAGTGAATGAAAAGTTTGACTCCATTCCTGAATATTTTCTGAAGAAACTAGCCTCCAGAGAGACTTATCTCTTGAGAGAGTTTTCCCCAGGTCTTAAGCTTTGCTGAGGTCAGCTGAAACTAACTCTCCCTGCCTGGGTTAAGCCAGGGGCCAGGGGTAAATTACTTAGTGCTTAGGCTAGATATCTTACCCTATCCTATCTCTGATTTCCTTACTTCACTCTTTCTATATTTTGTAAATAAATCTCTTTGGAATTGATATAAATTCCTGGTGATGCTATTTTAAATATAACCCAGTTCAACATTTTTTGATAAATAATCCCTTTATTCCTTTACAGGCTCTTATTGCTAAAATAATAAGAAATGGAGATAAATTATCTAGTAGAATTTTTGAAAAGCTACAGATAGATTAGAAAAATAAAATACATGTGTAATATCAAAGTAATCCAGGATATTCAAAACTTGATTCCAAGAATTGCGTGACATATTATGTGACAGAGGTTCAAAAATATCGAGATGCAAAGACCTTCAGTCAACATCAGTACCACTCTCCTCAATTTATAGGGGAGGAAATTGAGATCATTGGAAAAGAAATACCTTTCATAGGGGCACACAGTAGACAAATATGTGAGCTAAGTTCTGAAACCAAATCTTATATCCAGAATTAGTGTTTTTTCTTCTCTCTCCTAGGGTAAAAATGTATTAAAATTTTAATGTGATTCCTATCACAGCCTAGTTTAAGTCTACTAAAATGAACATTTCAAGTAATTCCTGCAATACTCTAAGGCCCCTCCCTCCTCAATTCATTTGAAACTCCTAAATATTTGAAGATGTGACTATATAGTTCAATAATTCCTAACTTTAAAACATAATTTGACTCCAAATTTTCTACTACCTCTCCCACACTAATTGTTATTTCAATGATTTTTATTTTTTAATACAGATACTCCTATCCATGTCTGTAAACCTTCCCTTAATTTAATTAGATTATCTTTGAAAACTTCTGATATTAAAAACATAATCATCCAAAGCTAACTTGGTGGTGTCCCTCTGTGAATTTAGTTAGGTATATCTTTAGATTTTAGATAAGTCTTTTTTTTTATTAGGCACATGCATGAAGTCTCTCCATTTTGAACTTTATGACCCTTTTATATTTATACCTCTGAATTTACCTTTTGAGAACTTTTGATTATCTAAAAAATTAGGATATAGTTTCAGAACAGAGTTTAATTGAGGAGAGGAAGATGTTACTTACCTACATATCTCAAAAATTATTGGGGGAGAAAATGGATTGAACCATTAGAAAAAATGATTAAAATTAGATTTGTTAGATGATGAGCTCTATTATGATGAGAAAAAATTTACATTTTATTCTGATTGCTACTTTATAAAAGACATTTTTTGCCAATATGTAATGTTAAAATGTTAATTTTAAGCAAATTTATTCATGTCTTGTGTTTTTATAGCATTATCATTTCTGAATACCTTCCTAGCTTTCCCCCTCCTTTATAATAAAAAAATAACCAACATGATAGCTGAATTTGCCTCTATAGGAAATTCTGTGGTCTCCTCATCCCCTATTTCTTTGGCAACTGGAGAGAGTAAATTTTCAACATTTTTTCCCAGATTCATTAAAAAAACAGACTTCAGGTTCTTCCTATTGATCTTTTTACTTAATATGTCACAATTATCTCATATATTACTTACCAGTTAGTTACTTCCAAGGAAAGTCAGAGTAGCATAGTGAAGAGGGTTCTTAGTTCCACAAATGATTGTTATAAGCATTGTTTTGGGTCCCAAAGTAACAAAAATAATAACAAAGTTTCCAAAATCCTTTTGAAGAAAATGGGATTCTAACAGCAGCAAAAGTACACCACTGAGTACTCTTAAGAAAATTAAGTTTTCTCTAACTTTAATACTTCATCTGATTAAAAACATTTCACTTCTTCAAAAACATGAAAAGGGTATAGCTTACTCAGAGATAGCCTATCTTTGAATGAAACCACTCACATAAGGAAAGGATTAAACCATTGAGGTTATTAAGGTAATTCATAAATTTTTATGGAATGATCAAAGGGAAATTTTTCTTTTAAGAAAAAAAGAAAAAGAGAAGGAAGAGGGAATTATTTTCCTTAATAGCTCTTAACAGTCTCAGATTTTTAAAGTAATCACCAATGGAAATTTCCTAGAACTTTTATTGAGTTAAATGATTAGACCACAAAACCCTCAAATCTAATTCAAAATGGCAAGTCAAAAAGCAAATATTTCAAAGATTAAGGGATATAAAGCTATATATTTGAAAGTCAGACTGAATATGATTTCTTTTAAGTCCTAAGATACTTCCTAAATTGGAATTCTGTTCACTTTAAAATAGTTCTACTCCAAAATGGATGGAAGGTAAAACTACGGGGGTAGAAGACAAAAGTAACTTACCTGTTCCAAAGTCATTCTACAAGATCAAAGCTATATTTGAATAGATCTCTTATTTTATTGTGATGAGAAAAAAAACTTTTATGAGATGGAAGAGGAATATAACTAGCTAATGGCCATAAGAACTCTTAGACACCTATTAAATTTTGTAGGAATTGGTAATTATGTGGATATAAGAAGGTCCCACACTGATAAATCAGAGGTTAGTAAAGTAATGGAGTAAAATTCAATATTGTCTGTGAAACAATATTCAAATTTTTACCTAGTATATAAAATCCTCCAAAATCTGCTGCATCTTAACATTTGCAGAATTAAATCACATTTTTCTCTTTCACTAGGTATCAAAGTGAATAGGACCTAAAGTTAGGAAGACATAAGTTCAGATTACTATACTCCTCATGTAGTCACCAGGTGTGGGACCAAGGGGAAGTAATTTAAACTCTATTTGCCTCAACTTATTTCTCTATAAAATAAAAATAATGGTGTCATCTATTTTTTAAGTTTATTGTGGTAAGGCAAGGAGAAAGGATTGTAAAATGTAGCATAGTGTCTTGAACAAAGTGGGTACTATATAAATGCTAGTTGTTATTTCTTCTCTAATTTCACACATAAGATACTACATCCAAGTCAAATTACTCTGTTTTTTTATCATGTGCTATAGTCCATGACTTACTCACACTCTTCTATATTCTTTCCATTAAAAAGCCATATTCCAACACATACTTCCTTTTACTATCAATTTCCAATCCATTGTAACATAAGTGATACATCATCCATCGTCTTTTTGATAAATACATAAAAACACACAATAGCAACAGCAACAATAACTAATCCAACCTCTGAATATGAACATTACATATGATTCTTTTGAGCCTATTTCAATATATTCATCATAAAATTAATTCATTATAGTTAATTATAGTTATCTTATCTCTCACTAGAATGTAAGCATCATGAGGCAGTGTCTATATTTTTCCTCTTAACTTTTGTCTCCACCTGCATCTATCACAATATGCTGTCAATTCAAAAGGAAGCTTAATTATATCTTGTTGAATAGATTTAGACCTCTGGGATTTGTACCATTATTTACTTCTATGTAAATAGGAATAGGTTTGAGTTAGAGACTGCCATCTTGGGTGACAATAAAAAAGGCAATATGTCCAGAAATAGGGAATTGTTGATATTCTGTTCATCCTTGTCAGAACACTATTTGTGTTATAATCTGAACATAGAAATATACTGGGAAGCCTTGGCTTTAGAAGTAATTGGGAATGTGGGAAGTGATCTCGTTATTGATCACTGAAAAGGCCAATCATGTCTTCAGAAGATGGACATCTCTTTCCTCTTTTAGCAGAGATGCATTGAATTATAGATTCAAAATATGACATACATTGTCAGACACTTTATTTTCTATTTTCAAAAATTCCTAATTCATATTTGCATATGCTTTATATTAATACAATTAGAATCTTAACATTTGAGGTAACTCTCCCCATTTTATCAAACTATTGACAATAGAAAATTTTAGTGACTGTGTCAGATTGTATTAAGATCTATTCTTCAAGCAATGTTAGTGAAAGATGTTGTCAGTAACATGGATAGGGAGAAAGCAGATCTTCCAGAGAATCTGCTATGAGGACCAACATGACTTCAGATGATCCAAAAAGTTGTTAGGAATAGAAGAAAACTGAAAAAATCAGAATGCTACGTCAACTACTCATCCATATATGAGATGGAGACTGAGGGTTGGATCACTTATCCCTTTCATTTCTCTCCCTTGTGCAGTCATTTTATTTGTAAGACCCTTGTGCCAGAAGGAGAGTGCCTCCTTAATGGCCACCTCTCTATAGGTTTATCAATCATTTTGACATTGTTATGAAATATCCAAACACTATGTTTAGGTCCTCAATGTAATGTGTAGTCATCATATCTGGGTTGTCTCATTGGGGAAATTGAAGTCCAGTTTTTCCAAAAAGCAAAAAGAAGATTCTGAGAATTATACCTCATTAAAATCTTATACCAGGACCCCTGGAGCAGAAAGGACCCAATTCCTGCATCTTAGAGAAAATTACTGTGTTTCCTTGGTTGTGGGATATGGGTTAGAAATTTCATCCAAGCTATTGCTTTTTTAATATTTCCCTTATTCTTCTAAATTCCAAAGGATATCTTCCTTTTAACAGAATTTCATTAATAAGTGAAGGAGACAAAAGTTATGTTCCTGTGTATGTTTCCCATGATGCAGAGTTCTGGAGGAGTAGATAGTTTGATGGACCACCTTTTGATTAACTATTTTCCAATTAGAGATATATAGGGATGTTAAAGTGAGGTGCTAAATAATGAGTTCCTAAAACTCTATTTATTAAGCTGCCTGACAATATTTGGAGTCTGTGGTCAAGGGTCACTGAGCTATGTTACTTTATTGGTTATGATGCTGGCGAAAGCAATATACAGATATAATCAATAAACTGATATTCTTACCCCAAAATTAATATGTTGAGATAATTTTAATTATGATAATAGGAAGACATTTAACCTTTTGCATCAGTAGATTAACTGAACTATTGTAAAAAATTTGGAAAAAAGTAATATTTCTCTAAACAAGGAAAATCAAGTTGATTTTATATGCTTTAACTTCTTTTTAAAAGTTAATATTTTCTAAAGGTGCAAAGACATTGATACTGTGTACCATATATATATATATATATATATATAGTGGGGAGAATAAAGAGAAAGAAGTAATTTTCTACAAAATCATAAATGCACATCATGAAAAAAATGTAAGAAATACTCTGTATAAAAATAAGAAAAATGAAGATATATTTCTACCTGAAGAGTTTTGCTCTGAATATATTAAAATGTAATTTTATGACAATCTGCTGATATTGTTATCATAATCACATATGTTCTTATCCACAGTGATTTTTATTTCTTTTTTTAAATCAGTGTAATGCTTGTTGATCTTCTGAAAGAACATTTTCTATTTTTTTGTCTAAATGCAGCAACATCATAAAAATCTCATCAACAATTCTCATTTTCATCCTCCATAATTTAAATGAAAATAGCTAAATCTCATTTTAGTTTCTCTAGTAAAGTTAACAGGAAGCAAAGATGACAACTAAATTCATTGTGGTGACCATGATGTTCATGTGAATATAAACTGAGTACCAATTTTTTTTTAAATTCAAGGATCTCTTTACATGTCATTTTGTTAAATTCCTACAATGCAAAATGACCTTTATCAAACAAATGTAATTTAGAGTCTCTGTTTTAGAACCAAGGAACTTAGTATAAGTGTGAGCTCTCTTATAAAAAGTGCTGCACTTTTTAACGCGGCTAAAGATTTTTATTGATGCTATTTTCTTAACAACTTTATGAAATCTTTTTGACAAATTTAAATGTACTTGAGCTGGTCTTCATTACCAAATCAAGTCCATCTTGAAATAATTCATGACAATTTGTTATCCACATGATTAATCAGGTTAAATGCTACAATTAACACTCAAGCATTACACTTTGAAATGACTAATCAAATAAAGACTAGAGGAAAAAGAGAAGTACAAGAGATAGAGAGATATTATATATAGAGAGTGGATTTTGGGGATCCTTTACTAGTGTGAAGTCTGTACCACTACATATTATTGTCTAATTTCTGAGGAATCCATTGTTTCTTAGGTGTGGCAGAAGGAGGAAAAACAAAATAAGGGCATTTTGGTTAAGGAGTTCTTGGGATCTTTGGAGTTCCTATATCAAAAGAAAGGAATTCTGAAAAACAAATATGAATTCATGAATTGTCAGAGTCAAACTATAAGCATAAGAACACAAGAAGAAAAAGCACATTTATGTGGAACATCAAACACAGATGATTTCCCCACTATATTCATGACATCTGAGCTGTGGTGATGTTATATGTTTTAGGGAAGAGAGTAAGCATGGTATATTTGATAAAAATTAAACCAAAATCTGATACTCCATAATGCTTTCAAGAAGAAACATTAATTGATTAATAAGAATATTATTCAGACATATATTAACTTTAAAAGCCTCTAACTTTGAATCTATCCAGTAAAAACCTAAAGTGAATATTGAGGGTCATTGGTAGTACATATAAAAATTTAGTTAGTGCAATCTTGGTGAGTATATGCACACTATACACATACACATCGAGTATCTTTTTCCTATGAGTGGGATGAGGAAAAACTTTTTCCAGTTAAAAAATGTGTAATGTGTTATGATTTGGAGATCTATTACTCCTCATATTTTAAGTTTCCAAGACCTGTTAATTTCATGTCTACAACATGTCTTTAAAATAGACTCTTCTCTCCTCGAATATGGCTACCACTTTAGAGAGACCCTCATCAGTTCATGCCTGGATTATATTAATAATCTGCTGGTCAGTCTCCTTGGTTTAAGCTTCTTCTCATTCCAATCTGTCCTCCATTCAGTCAGCAAAATTATTTTCTTATAGTACTGATCAGATCATCTTATTCCCCTTTTAAATAAAATAATTTTCCATGATTGCCTTCAAGATCATATAGAAAATTCTCTGATATTAAGACCCTTTTGTCCATGCCCCTTTCTACTTTTCTACTTTAATCAGTATTCTTATATCTTACTTCTTGCTACCTACCCTTTGATTAAATTACACTGGCCTTTTGGTCTCTTCTAGAACAAGACACTTTTTTGTCTCTGAGCATTTTTTCTTCCTCTGTCCCAGGCCTAGAATGTTCTCCTTCCTCATCTCACCTCATGACCTGATTGGCTGATAAAAATAACAAAAAAAAACACCAAAAAAGTAAGTGCTTATTGATTGCCAGGCATTATTCTGCTTCTAATTGCTATGTATAGCATAATAAGAAATAGCTTTTTAGTGATAATATTCTCATATAAGAAGACAAATGAATTTTTGTCAAAATTAATAATTTTATGACAAATGTATTTTTGACTTTAATAATTAAAAAAACACTTTGCAACAAAACAAAGAACATTCTATCTGAAGTCAGAAGAAATGCAGTCAGAAGAAGGGTGTGAATTCTGGCTCAGATACTTATAAAATCTGTGTTCTAAGAGTCAGATTGCATAATCTTGATGATCATTTCAAGTTCTAAATCAAGTTCATAATTATATGACCTCCATTCCCTAATCACAATATTGAGTTAGATATTTGTGGAAATGAATTTAATTCTGCCATGTTTTAACCAAAACTCACATTTTTAGAAGAGACTTAATTAAGGAATCACATGCCTGACATAAGTACCTATTTTTTCTCTTACCAGCTTACAGTAATTGCTTAAGTCATGAATCTTTTTTTCCTGAATTTTGTTCAGAATTAAACTGGTCTTCAATTGGGTTAAATTTAGAAATCCATCCAATTCTCCTGCTAATCAATTTGTGCCTCAAGAACTGGGTGGAAAAAAAAGGAATTTGGTCTGGATATCTTTAACTTCCAATTTATCCTAAAGGATATAGGTCTTGCTGACCCAAATATGGGTGGCTATTTTACATCTGAACTCCAACCCTTCTTAGTCTCATGGAAGAAGTGGTTTGTTGCTAGCCCTTGAATGTAATTTGATCAATTAATTTACTGTTTCCAATGCCTTGTGTACTGTTTTCTCTTCACCTTTGGTGTGTTGGGTACTCTTGTACTTCAGGACTTGTGGTGTCCTGATGTGCACATCCCCAGGTCCTATCCATATTATAGATGTGATTTATAGACTTTGATTCCTCTATTTTATTTATTCTGAGGTAGTAGCATTCTACTATTCTAAGTAGTATGCCAGGGTAGTAGATCTGCCTTAATTAGACCCTGATTCCTCTGTTCTGAGTAGGAGTCCTGATTCCTCTAGTTCCTCAAAACTATTACTTTTAAGATAATGTTGCCTTTATTAAGCTAAGTAAAATGTATTTAATTAAAATGAAGCAACATAAATGATAAGGAATATTTTCTTCCCATATACACAGGAGTTATCTGTTCCTTAGGTTGCCACATAAGTAATAAGACATAAAAAAAGAAACTTCTAGGGAAGGATACACATGATCAGATATGTAACCATATCTGGTTACCGATATCTCTCCATATCCTATGCTGCTTCTTGTTTCACAGAAGAATCACTGATATTGGATGATAGAAAATAGATACTATTGTCCTGTTTGAGTTCTCATCTTCCATTCTCTAGTTCTTCACTGAATTATAGTCACTATACAGCTTTTTTTCCCATAGGATATTGGGGAAGAAGTATCAACTCTTTTATGCCATAATCCCAGAGGCTATCTCAGCTCTTCAGTACTTCAGCCCTGGGGTATATGGAGTGTTCATAGAAGACTAAATACCTTTGGTGTGAGAACTTTCTCACCCCTTGAAAAGTCTGTTTATCCACTTATAGTGTCCACCTGCCACTTAACTCTCCTCTACAACTTCAAGAAGCTATAGTATATGCAACAGCCACACCTTGGTAAAAACCTTCTGGCTAAACCAGGTTGAGGATAACAACAGCCCTCAAACCCATCTGTGAGTTAGGGGATGATCACCTCAAGTATGTGAAGATTTTTCCCAGGGTAATGGACTAATGAAAAAAATTTGTTTCATTTGAACAGGAAGATAGCTAAAATAGACTCTATGTAGTACTTAAAACTTTTTCAGATACTGAAGATGCTAAGGTCATTGACTGCATTTTGGCCGTTGTTGGTCATCTTAATTTTGTCTTGTCACTGGAATTTGCCTCTAGAAGAGTGTGTCTAAGGATTTTGTACAGTTCTAACTAACTTAAATCCAGTTAATGTACAAGTCAAAAAATTACCCAATGACTTAATTGGTGTTCTTTGAAAAGGAAGGATGAACAACAATAGTTTGAGGTGTACATTCAGTCAGCCATTCACATAAACCCTTATGCATTATATATGTCAATAACCTCTTTTCTTCTGTTTAAACTGTCACCCCTGTTTTTCAGTCTGTTCTTTGAATTGAAGAAATGAAATCTCTTTCAAAAAAATTTTCTTTTACTTTCAGTATATCTTTAAGATCATGAAGGGAATAACTTGGTGGGAGTTTCTTTTATCAAGACAAAGAGGCAAAATGGAGCTTTCATCTAAGTTGTTTTCCTTTATGCAATAAAAGGGCTGAATTTAATTCCTGTAAAATAATGTCAATAAGATACATCAAACCAAAAAGAAGATTTGAGTAGATTCAGAATAATATGCTTTTTGATTGGTAGAATCATTTTAGCAATCTCAATTATGGATTTTCTATTGCTTCCAGAAAGAACAGCAGGGACCACAGTTAAGGGGTATGTTTTTTGTGTGTGTGTATGTGAGTAATATGGCTACAACTAAAAGTATCCTTTTAATATTTCATATACTAATCTATTAAAAAGAAAATACAACTTTGATAACTTCAAGTACTTTAAAAATAGTTATTCTAAAAATAATTCAGAAGGTAATAGGTTTATGTCACATACTAGTTTCAAATTCATGCATTCTGAATTGAAAGGGGTTTTATATATATGTGTGTGTGTGTGTACATATATATAATATACACTGCAATACTTAACAAAGTGCTATACACATAGTAGGAGTTCAATATATATTAGTTGAAGTTGTTCCAGAAGGCTGCTCATGTTGATTTCATAATTAAGTGAAAGACACTTTAAATTCTTCAATTGCAATTCTTGTCATTTATCTATGTTGATATTGGAAAGGTAATAATAATAACAACAATAATAATCATATGAAAATTTATAATAACAGTTTGAGAGTCAATTAAGGGGTCATATATTGAATAATAATTTTCCTACTTAAGATAGTAGCAGATGATTTTAAAGAAAGGTTTTACATAGATATATGTCGTAGGTTAAGCATCTTGGGAAAGGAGAAATTGCTAGGTGTTCAAGGTTGCAGAGAAATACAAATATCATTATTTTTGTGTTCTTTTTCCTGGGTCCATTTAAGAGGTTGAGAATTAGCCTTTAGGCTTTGTGATTACTTGATAACAGAATTCCAGAGTTGGAAGGTACCTCAGCAGACATTTAATCTATCTCATACCCAAAAAGGAATTCTTACTATAAGAAATCTAAGAAGTCATTCAATTTTTACCTAAACACATTCAGAGAGGGAGAACATCCAGTGTCCAAGTCAATGTTTTGCTTTTGGATAGTTCTTTTTCTTATTGTTTTCTGAATTTTAACTTGTACTTGTATTTCTGAAACTTTCACCAATTATTACTGATTGTATACTCATGGTTTCAAATAGAGCAAAAGAATTTTATCTTTGAAATGTATGAATTGTAAGTACTGTAGTAAAACTGCCCTAGGTTTATGGAATCTTCTCTTCTCCAGGCAAAATATCTCCATTTGATGATTATCATATTACATGAACTAAAGGTTCTTCACTAATCTGATTATGGTCCTCCCAACTTTCCCCTTTAAATCCTGATTTTGTCACATCTTCTAGTTGACTTAGAGCCAACTATTTACCGTATTTTGGTCTTAATTTACTCAAGTATAAATTGAAGAGGTTGTATTAGATGAGCTCTTCCATTTCTTCCATTGCTTTCGTTATGTGAGTCTGTGGTCTTTGGATGTAGCCATAGACTTAGGAATAGGCACTGTCCTTGGATACCCCTATAGAGTTATTTCTGGATAAAATGCAAGTTCTCTGTTGATATAAATATTGATAGATAGATAGATACATAAACACATATATATATATGTATACATATGTATGCACACTTATATATGTAGGTATGTTGTTTTGCTTGTATCTCCTCAAATCAATTTGATAGTACCTAAAACTCCCATGGAGCAAAAATCTATTGATTCAGGGTTAAGGTATTTGGGGATTTTGAAATGCCTTTCCAATTGAGGACATAATGACTAACAGTCATCCCAATAAAAAGACAGCTTAGAGGTTATTTTTTTTCTAATGCCCTTATTTTAAAGGCTAAATATCCAAGGACCAGAGATATTAAATGTGTTGGATCAATCCGCAAAGCTTGTTAGAAAGAAAGTCAAGGATCAAATACAGATGGTCTGCTTCCAAATACAAGATCCTTTCACTGCTATTTGTTGTCCATCTTTATCTTGCTCAAGGTATACATTTTTGCCCTCACTATCTCTTCATATTAAGAACTAAATTTTCTAAGCAACATATATTGTTATCACTGTTAATGTTTAAAATTCCTAGTATTCCTTCATTGAAATACCGGAAATTCTGAGGTTATTTGAAATTCATTGCTTGTGGTTCTTTTGCTTTTTGAAATGTTGTGAGTAACCACTTGTAATATTAGTTTCAAATTAAACCATACTTATGAATGTAATGTTCTACCATGATGATTAACTTTAATATTTGAATCACATGCCTCATCAGAACCAGAATTTTTAATTTTTTAACATTTAAAGGTCATAGATTTGATTACTTTTTAAGAAGGAAAATTGTAGGCATTGAATTTTTGGACTTGCCTCCTTAATATCTTTTCTCATATGTCTTCGATTTTTATTCTTTTTATTATCAGGAATTTATTAGCTAATCCACAAACATGTTCCCTCAATCCAAAGATAGAAATTTAAGGAATATCACTCCTTCCTTACACTATGAAAATCCTTCTTGCTAGAAATAAATAAAGGAAGGAAGGAAGAAAATATGTTTGGGGTGAAAGATTAGGAATGGAGGGTAAAAGTTGGGATTTAGACTCAACATTTTAGCTGAGAGGAACTAGAGGAAAGTTAAATGCATCCTGTTTTAAATAGTGCGAAAAATCTTGGGCCAAACTTGGAGTTTAAGTCTTAAATACTGGCTTCAGGTTCTTCCTCTGCTATATATTTCTTATTGAGTAATTCAATTAACATTTAAGACATTTCTCTAAGATCCTAAATTATAGAGAAGTTTCAGATCCCAAATTGGAGGAGGAAATTTCTATACTGGGAGTTGCTGACAGGTCAGAATCTCTTTCTCTCTCTCTCTCTCTCTCTCTCTCTCACACACACACACACACACACACACACACACACACACACACGTGTGTATGTCCACACACACACATAGACGTGGTGGGGGGAGAGGGAGAGAGAACTTAGAGAGGGGAAGAAGAGAGGCAGGGTAAGGAAAGAAGATACAAGAAAATAGGTTATAAGTTTTTGGAAAACTCCAATGAAGTTACTCAAAGTATTCATTCCAATCTTCCTTGCCCTTAATCTTTAAAGAACAATACAAACAGGTTTGAATGAATGTAAATTAGTAACTTTATCAATAAAATGTTAAATAACTGTCTGCCCAGAGTGTCCAGGGGGTAATGCAGAAAGGCCAGGACTCAGGAACATAATGGAGGTAAAAAGAGGAAGAACAGAAGGAAAGATTTAACTTATAATTTAGTTTTATACCCCTGAAACAACTAGATGACAACATGATTTTAGAGCGATAAATAACAAATTGTGAACTAAAAGATGAAATGTCCTCAAATCTTAGTGAAGATGAATTTAAGATCCAGCATTTTTCTGGGAAAGGTAAATAGTTTTGAATCATAAAGTGCCTCTAAGAACCCACAATTTAGAATATTAGGTCAAAGCACAGTATATAGATGCATTGTTGATATGGTTATACTATAACATATAGTTTAGAATGAGTTATATGCAAGTTGTGGCATAAATCATGTTGTTCACAATATGTATGAACAAAAAAAGGCAATAGGATAGTGACA
Source organism: Monodelphis domestica (assembly GCF_027887165.1). Taxonomy (NCBI): domain Eukaryota; kingdom Metazoa; phylum Chordata; class Mammalia; order Didelphimorphia; family Didelphidae; genus Monodelphis; species Monodelphis domestica. Next base: position 149,709,110 of record NC_077229.1, read on the forward strand.
GTATGATTATAGAGCAACAGATGAATAACTCACATGCTGCTTTGGTATCTTCTGAATAATAAAGCCATAATTTAGAGCATCCAGGGCATTGGAGAGATCCTTGATGCAGGATTTATGGAAGAACATGGTCAAACATGGGTGAGTTTACATTTGCATCAAAGAAGGAATAAAGCCTATCCTGTATACATTTATTGGAATAAAAGACAGAATAAAGAATGTGTTATGGCAGATAATATGGTGGAAATGGCTAGATTTGAAATAAAAGTTTCTAATTTCAAAGTTAAGTTCTTGGACATATAATATATGTGAATTCAGGCAACTTATTTTACCTCTAGGCTTCCATATCCTCAAGTATAAAATGAGAGGGTAAAATATTTGGACTCTAAGGTGTCTCTTTAAAATATAGGAAGTCTCTGTGAAATAGAAGATATTGGACTCTGGATTAATGGAAAAATAGTTCTGACAGTGTTATTCATTTTCCAGGTAATACTATAAGTGAAATTCAATACAATCATCAATTAATTGAAAAAGAAAAATGTTCATGCCATAGAGCTGTCTGTCAATTTTATTCTATTTCCTTCTGGTATGACAGACCTTTCTTTAAGATCCCCTTATATCATTTTACTATATCAGGAACTATTTGAAGTATATGATGGTCAATCTCATTAATTTGGTTATACATTTGAATGGAGTGTCTAGCTGGACTTGCATTCCAAAGTGGAATTAGAAAACCTCTGGGACACTATGGATTGCTCTGTGTATTAATTTAGAGGGAGATCAGTTATAAATGAGCAAAGTTAATAAAATCTGTTTCTGGAAATCTCAATGTTTCTGGAAAATAAACTTAAAGAGTTCTACAACCAGGTATACTATATTTTATGTTCTATCATTGTGACTCAAGTTAACAGGAACATAAGGGATTTTATGTTAAATATGGATTAACATGTACACTCTGAAGCTGGTTCATATTTTCATTTTGGCCAAGGCTCTCAAAGATATTTATGCTTCAAGAAATATTCATTGTAAAAACACAATCTTACAGCCTCTTTTTGGTACCTTTAAATAATCTAAGAGAATAACATTTGTGGCTACTTCTGTGTTTAGAGCACTGACAATGCTTCTTAAGATCTGTAAGATGCATATTTTCACAGTTTAAGAAGCAGACAGATCCCTGAGAGAATAATTCCTCAGAAGGAAAGGTAAATACCCCAAACCGTAGCTTCTGTTTAGCTGCTCTCTATAATTCCCAGCATCTATATTACAACCATATTAAGTATGCATTGTTAAGCACACACAGAAAGATCACACTTTCCTGTCTCAAATTTATTTTTGTATCCAGTATTTTGTCTGCAAATTTATACAAATTAACCCTTGTACCAAAGGTTTTCTAGTTATGTATCATAAAACTCTCAATAGCATAAGCCTATCTTCACACATTCACATCTCTCTGTCTCTCTATCTTTCTCTGTCTCTTTGTGTGATTCTCTTTCTGACTCTCTAGCCCCCCTGTGTATTTTCTTTCTTTCTCTGCCTCCTATCATTACCTTAATATTTTAATTGTTATATATACAAGACATTTTGAAGTCAAATTGTTGTGCATCAGTTTTGGAGGTGACAAGTACATTCTTTCTCCTGGTCCTTATCTACTTAGTAAGATAACAGGAAGAAGTGACAATGTAGGTGAGAGGCTTAGGGCAGTTAAGAGGCTCATTACTCACAGAAAAAAATGTTGTTATGAGAAATAAGTTCCTTGTGGTTACCGCACTTGCTTTTAACATAACTTAAAAGTTGGATAACATGGAAACTCCTGAAGGAGAGATGAAGAATTTTGTCTTTATTTTTTGTTTAAGGGAATGTTATGCCAAACAAAGAAATATTTGAGATTGAAATTTCCGGATAAATTAGGTAAAGGGAAAGGCCAAAGTTGGAATAATTAATTTTCATCTATTCCTTGCCCATTGCATAATATTAAATTTATTATTGATGCCTAACTTGACCTCTGAGCATTACTATTGAACTTCAATCAATCTTATTTTTATTTGTAAAATTGAGGTAGCAATATCTATGATTCCTAATTTGCAGAGTTGTTGAGAAGATTAATTAAAATCTATATGATGTATTTTATGGACTTGCAAATTCTATATATATTTATCTATTATTACATGAATAATAATGAAGTGGTTCCACTAGTTAAGTTTTCTAAAAATGATTAATTTTATTCATAAAATATAGCTAGCATTTAGATAGCACTTCAAAGTTTGCAAATACTATCTCATTTGATCCTCACAAAAATGTTTAAAGTTAAGGGCTATTATTATCTTCATTTTATTGATGAGCAAACTGAGGAAGAGATTCAGTGATTTCTCTAGTCACACAAGTAGTGTACAAAATGAGATTGGGACTTGAGTCTTCCTGACTTCAGATTTAGATGATTATATAGGTATAATAATAAACATGATGGTGATCATGAAAAAAGCATTTACATAGCACAATACAAATAGTCTCTTATTTTTAACCTCACAAAACGTTGAGAGATGTCCTATTTTTTCTCCTTTTTAAAGATGAGGAAGCTGATTAAGAGAAACAGAGGGTCTGAGTGTTGCCTAGATCACATGACTAGCAATCTCTGAGGCTGGTTTTGAACTCAGCACTTATTGATTCAAGATGTAGCACTCTATACACTTTTCTATCATAATAACTACTTTTGGTTGTTTTCAAATTATTTTTACTTGATAAATGCATTAACTTTTAGAAAATCCTTCCATACAAGAAGAGAAAATAAACATAATACTGATTTTTCTTCCTATTTACCCCTACTTAAAGAATTGAAAATCTCATTTATATTTTGCTTCTCTTCCCATCCCTGAATTTAAAATTCTGTTATTTCTTTGGAGAAACATAAAAGTAACAAATTTTTCAAATTAGGACTAACATTCTGACAAAACCTGGTTGTAGAGTGGTTACACTTTCAACATTGATAAAAGATTTATACTATACAAAAGTGGAAAAAGGTATATCTGGAGGGAGAGAGATAGAGAGAAATAGAGAGAGAGAGAGAGAGGCAGACAGACAGACAGACAGACAGACAGACAGAGGTAGGGGCAGAGAGACAGAGAAAAACAGAGACACATAGAGAGTGAGAAGGAGACAGAAAGATAGAGAAAGAGTATTCCATGTTTGGCTAAAATCATTTGCCTGAGATTGGTAGTAACAGAAATTAGAGAGATAATTACAAACTCTTTCCTAGGTTATTCCCTGAAGTTCCTATAAACTTTCTAAGTCTATGGTCAAGTAATATTGGAGTGAAAATACAAATAATATCATCATAAAATGAGGAAAATAATGTCTTTAAGAATTCTCAAAGGACTTATTTGAATACCTTCAGGACAAGTTATTGGAAAAAGAATAGGGCTCCTATGCTCCAGTAAACAATCCTGCCAGTTGACAAGTGTTGAATTAAAAATATATTTATACTTCTGTATAATATGATGCCATCATTTCTAAAATTGGCACCTAATTTGATATTAAAGTCCCCTTCTAATTTTGTCTGATATTCTAATTCTCCAATGGTGTCAGAAATATAGAAAGGAAAGAAGAGTATTAAAATATGGTCACATTTTTAGAGAAGTTTCATTAGACTCTTGAAAGGAAAAGCAGAATGGCATAGTGGATAGAGAACTAGATTTCAAGTGAAAAGGGTCAATGTTGAAATCTGAATGTAGATTTAAACATATTATTTTCACTTTATTTCCTCCATAATTTTTCTGTGATATGTCTCCTTTCACAACTAGAAGAACATGGAGATGTGTATTATTTGATTGCAGTTTGCAACCTATATCATAGTACCTACTGTGTGATGTTGGGCAAATAACTTAAACATTTTGTGCTTCATTTTCCTCATCTGTAAAAAGAGATTAGGATCTATTGGTCTCTATTGTTCTATCCAGATTTAAATTTATGATTCTTTAATCTTAGGAAATGGAAGAAAATCTACTTCATTTGACCACAAATCATATGTACTTATATACTTATAAGCACACATATACCATATATATGTGTGTCTGTATTATATATATATATATATTCAGATATATATAATTTTTATTGTATGAAATACATAGATTTATTATATAAATTTTAATAGTTTATATAGTTTTAAATACTTTCTATATAGAATGTATTTATGTATGAGTTTGTACACATATATTAGAAAGACAGACAGACAGATGGACAGAAAGAGACAGACACAGAAAGACAAATCTAAGATTAATTTGATTATAATGAATGAATAAATATAATGCATGGCTATGTGAGGTAAAGGGAAATTTGGTATGGATTTAGACATGAGGTACTATGGTTAGGGATTACAGTATATTTAAGTTGTATAAAGATTCCATTTGAATATATTTTCTTAACAGAATGATTATTTCAGGGAGAAGACAAGGAAACATGAGATGTTAAAAGCCATAATGTCAAACTATATTGAAATAATTATTTCTCAGCATGGAGAACGATCTATCAAATGCCAGCATTCAGATCCAGGAATCATTGTCATATGCTTCAGCAAAATGCATTGTATTTTATAAAACTGTTACATCATTAAAAAAAGAATAGAAATTGCATTTGGTGGCAAAGCATATGTGATGTATGATTCCAGAGAAAGGAATTACCTATCAAACAATCATCAACTTTAAACCCCAGAGCAAGATGGATTCCTAAGCTGAACATTTGACTGGTTGCTCTATTTCCCCTCTGAAAGAATGGATTATATATCCCTTGTAAATCTGTTGTCATAGCCCACAGTTTAGTCCTTTCATATGATATATCTGTTCAGTGAGGCAGAGAAGGGAACTGGACCATAAAAGAGGAAGCTTCCCATAGCTATGATATTCCCTTATCTAAATCCATTTGTTCCAATACTGGGAACGTCACACTTTCTATGACCTAATTTCCTTTGAGGGAAAAATGAAACTAATGCTTAATGCAGTCAGTATTCTCCTCATTTGGTGTTTTCTAAAACCAGCATCATAATCCTTTTAATTCCTCCCTTTGTGGGAGAGCTCATGATCAATAATCAAACACTCAATCAATAAGAAACATCCAGTAAGTGCTTAATATGCATATATGATACTTGATATTCTGGAACGGATTAAAAAATATACTTGACATGGTTCTTGTCCTTAATGGATTTATCATCTTGTTGGAAAAATAATGTAAGTGTGCTCTAAAAGTAAACAATACAAGATAGCATATAAAGAAAATACTTACTCAAATTAAGAACCATGAGTAGGAAGACTCACCGAACTAAAGAGTTTAAAAACATATCACGATAGTAGAAAGTGAAAATTATCTGTAATTTGAGTAGTGAGTAATAAACAATTAACATATGGCACTTTTATATGATTCACATAAGTGAGGAAATTAATTTTAATGTTTCATGATTTGATTATTAGTAATAAATTCTAGTATTTCCTTCTGTTTAAAATACAATCTTTCAGCTTTGCTAAAATAGGAAAACCACTCCCAGGAGATGGATAAGGAATGTGATTATATACCAGTCACTTAATGACTTATGCTGGACCTATTTATTCCTTGAGCACAGAGCTAGCCTGAATTCATCCATAATATCAACGGAGAATCTTGTGTCCTTGATTTCTAATCAAAGTTGTTCATGGCCTGGTCTACAAAATGGAAACTAAGTTAGAAAGAGATCCTGATTAGAGTGGTTCTTCCAGCACAGATTACTAGAGGCTGCTTAATCTCATGACTAAGCCAAGTTAAAACAGGTGATTCTCCTCTCTATGATGATGAAATAAGATGGAAGATTTGAGAATTCCTAGCCCACCTCCTAATTTAATATCCACCAATCAGAGTTGCCTTTCATTTGTGTAAAAGATGAGAAATGAGGGGGACTCTCCTCTCTTAATGGAGAGGGGTGAACAGGTTTTGACCCACTGGATGGATGTGTTTCTCCAGTGAGAGTTTAAAGCAAAATGTGAAGGAAAGAGATGTGGGGGAATCTGAAGATCTGAGGAAAAATGGTAGTATCTCTCCTTCCTCAAGATTGACTGCTCTTAGAGCTTTGGACTATTTAGAGAGGGACAGAAGGAATTTGTCTATTTCTCTTCTCAAGGATATACCACAAACTATATCTTTGAGTCTTGAATGTGGACTCAACTGCTGGGAAAAAGGTTGAATCCCAGACAGTCCTTGCAAGAGTAAGGGTTTTTGTTGTTAAACCCTTCCCTATAAAGCAGTGACAAGCTGGATCTTTGCTTGTGAACAAGCATGATGAAACAAGTTTTATCTTTGATCTTGTTCACAATTTACTCAACCTCTATCTTCTCATAAAACCCCAACTAACCTCAAAGTGGACATGAACTGAAATTTATTTTAAGATGGGGAAATAAAAAGGGTTGGAGGGTTAAGGCAGCAGGATGGAGGGATTGGAATGCCCTAATAACTATATTCTACAGCAGTTGGTATTCAATGGTCATTGGCCAGAGGCTTTGTGCTTCAAGTCTTTCCCCAACACCTTGTTTCTTATATCGCTATGCTACAATAACTTAAAACTAATATCTCGAGGACTTCCGGGTAATCATGGCTGCAATCTAGACGCCACACGCTTCCTCTCCCCGGCACCGAACGAAATAGACTACATCAAAGAAGCATAAAATCACCTTTGGAGGAACAGAAGGACTCCCCAGTACCCCACAGAGGCAAAGGTACGTGGGGCTTGAACATTTCCACACTATAATAAGAAGGAAAAGCTTGCACAGAAAAGTGAACTGAGCCACCCTTCCCCCACCCCACCTCCCCCACTAAACCAGAGTGAGCTACCTGAGCCCTCACCAGGACAGCGAGTGAGTGGGGAGCTTCTCTGTCTGGGGGGGGCACTCCAGGGTCCTTGGGATCTGGGGACTGCCAGAATAAGGCGTCTCAGGGCGGTTTCACTGGAGAATCCAGCGTGGAGCTGTACTTGGGGCGGGCTGCACTGAACATCCCAGCGGGGCTGAGCACCTGGGCGGAGCTGAACACCTGGGCAGTGTGGCTGTGATCAGGGACCCAGCACTCTAAGAAACCTCGGAGGCTGGGAAAAACTAGTCTGAAGCAACCTAAATTCACAGAAAAACCACCCATATAACCCAGATCCCAGACCAAAAAGGAAAGGGGAATAAAACCACCAAAGGGATGGCTCACATGGCCCAAAATCAAGCCTCCAGGAAGAAAGGGAAAAAAGTGACTATTGAAAACTTTTATGGTGGAAGTACCCAAGGAAAAGAGGAGAATGAGGAGGAAATCCAAAAAAATTCAGAACACGCCTCCCAAAATGGAAACTATCAACAAGCTCTGGAAGATCTCAAACTGGAACTTATCCAAAAGATGGAAACCTGGAAAGAAAAATGGGAGAAAGAGATCAGCTGTCTGACAGATAAGAATGCTCAATTGGAAAAAGAACTCGAAGCATCCAATAGAAGGGCAGACAAGGCTGAAAAGCAAAACGAGTCCCTAACGACCAGAATTAAGCACCTCGAAGAAAGCAAGATGATAAAACAGCAAGATTCAATAAAGCAAACCTAAATAATTAATGAATTAGAAGAAAACATAAAATATCTCACTGAGAAGGTCACAGACCTGGAGAACAGAGGGAGACGAGAAAATCTCCGAATTATCGGTCTCCCAGAAAAACCAGAAGTAAACAACAAACTCGATATTATTCTACAGGAGATTATAAAAGAAAATTGCCCCCACGTTCTGGAGCAAGGGGGCAAAATAGAAATAGAAAGGATTCATAGAACACCTTCTATACTAAATCCCCAAAAGACAATGCCTAGGAATGTAATTGCCAAATTCAAGAGCTTCCAAGTAAAGGAGAAAATCCTACAAGAAGCCAAGAAGAAGAGCTTCAGATATAAGGGGGCTCCCATAAGGATCACACACGACTTAGCGGCTAACACACTAAGAGACCACAAAGCATGGAACACGATATTTAGAAAGGCAAGAGAGCTGGGTCTCCAACCAAAAATCAACTACCCAGCAAAACTGACTATATACTTCAAGGGGAAAGTATGGGCATTCAACAAAATAGAAGACTTCCAAGCATTTGCTAAGAAAAGACCAGAAATTAGTGGAAAGTTCGATATCCAAGCACAGAAAGCAAGAGAAACATGAAAAGGTAAATATTAAAGAAAGGGAAAAGGAGATAAATCTTATCTTTTTCTTTAACTCAAACTCTCTTCTATAAGGACTACATTTACATCAAATTATATATATTAATATGTGGGGAAAATGTTTTGTGTAACTCTCATAAATTGTATCATCATAAGAGTAGTTAGAAGAAACATGCATAGGGAAAGATTGGGGCATAAAGAAGATTTGGGGAAAGTTGGGGCAAAGAAAGGAAAAGAGAGGGGGGAACCATGATAATATTAAGATTAACTTCAAGAAATAGGGGGGGAATCAATAGAATAATCTTTCCCATATAAAGATACACATGGGAAGGGGAGGGGAAGAACTCTCATATGAGAAGGAGAGGAAGAGAACATGAAGTGGAATTACTTAAACCTTACTCTCAGTGAAATCAAATCTGAGAGGGAAGAACATCTAGATCCAGTGGGATCCTGAATTCTATCTTATCCATTAGGGCAAGAAAGAAAGGAAAATCAAGGAGGGGGAGGGGGAAGGGAGTACAAAAAGGGAGGGAAGGAGAGGGGGGAGGGGAAGGGAGCATGAAAAGGGAGGGGCTAGAAAGGGAAGCATCTCAAGGGAGGGGACTAGGGGGACTGACCTAAAGTAAATCCCTGGTTCAAAAGAAGAAAGCTAAAGAAGAAAGGTCAGAACTAGGGGAAGATATCAAAATGCCAGCAAATCCACAAATAACAATCATAACTTTGAACGTGAATGGGATGAACTCACCCATGAAATGTAGACAAATAGCAGATTGGATTAGAACCCAAAACCCTACCATATGTTGTCTTCAAGAAACACATATGAGACGGGTTGACACTCACAAGGTTAGAATTAAAGGTTGGAGTAAGACCTTTTGGGCCTCAACTGATAGAAAGAAGGCAGGAGTTGCAATCATGATATCTGACAAAGCCAAAGTACAAATAGACCTGATCAAAAGGGATAGGAAAGGTAAATATATTCTGCTAAAAGGAAGTATAGACAATGAGGAAATATCACTAATCAACATGTATGCACCAAATGGTATAGCATCCAAATTTTTAATAGAGAAACTAGGAGAATTGAAGGAGGAAATAGACGGTAAAACCATATTAGTGGGAGACTTGAACCAACCACTATCAAATTTAGATAAATCAAACCAAAAAATAAACAAGAAAGAGGTAAAAGAGGTGAATGAAATCTTAGAAAAATTAGAGTTAATAGACATATGGAGAAAAATAAATAGGGACAAAAAAGAATACACCTTCTTTTCAGCACCACATGGCACATTCACAAAAATAGATCATACACTAGGTCACAGAAACATGGCACTCAAATGCAGAAAAGCAGAAATATTAACTGCAGCCTTTTCAGATCACAAGGCAATTAAAATATTGATCGGTAAGGGTACATGGAGAGCCAAATCAAAAATTAATTGGAAATTAAATAACATGATACTCCAAAATCGGATAGTTAGAGAAGAAATCATAGAAGCAATTAACAATTTCGTTGAAGAAAATGACAATGGCGAAACATCCTTTCAAACCTTATGGGATGCAGCCAAGGCAGTACTTAGAGGAAAATTCACATCCCTGAGTGCATATATTAACAAATTAGGGAGGACAGAGATGAAGGAATTGGAAATGCAAATCAAAAAACTTGAGAATGAACAAATTAAAAACCCCCAGAAGAAAACCATACTAGAGATCCTAAAAATTAAGGGAGAAATTAATAAAATAGAAAGTGACAGAACTATTAAGCTAATAAACAAGACTAGAAGCTGGTACTTTGAAAAAACAGACAAAATAGACAAAGTACTGGTTAATTTAATTAAAAAAAGGAAAGAAGAAAGGCAAATTAATAGCATCAAGGATGAAAAGGGGGATCTCACCTCCAATGAAGAGGAAATTAAGGCAATCATTAAAAACTACTTTGCCCAACTATATGGCAATAAATATACCAACCTAGGTTATATGGATGAATATTTACAAAAATATAAATTGCCTAGACTAACAGAAGAAGAAATAGTTTTCTTAAATAATCCCATATCAGAAAAAGAAATCCAACAGGCCATCACACAACTTCCTAAGAAAAAATCCCCAGGGCCTGATGGATTCACCAGCGAATTCTATCAAACATTCAGAGAACAGTTAATCCCAGTACTATACAAACTATTTGACATAATAAGCAAAGAGGGAGTTCTAACAAACTCCTTTTATGACACAAGCATGGTACTGATTCCAAAACCAGGCAGGCCAAAAACAGAGAAAGAAAATTATAGACCAATCTCCCTAATGAATATAGATGCAAAAATCTTAAATAGGATACTAGCAAAAAGACTCCAGCAAGTTATTAGAAGGGTCATCCACCATGATCAAGTAGGATTTATACCAGGGATGCAGGGCTGGTTCAACATTAGGAAAACTATCCACATAATTGACCACATCAACAAGCAAACCAACAAGAACCACATGATTATCTCAATAGATGCAGAAAAAGCATTTGACAAAATACAACACCCATTCCTACTAAAAACACTAGAAAGCATAGGAATAGAAGGGTCATTCCTAAAAATAATAAACAGTATATATCTAAAACCATCAGCTAATATCATCTGCAATGGGGATAAACTAAATCCATTCCCATTAAGATCAGGAGTGAAACAAGGATGCCCATTATCACCTCTATTATTTGACATTGTATTAGAAACACTAGCAGTAGCAATTAGAGAAGAAAAAGAAATTGAAGGCATCAAAATAGGCAAGGGGGAGACCAAGTTATCATTCTTTGCAGATGACATGATGGTCTACTTAAAGAATCCTAGAGATTCAACCAAAAAGCTAATCGAAATAATCAACAACTTTAGCAAAGTTGCAGGATACAAAATAAATCCACATAAGTCATCAGCATTTCTATATAATTCCAACACAGCTCAGCAGCAAGAACTAGAAAGAGAAATCCCATTCAAAATTACCCAAGACAAAATAAAATACTTAGGAATCTATCTCCCGAGACAAACACAGGATCTATATGAACACAACTACAAAACACTTTCCACACAACTAAAACTAGACTTGAACAATTGGAAGAACCTTAACTGCTCATGGGTAGGACAAGCCAATATAATAAAAATGACCATCCTACCCAAACTCATCTATCTATTTAGTGCCATACCCATGGAACTTCCAAAATTTTTTTTTACTGATTTAGAAAAAACCATAACAAAGTTCATTTGGAAGAACAAAAGATCAAGGATATCCAGGGAAATAATGAAAAAAAATACAAAGGAAGGGGGTCTTGCAGTCCCAGATCTCAGACTATATTACAAAGCAGCGGTCATCAAAACAATTTGGTACTGGCTAAGAGACAGAAAGGAGGATCAGTGGAATAGACTGGGGACAAGCAACCTCAACAAGACAGTATATGACAAACCGAAAGATCCCAGCTTTTGGGACAAAAATTCCCTATTTCATAAAAACTGCTGGGAAAATTGGAGGACAGTGTGGGAAAGATTAGGCTTAGATCAACACCTCACACCCTACACCAAGATAAATTCAAAATGGATGAATGACTTGAACATAAAGAAGGAAACTATAAGAAAATTAGGTGAACACAGAATAGTATACATGTCAGACCTTTGGGAAGGGAAAGACTTCAAAACCAAGCAAGAATTAGAAAGAGTTACAAAATGCAAAATAAATAATCTGGATTACATCAAATTAAAAAGTTTTTGTACAAACAAAACCAATGTAACCAAAATCAGATGGGTAGCAACAAATTGGGAAACAATCTTCATAAAAACCTCTGACAAAGGTTTAATTATTCAAATTTATAAAGAACTAAATCAATTGTACAAAAAATCAAACCATTTTCCAATTGACAAATGGGCAAGGGACATGAACAGGCAGTTCTCAGCCAAAGAAATCAAAACTATTAATAAGCACATGAAAAAGTGCTCTACATCTCTTATAATCAGAGAGATGCAAATCAAAACAACTCTGAGGTATCACCTCATACCTAGCAGATTGGCTAACATGACAGCTATGCAAAGTAATGAATGCTGGAGGGGATGTGGCAAAGTGGGGACATTAATTCATTGCTGGTGGAGTTGTGAATTGATCCAACCATTCTGGAGGGCAATTTGGAACTATGTCCAAAGGGTGATAAAAGACTGTCTGCCCTTTGATCCAGCCATAGCACTGCTGGGCTTGTACCCCAAAGAGATAATGGACAAAAAGACTTGTACAAGAATATTCATAGCATTGCTCTTTGTGGTGGCCAAAAATTGGAAAATGAGGGGATGCCCTTCAATTGGGGAATGGCTGAACAAATTGTGGTATATGTTGGTGATGGAATACTATTGTGCTCAAAGGAATAATAAAGTAGAGGAATTCCATGGAGACTGGAACAACCTCCAGGAAGTGATGCTGAGCGAAAGGAGCAGAACCAGGAAAACATTATACACAGAGACTGATACATTGTGGTACAATCGAAGGTGATGGACTTCTCCATTAGTATCAATGCAATTTCCCTGAACAATCTGCAGGGATCTAAAAAAAAAATACTACCCACAAGCAGAGGATAAACTGTGGGAGTAAAAACACCGATGAAAAGCAACTGCTTGACTACAGGGTTGGAGGAGATAAGACTGAGGAGAGACTCTAAATGAACACTATAATGCAAATTCCAACAACAGGGAAATGGGTTCGAGTCAAGAACACATGTGATAACCAGTGGAATCATGTGTCGGCTATGGGAGAGGGAAATTGGGGGGTGGGGGTGGGGAAAGGGGAGGGGAGGAAAAGAAAACGATCTTTGTTTCCAGTGAATAATGTATGAAAACGACCAAATAAAATAATGTTTAAAAGAAAAACCTAATATCTCTATAATTTACCCCCCAAAAAAGGCAAAAAGCGGGAGACCCAAAGGGAAAGGGCAGTTTGGCACCAGTAAAGAGTCCAACTGCACTCTTTCTCACTTTTGAGAAGCTGGAGCTAGAGACAATTCAAGGTGGGGTTGTGGAGGATTTCTAGCTGGACACAGGTACACTACAGAAGGAAATCAGATTCTTTCTTCCTCCTGAAGTTCCAGATATCCTCCAACCTTCAGGAAAAGCTTCTTTCTGTTTCCTTCCAATGCTGGAAGTGAATCAGTTGATCAGAATCATCTCAGCTTTCAGTTCTTTTCCCCAGAATCCTCTTGTTCACTTTCTACTCCTCCTGAGCCACCTGCCCCCACCAGACTCGATCTTCATCCCACTGCAGGATTCTCGATATAGGGTCTCTTTTCCTTCCTTTACACTTGTCAGGGATGGTTACAATGTTGTAGAGTCAGAAGGGAAACAAATGGATTTAAATGATCCTGAGATTCTAATGCATTGCCTATGTTCACCAAGAGATGTGGGGTTTTCCTTAAGGGACTTCCCTGACCAGCAGGGTCCCACAAGGGAAGGGGCTCACCTTTGTGATGGGACCCGAGGAGAGGTAGGAACTGAGAACCAGGGTGGAAATGAAAGACAGGGACAAGTCAGGGCAGGCAATCCCTATGATACTCCCTTTGATAGGAAAGTATGACTACAAAGGAACATGAGGTGGATGAGGAGATTAAGATAGGGAATGCAGGCCGAGATGGTTACAGCTTCCGGGAAGGAGAAGGTTAAGAGGAGAGAGAGACATAGTCATTAAGGAGCTGAGTGGAGCTCCATGAAAGGGGAGAGAATAGCCAAGAGGAAGTTCATAGGTTTGCCTCTGAATTTAATCCTGTCCTGCTTGGGCGGTACTCCCAAGCACGTAGTAACCACATCACAAAGTATGGACAATCAAGATTGGGTGGCAAGGTAGAGGGAACACCTTTGGGCATGTAGATTGCAAACAGGGCTTTCCCTGGGAATTGAGGCCGAGCATGTTAATTAGTTTGTCTTAGCCAAGGGCCGCATGGCCAGTTCAAGGTTACATTCACAAGCCTCATTGGTATAACCTTATGCTTGGAGACACAGTAATCATACAGTCATTTATATTTCATAGATGTGAATATGCTTGGGATGCTACAAGAGATATCATTAATTTCAATTTATTTGTGATAGTCTGTCTTACTAGTTAATTGATCAGTCATATCTAGAACATTATCTCTTGAAATTTCACTTGTGACATAAGATGCTTGTGAAATAGGAACCATTATTATCAGTTTTGAAAGATTAGGAAATTGAGACTGACACCATTTGTAACATAGCTGCCTATAAGGTATCTGAAATGGAACTTTATTTTAGCATTCTATCAACTATACTACTAGCAATCTCTAATAGAATAACAATCAAGCAATTAACTGATTAGCAAATATTTATTATCTACCTTATATTTGGCATTGTACTTGGGACTGCGGATACAGTATCGACTATTCAGTTTCCACACAAAATATATACAAAATAACTACTTGCATTAGGAGTGGGTGAGGAATGAAGGAAGCAACTAATAGTTGAGAGTATCAGGATGTTTTACAAACTAGATGTTCAAGTAAATGTGATATTCAAAAATGTGGAGAGGAAATGATTGAAAACGAGATACACCATTGTACAAAGGCATGGAGATGGGAGAATATTATGAAAGAAAAATACAGGATGTCCAATTGGATATGATAGAGCGTATAGGGGGAACTAATGTGGGATAAGATTAAAAACATAAGTTGGAAACATATTATGAAAGAGTTTGGATGCCAAAAATAGGAGATGATGACATGTGTATATGTATTAGATTAGAGGGGGTGATCCTAAATTTGGAATGCTTGAGGTCAAACTCTTACTTGTTATATATATTTAAATTTAATTTATAAAATAAAATTTATAAAAATAAAATAAATAAAAATATATTTTAAAATATACATATCACTACATATATATATATATAAAATAAGTCACAGAGAGTTCAATTAAATGGCTTACCCAAGGTCATATAGACCAAGTGGGATTTAAACCTATGACTCTAAATCCAATGCTTTCTTCCCTTACATCATTCAGAATCTCAGGTATATGTATCCATGGATTAATATAATTCAAGATGTCTTGGAATCAAACAAAGGGCTACATTTCTGTAGCAGACCACATCTTAGTCTGGTAACTCTTTAATTCCCCTGAAGAAGTTTTGCCTTTTTTTAAATTTCCTTTTAGCTAGTAAAGGCAATTTGTAGTTGAAAAGTGCTTTATTGTTCTCAAAATAACTAAGAAATTGGGACATCTCCTTTGTAGTTTTAAAAACCCCAGAACATATATTATTAACACAAGCACTTTAAAATTAATAACTTTATAGAAGAAAACACTCAGGCACTTTAGAAATATGCCCTTAATTGTTACTATTATCTCAGTTTGCTGATTAAAAATATACTGAAATGCTAAGGAAAATAAATTTTACATTAAATAACAAAATTGATTATAAAATATATAAGATTTTTGTTTAATTTAGTAGTTGAAATAATGATGTGATGAGAATATTCCCAAGAGTTAAATTGATTGAATTTGGACTCAGGAGATTGCCTGCAGTAACTTTGTAAATCAAATGTGATGACAATAAATAAATATTTTATTAGGTTAGAAGGAAAATTGAGTTCCTTTGATCTACAAAAATAAAATTCAAGATGATTTTATAAGCTCATATGCCTCTTTTTAATATCTATTTTTAAATATATAAAATTTTATTTAATACCAATCATAACTATAACAAAAGAAAATGAAATTTAGCAAAACTACACAGGGAAGTCTAATCGAATTAGTTTCTACTATAGGAAAAGCTATGCCACTTAGTATTTTTCAGGAAGATAAGACACAGGCAAGTGTCAAACAGTGTGTCTATCTTAGAATTTAACACTTGATTTTCCTTCATAATATACAAGGAGATCAAAGCAAAAGTTGCTCCTTCAAGAAAGTGAGACCAGGTCCTAGGAATATTATCACCTTGCCAGAGGTAGATGGGAAGAGATGAGAATGCTCTCACATCATTTGATTCTTTCAATGAAACTATCCCTTGATATCTCATCATAATCAAGACATGTTTTCTTTAAAGCAGCATAAGACAGTTAAACATGAAGAGTTGATAGGTCCTAAAAAAATGAAAAGTTCAGAATACAGATCCAGTGATAGGTTAATCATGAGGATCAGTCTGGCTCATATATGAGAACTTCATCTCTAGGATGGCCATAGAGTTGTTTATTATTATTATAATTATTATTAGTTACCACAGGCAGTATCAAAGACTTCCACCAAAGGGGTAGAAAGAAGTATTTGAGATGTTTCTGTCTACAGGACTTCATATCTCTTGATTAGCCATGGATCTATATCAAAAGTTCCTTTAAAAAGCCCTACTAGTTCAAGCAGATCAGTATCTCTTATTTCCCCTCTCTGACTGCTTTTTATGGGAGAGAAAATTTGTGAAACTTTACATAAGGAAATCTTGGGACTTTACATGTGAAAAAAAGAACAGGAATCTTTCTTCCTGTGTGTTTGGGGTGGGGGTGGGGTGGGGTTTGTGGTTGTTTCATGCTTGTTCTTTCTTGATTTGGGTAAAGGAGATAGCTATAACTTTTGTGTTTCAAAAGGATATGGTCAGAATTCAAGTCACCAAAGGTCTGGGAATTGAAGTTGTAGCTGAGATTTTTCAATGGGGGATAGTGAGGAATGATATCCCAAGAAATTTTTCTTAAATAGTCCCACTGTAGGACAGAAATGGATTCATTTGTTTATTGTTTTTGCTACAGAAAAACTGCTTTATTTGTGAGCCCATTCTCCCCAGGTACAGAGAAAAGAATATCCTCACAAATAGGGGAAAGATTTGACCTCATGTCACCATTATATATTCATATAATATATCCAAATATCTTATAATATTCATATATATTTAATCATTAATGGAAGTTAATGGCATATAACTCTTAGATTCTAGTCACTGGTGGTTAGTGTAGGTGGGAGTGGGAGGACACATTAGAAAGAATGGACCTCCAACTAACAGTGTTAAAGAAACAACCTAACCCCATCACAGGTAGTCCTGGAACTCTGAGGAGATGTAGTCAGTCTTGCTCTGAGTGAGGGAGGACAGAGTAGACTACACTGTACTCAATCAAGAAACATTTTTAACCAGCTATTCAATAAGAGCATTAGAGATACAAAGAGGAAACTGAAAGGACTCAGAGAGACATAACTTGTGCCTGTATGAACATACACACTGCGTTCACACATGTATAATTTATATATGGATATACATGTACATATTTATGACAAAGAAAATTTAATTTGAGGAAGTGATAATAGTAAATACATTATACTTTAAAGTTTCCCAAAACTTTGATAAGAGGGAATTAATGGAAATATTTGCTTCATGGTCCTTTGAGGAAAATGCTATTATCATTCACATTTTATGAATGAGGAAACTGAGAGTGAAGCAAACTTAAACTTTGTGTGCAGGCATATGAAGTATTAAAAATTAGATACAAATTATAAATTAGATATTCCTTTCTTCAATCCACCTCGCCACCTAGTGGCTTAGTTAAGAAGGGCTTCATTCAGGAGGTGCGCTTAAATTGAACTATAGGTAGCCATGGTATCTCAGAGGCAGAATTTAGCTGTCTGGAAATGTTGCTTTTCATCCTTTACTTTTGGAAGAAGAAAATAACATCACTGGGTAATTTCTTGGCTTCTCAGGGAATTGTATTCAAGTGAGGAAGAGTTGTATGAAGGTCCTCAAGCCTCATTCTATTTTCCAGAATCCAAAGTCTATTGACAAGATAAATCAGGATGATTGCTGATGCACAGGGAATTAGTGGATTAGCATGGCATCTTCTATGTTTGACAAAGTCCTAAGTGATCCATAGCATCGATTTCAGCTCTCTTCATTATCTTGGGAACATATCATTCTCAGTCACCCATTCCACTAGAGAAAGTCTTCACATGACTGGAGTATACAGACCTCTAACTCACTGATGGGCCTGAGGCCCAACAATTTTCCTCATGCTGATTTAGCCAGTGTTCTCAAATAGTTTTAACAGGGTGATCCCACTTCTTGAAGACACAGAAGATAATTAGATAAATGGTAGAAACCAATGGTGAATGAGAACCTCTGAAAAGGGGTTGTTAAACTCTCACTTCAGAGAGACTAGTCCTCCTTCAAACCCTCATTACTCCATGCCTTGGAAAATTTATTCTATTCTTCTAGTAAGGAACTCTTAATCCAATATCCATGAATCTGTTCCTTTGCTTCACTTATTTGCTTATTTATTTGGATACTATTTCAATAATATTGATTTCCTTTTCTAGTTCTTTGAATTAAATTTGTAAAATCATTTATCTAATGAGTCTAGAAACTTCAGTAGACTGAAAATGGGAGATGATGCCACAAAAAGGTTTAAAAACTTGCTTTATTAAATTTAAGTGCAATTTTGAGAATAAATTACATAGATTCTACTCTAAATATCCCCAGAGACTGTCATATTGGAAGAAGTACTGAAAGCTTACTTGCCTATTTGATTGACCAGTAAAGGAAAAATTCAAAAATATTCACAAGAATGAAATCTGTGATCTTTATATTATTATAATATTATAATTATATTATTGAAATACTAATCAAATGAATTCAATTAACACTACAAAGAGAAATCTAGAGACAGACATGGTAAAAATACTTGGGTTCTAGATCAATCTTAGTTACATATTTTTTGGGTGAATCAAAGTAAATGAATTCAGAGTTATTCACATGCACCTGTTGGTTGAGTTATATTCCTTGCCTGGGAGTTTCTTATGCAAATAGAATAACAGATCTATTTACTATCTCTATGATAAAATTGTAAAGGGAATACTTGTTAAAACAAACAAACAAATTATTTTCAGATATTTTAAGACATGTAATAAATGAACTCATTATACATTAGTCATTTCTTCATTAAAACAGGTCTTTAAAATCTTGGAAATATTTTATTAATAGTTACTAATATAGTAGAATGAAAAACAACTTCAAAATTTTCCAAAAAAGACAGGTTTCTCTTCTAATTAGACTGATTTAACAAGCTTTTATTTAGGATTTAATCTTTTTTGTACTTAGAAATTTCATCGATGGCCATGTATATATATTTGTACCTAAACAGGGATGGTAGTAGGCAACAAGACAAATTGGACACATTAAAAAGTTTACATTGTGCCTTTCAGAATAGTTTTATTTTTTCCTTGTTGAACTGCCTCAGTGATGTTCCCTTCTTCATGCTGGCCCCTGGATTATCATTAGCTTTTACTGTAGAAACTCACAGACCTTTCTCCCCCCTGAAGATTCCTTATTCTCATTTCCTATTCTTTTATGTTCTTGTTCCTTTTTATTTGCCTGTGGAATACAGCATGGGACTCCTTTTCCATAACTAATTCCTGAAGTAGGATAGCAATTGTACAAGAAATTATACAAAAGTATGATTGCATTATAATTATCAAATATTTTAACTGACACAGTCTATTTGTCTTTTAAAGGAATAGTGGATCTCCCACGGTTGAATTCAAACCCTTTGATAAGGTGATGGAAATGAGATATTGGGGAGGGAAAATTTTTAGAATTCTTCCCATCAGACTAAGTAGGTTCCAACTTAGTCTATTAAAAAAATCTGTCCATACATCCAAGTCGAGATATAATATTTTCAAAGTCACTATATGTGACAATTATTTTGCGAATATTATCTGAACATTTTATTGCTTGCAGAACATTTAGATTTCCATTTTTTATCTGAAGGAATATGACTATTTTTCAGTTGAAATTGAGCTTCCTGCTAATAAACCCTCTAAGGGTTTCAAAGTTGATCTATTTTTGTTACCTAACAACAATCAGTGGAAATTCTCCTTGCTATTGGCTGCATTTTTACAGTTTTGGGAGATTTTCCTTTATCCCTTGACATGAGGGTGATCCATTTTTACTGATCATGCATATATGTTTTATGTTGACAAAACAGTCTTTGAAGGCTATGTTTTCTTCTTTTGTTGATGAAGGTATTGGAATAAATAATCTCTGAAATTCTTTCTAATTCTTGTATTCAGTTATTTTATAGTTCTGTACTTTGACTTTCACGTAATGGTTTGATGTTGGAGTGTGACTTATAAAATCCTTCATATTCTCTGACTTTTATTCACACTTTAATATTATGCTTCATATCACTAATAATACTGATACAGAAAAAAAGGAGAATTATTGATTGTCCAAGCTTCCAGTTTGAGGCTATCATTGGAAACCATATTTAGGCTTTCCCCCCATTACTTCTCCACATATAATTTTCTCTGACTGTTACTGTATTTTGGATATTGCAATGCCACTAGAGAACTACCCAGTGACAGCTTTCACAACTGGATTGCCAATGAAGTTGTCATTGTGGGAAAGTTTCCCAGGTGTCATTTATTTTGAATATGGCTTTGATCTTATGCATTCTGATCATGTGAGGCGGTGGCATTGCCTTGAGAACTAAGAAATGGTGCTTTCTTATTCAATCATTTTTACAGAGATATAATAAGAAACCTATAAGCTGCTCTTGGAATATGTGTCTTGTCCTCTAGGAAAATACTTCAGCTTAATAGTATGCCGGCAGGACCAAAAATCCTAGAAACAGGAATGTGAAAGCAGACGTGTGTGATGGTTGTGCTATTGTCCTGCTTCAAGCTGTTTTATTCACCTTTGGGGATCTGACCCAGAAACTCTAAAATGAAGAAGGGGTTGATTTTACAGCCTGCCTTCTCTGGTGGAGTACAGAATATGAACTGAATATTCCGGTAGAAAAAAAAAATCATTCTACCTTGCCAACAGCAAGTAGAGAACTATTCTTCATTTTTACCATTCCGGCATCATGAACAAGTTAATGACTTAACCATACTTTCACCACAATGGGGGCCTTCATTGAACAAGAACTTTTTCCCCGAGGCTTCTAGACTGTTCTATTGTCTGTTGGCTTCAGTTCAAATTCAATGACTTCACATAAAGTAACATTCAGCATTATATACTTAAATCTAGCGGTTACATACACCATAGTCCCTTTGTCAAAAATGAATGAAGATTTATTATTGCTGATACTAAGCACACCTGATGTAAAGAGAAATAAATAAATTGACATCCCTAATATATACCATCATTGAACTTTCCTTTTTTTTTCATTTGTTTAAGCTTTACTGGGGCCACATTTTGTATGGTACTGGGGCCACATTTTGTATGGTCAAGGGACTTCTCAATATAACCTCATTCACCTTGTAAAGGTCTCCTTTTTCATCTTTTCTTTTTTTCTGAAATCTTTTTTTCTCCTGAATACCTTCATAATTGAATGTATCTCCTTACTCATGGAGCTAATAATACTGTGTTCAGGAATAGAAATCTTCTATTTTTACTTCTGTTTATATACCCAAAAAGTAAACTGAAAAAATGGAAGTTCAATATGTATCAATATGTATAGTAGAATTTTATTTTTGGGAGCCCAAACTGGAAATTAAGTAGATATCCATCAATTGGGAGGATGAGTAAACAAATTGTAGTACAAGAATGCAATTGGGCATTACTAAAAAATGCTAAATAAGATAAAGACAGGGGGAAATGGGAGTCATATGTTAACTGAAACAAAATGAAAAAAATCAAAACAAAAAACTTAAATTCACAATGACTACAAAAAGTTAAAATGGAAAGGGCTATTATAATCAAAAATGATTCCTGCAAAATTATAAAGAACAAGTTTGACCACAAAGGAAAAGAATGAAGATTCTTATTTTCATTAGTTTTTAGAAGTAGGAATGCCATAGTTATGGACTATGGAATACATTGTAAGATATTTTTAACATATTTATTGATGTTTCAAGTTATTTTCTCTTCATTTTTTCTTAAATATTTACTGTGTTGTGTGGAATGTCCTTTTAGGAGAGGAAGCAGAAGAACAGGACAAAATTTAGGTAACATAAAAACAAAAGAGCACAAAAATTCATTTTATGATTAAATTATCTTCTATTTGGCTTATTTTATGTGATTAATAGAGACAATTTTAGAGAAACGATTTCCAAGATAAAAAAGGTTAATTTCAGAGAAAGATGTCACAAGAAACTGAGAATAAAGTCTAAAATTTATTGAAGCCAATCTTTCCTATTTTTTTCTATTCCGCCAATCATTACAATATGCTACATAATGGTATAATGGGAAAAAGGGTTAATTATATTAAAAGGTTGGACTGGATTAAATTTAAAATAGAGTCACCAGGAATTTTATTAATTCCAAAGAGATTTATTTATAATTTATTTACAAAATATAGAAATAGTTGAATTTAATCATTTTCACAATCAGGGGAAGAGTTAAATTTAATATTCACAATACTAATATAGAAACTATATTTTGAAGTGGCAACATTATAAAAAATGAAAGGGCATTAGAAAAAATTTAAAAGAAGTCATATTGTTATGAAAATACTCTTCTTACAGATATTATACCAGGGTAAAAAGGGAGAGAGGCACAGATGGACACGTCAATATTTAGTGTACTTGAGGTTACAGAGAACCTTCTCCCCTAAAAAACCCCTTCTCCCTTCAGGGCCCTCTCACCCTTACAAAGATCATTTGATTGTGTTTAATTAACTAAAGATGATTTAATAACAAATTCAAATCAGGAAGGAATCAGGTTAGAGGGAATAATGATTTGCCCTATACTTTGCCAGAGATTGGGTTTGAGTCTCTCTTAGCTTTTGAGCTGAGGACAGGCCTTACAGGGTTATGGAGAGTTTCTTTTATTCCTTTCTATGCTATATCTGTGCTAGCTTTCTTAATTTCAAAATCTTTAGCAGTAAACAGCAAGAGTAAAAAGGAGAATCTGACCTTCAGACCTGGTTGGTCCTGCCTCTGGGCTAATACCCCTAAAGACCAGTGCTACAGTTCAAGCAGCCCCCCTTAAATACTTTTGTGCAATGACATGATCCACAGAAATCCAGTAGAGCAAACAGTTGGGTAAATCCAGGAATAGAGGTAGTTTTCTATTTCCCAAGAGGCAGAGAGAAAACTACTTCCAGTCCCAAGGTCCAGGCAAGAGTTCTCCTCAAGAGCAACTGTTGCTCTCCAAATCTCCCCTCCCCTGTCAATCTTCACTCCAACATTTCAAACCCTTTCTGTGCAATATTTTCTACACACTATACAGACTTAACTTGAAAGCTGTTATTGGAAGTATTTCTTAATCACACAAACACATTTACTTACATACACATGGATATAAAGAAATAAAAATCTATCTTAATTAAAATTTCTCATTCCAAATAAGTTTCTTCAAAATGTGGTTACTAGACACTTCCTATTTGTCAAGAACAGTATTAGATTCTATAAAACACTGAATATATAAACACAGAATATAAAAAACAAAAAGGAAAATATTCTCTATGCATTAAGCAAAATGAATTTAATTTTTTGAGAGTGAGAGAATGGATTTTAATAACCGTGGGAAGCAGGTAAGGTAATATGCAAGAGATGGAACAAGAGATTGTCTTTGAATGAAATTTGACATTCTGAGAAAAAAGTAAAGGTTTTGAGAGTTTTAGTCACAGGAGGTAGGAGTTGGAATAATACATAAAAAGAAAAGTAAGTAAAGAAATGTGCTTGAAACTTAGAGTGTATGAAGGAAGTAAGTGAAAATTAATCTGGAAACATGTTAGAAATAATATTGTAAATTCAAAATAGAGAATTTTATATTTTATCTTAGAGGTCATTGTGAGTCATATATACAATGGGTGGATGACATGCTCAAAGTTATACTTTAAGAATGATAATTTGTTAGCTTTCTGATATAATGACATGAACAGAAACTAGAAGAAAGGTAAGAAATTAAGCAATTATAGAATATGAGGTAGAAGATATTTGAGAACATAAAAGACCAGAAGTGTGAAAAGTTGTAGATAAAATGGCTAGGACATTCATTCTAACTAAGGGAAGAGGGTAGAGATTATGAATTTGTATGACTGGAAGAATAATGGTAACCTCAAAGAAATGTAGAAAGAGTATTGTTAAGGATGGAATAGATAAGTTCAAGGCTTGTCACATTAAAAGTATTTGTATAATTGAATTAATAAATAAATCTAGTAGTTGTTTTTATGGATACATGAACAGAATTGATAATACATTGATCTGACCAATTAAAAAAAGAATGAAGGCCAAATCACTAGCATTAAAATATGAACAGGGTAAATATGCCATCAATTAAGATGAAATTAAACCAATTAATGGGAGTTGTTTTGCTGAATTGTAGAAAAACAAATTAAACAATGAATGAGAAATAGAATACTTATAAAAATGTATACTACCTAGATTATCAAAGCAAGAGATAGAATATCTAAATAAATTAATTATAGAGAAAAGAAATTGAATAGGCTATAAATGAACTTCCTAACAAAAAAGCACCAGGACATGAAGGATTTACATATGAATTCTGTCAAACATTTTAGGATAAGTTTATCTAATTATTAAATTATTCATTTGAAATAATGTGCAAAGAGAAAGTTTTACCAAACTTCTTTTACATAATAAACATGCTGCTGATACCTAAACCAGAAAAGTAAAAACAGAGAAAGAAAATTATAGGCCAATCTCATTAATGAATATGGATGCTAAAATCCTGACAAAATACTAGCTAGGAGACTACAACAATATTTTCAAAGATAATACTTTGTGACCAAACTGGAGTTATATCAGGAATGCAGTTACAGTGATAAGCTACAGTGATAAAAAGAAAACTATCACTGTAGTTGATAATATTAATAACTAAATTTATAGTCTGATTTTTAAAAAGCTTAGAAAAACTACATGAGATAATGAACAGTGGAATAAGTAGAACCACAACCTTATATAGATCTACAGTATTAATGCTAAAAGAATAAACTGTGAATGTTATCTCCAGAAAGTGAACTGAAAGGTGAAAAATGAAAAGCAATTAATATGTATATATTGATCTTGCAGATGATGCCTTCTGTGATGTGGGTTCTGTGAAGGGCAAGGTAGGGGTTCATGACTGGGACACTTATGGATGGGGACTACTAGACAGATATGAAGAAAATAAGCTAAAATATAAGAGATTTTAAAATTCCATTTATATACAATATTTTTTTCTTTCTATATGGAAATGGATATTTTATTTTGTTTTTTATTTTAATACAATGTTATCATCTTAAAGCAGTTAAAAGTATTTATAAAACATACATATGTAATGATATAATACATGTGTTATATATGTGTATATATATATATATATATAATAAATTTCATATTTCTGGATTATTGCCTTTATTTTTATCTAGATTCTTTGACCATGTGAAGATAGTTAAGAATGGTTAGTGATCTAAGATTAAGTCCAATATAGCTGTGTATAACTGGATATTTAATTATTTATCTGTAGGCTTTGTTTCTAGAAGATCAATGTTTTTAAGCATGTCTGTGAAAGATTTTTATTTTCCATTCAATATAATATTGTCATTTTCATATGATAAAGAAAATCACTTTCACAAAAATATAGTCAATATTAAAAATTTCAAAATGTTTAATTGGGTACTTTTATTCTTCATAGTTTATATAAAACTCAATAGGAAAATTTCCCATAACACTGGCCAAATTTTCTATCACCAGATGTCTTTTGTACCCCAGCCAAAGAAAAACTATAAGCTTCCTACTTTTAATTATTTCTAATGATCTGCAGCTGTCCTGGCTCAATAGGCTAGTTGTACCAGAGAGGAGGCATTTTTCCAGTGAATCCTCTTTTTTTTTTACTGAGAAAGAAACAAGGCTTTTAACATTCTGGAACCTAGTAGTCTTCTCTGTGGATATTAAATATAGACTTGCCAGGTCATTATAGGTGAATGAAAAAGTTTGGGCTCTTTAAATAAATCAAATTGTTGTTCAATAATTTTTTTTACTCTAGTTCTCTGTCAAAGCAGTATTTGGCCTGCAGACATTATTTTTTACTTACAGACATATTATACTTTCTATCTTTCTATCTATCTATCTATCTATCTATCTATCTATCTATCTATCTATCTATCTATCTATCTATCTATCTATCTCCAGATATAGATATGTTAGAGGACATATATCTATATATGTTATAGAAACTGTCCATGTAATCAGCTAGGAGAAAACTAAGTATAATGGCGGTAAGAGTAGTGGGAACAGTGAATTCCTCCTCAGTGTCAATACAGTGAAGAAGCAAAAGCCAAGAGATATTTTATCTCTAGAGAGATATGGCAAGGTATAAGTTTTGAATTAACTAAGGGTAATGTGTCCTGACAAAAAAAAAAAAAAACAACTTAAAATGATTATGAAGGAAAACAGGTGCCAACATTTAATGATGAATGAAATTTTAGCTTGAAAAATAAATAACAAATGAAAGTAAATTGATTTTCTATTTAGCCAAATGAAAGTTATTGAATTAGAAAAAAATATAATAAAATTTATTTGAAAAAAACAAAAGGTAAAGAATATCAGATGGAAAAATTTATTATGTATATATGATCAAATTGTTAACAAATCCATTTATATATATAAAAGAATTGCTTCTATTGTCTGATGTATTCTTGACTACTGAAAACCTAACATCCTATTTAGTGGCAATTGACACCTTTTTGTAAATAGATTATGCTCAACACTATGTGCCTCAATTTCACCTTATCACATATTTTATCATTATAAAAAAGGAAAAAAATGTTTTAACTTTAGCTCTTCAAATACATGTAGGGTACTATTAATAGAAATATGAAAAGATAGTAGGCATGACCCTAAAATTTTCCACTGCATCCCATTTCTTTATAGTCACATAAGTGGTTCAGCACAGATAATATGTGTAAAAATGAACCCAAATTTCTCCCGTTTTCAATGATTAATTTGATTTAGTAAAGCAGAGCATAATGAAGTTTTAAAAGGCCTCTTCTACTAAGTTATATTCTATCAATATAATATTATACATAATTCCTTCATAGATCCAACTTAAGAGAATTTTCTTCATGATGAAGTAAATCTGAATATTTAACAAGATCAAGCAAAGAAGGTAGAGAATATTTTGTTAAATATCTACTATATTTCAAACCGTAGATTAAATTAAAAAATATTATCCTATTACAACTCTATAAGGTAAGCAAAATAAATCCCATTTTTTCAGAGTGGTTAACTGAGTTATGTAGAGGTAAAGTGACTTGTTCCAGAGCACATAACGAATAAGTATCTGCTTAGATAGACTTAAACTTGGTTCTTACTGACTTGGTGACATGATGCTCATTTTCTAGTAACTCTATTTAGTACAGTGCAAAGAATAATAAATTAGATGTTATAGATCTGTGTTCAAATCCACCTCTGCCCTTTGTACTTGTGTAATTTAGAATTAAATATATTTTTCATTATTTTGTTTTACTCCTTTATATGGATCAGTCTAAATCAGTTAAATATATATTGTATTGGGATGATATTGTCATATAATCAGTAAATTTTTTATATATCTCTGTGTACAAATATATATATATATACATATATGTATATAAATATATGTAAAGTACTGGAGATACAAAGAAAAAATAGTTGTTCTCAAGCATGTTTTAGTCTAATGGATATGATCATTTTCCTCATAATTGGCAACACTAGAGTTTCTAAGGTAGTATTAAAGGAATAGCATCTACAAATATAATTGTTAGGAAGATTTATATTTTTCAAAATATAGGGTATTTCCTATCATAGGTGAGTAGTTGTTTTAAATTTCATTTAATGTACAAAGTTAGACAATTATTTCTCTAGTTTTATCTGTCATTGACTTTGATATGATTTCAATATTTCTGGGAGATACCTTGTATGTGAAGCATTTTTTAAAAAATGGCACTCTTTATAATCAATGAAAATGTTTTATAATGTATATGGTGTGATCTAGAAAATCTTTAAAACCTTCATTATGGACTTCTTGTATTTAATGTATTGCTTTCATAGGATAGTTTTGACATAATCATACTCCATTATGTTAATGAAATTATAGAAATGAGAAAGTTGGTATGTTGATGAAAAATTAGATCTATCTCTTAGTCCTTCCTCTGCCTCCTTTGTAGTAGCATGCTATATGGTCTTTAAAATTATTTTATAATTTTCTCCTTCTTTTGATGACTTGAACATATATGTGATTATTAATATCTCTTTCATGCTGATCTTTCATAGTATTTTGTTAGATTTCCATTCTAACAATCTTACGTGCTACAATATTCCTTTATATAGTGGGAAATTCTGAGGCCATTGAGTTCAACAATTTTAGGTACATTCTTATTACATATAAAAATGAATTACTAAACAAGTGCTGTAGAATCAAATCTATTTTCTGAATATTTACTCTATTTTTAGTAGTTTCTTATACAGAGGACCTATACATCTTAGCTGGATATTATTTCATGTTCACAAGTCTTGTTTTTAACTTGCCTGCTTCGTGAAATGAAATGCAATGTTTATAATTTTTCTCCATTGTCCTCTCATATTTTTCAAATATTATTGCATACAAAATTATTGTTCAATTTGGCTGCCATGTTTTTTTTTCTATGTAGAAGAGATTTTAATTCTAAATTGACATCAGTTTCTTTGTGGTTATGACTATGTAATCAATTAATTTTTCTACAAAATTGTATTAAACTTAGTCTTTACTTTTTTCCATTTTTTATTTCTTCCAGATTATATGCTGACACAATTTTTAACAATCATTTTCTGACATTTTACAATTAATGTTCTCCTCCCTTGAGCTTTTCCTTCTTCCTCAATGTCAGGAAACATGATATTCATGAAATATGCATATCTTATATTTATGTATTAGGTAGACAAATACACAAGCAGGTAGGTACACAAGTATTACGTAGGTTGGCAGTTAAATAATGTCATATATCTATGGTATTAAACAATGTATTTCCATGTTCATCATGTTGTGAAAAATGATACATATTGCTTATATTGGAGAAAATTAATGGAGGAAAATAAAGTGAAGAATGGCATACATCAATCTGCATTCAGACTTTATCAGTTCCTTCTATGACAGTGTGTAGCATTTTTTTCTTTATGAATCCCTTAGTTATACTCAATTCTTGCATTTCTGATAAAGATAAAGTCATCTACAGTTGATCCTGGCACTTTATTGCTGTTACGGTGTATACTATTCTCCTGGCTCTGCTCACTTCATTTCATGGCACTTCATATATTACTTTCCAAGGTATTTTGTAATCATCTTGTTTGTTATATATTTTGGCACAATAATATTCCATTACACGCACATATAACTTGTTCAAACATTCCCCAATTGATTCACAACCCTTCAGTTTCTGGTTCTTTGCCACCACAAAAAGAACTGCTCTAAATATTTTGGCACAATTAGGTTATTTTCCCTCATCTTTGATGTCTTTGGAATTCACATTTAGTAGTAGCATTTCTGTTTCAAAGAATTGTCCATTTATTCATTTTTTAGTTATAAATTCTTGCTATAATTTCAGTTTAGAGGAGTTATCATGTCTTAATTTATCATTCAATCTAACATTACACAGTGATATAATTCTGAAATAAAATATCTCTAAGAAATATTTCCTTCAATTAAAGTGAAATTATTTCCATTGGTGGGGAGACATTGATACTATTTTTACTTGGTTTTTAATATCTCTTCCATATAATACTGGTACTACTCCCTTACTTTACCAGCATGAAATTGGAACAATGAACAAAAAAACATAAAACTTCGTTATTTTTAGAAG
This sequence comes from Monodelphis domestica, assembly GCF_027887165.1. Classification (NCBI taxonomy): domain Eukaryota; kingdom Metazoa; phylum Chordata; class Mammalia; order Didelphimorphia; family Didelphidae; genus Monodelphis; species Monodelphis domestica. The sequence continues at coordinate 149,739,014 of NC_077229.1, forward strand.
AGTGTCTCTAAGATCCCCTTTTTATCCTTCATCCTTCTTTATCTGGTTATTCCTCATAAACATCTATTATTCCTTTGAATGTGCTTTTCTCATGCCCTTGATAAGTCCTACTTGTGAAAATACCTTAAAAGTTCAATTGGCAGTAATTAAAAATTAAATATTTTCTAGCTATGTATTCTGTTTCAGGCCTTTTTATGAAATTCATCAAGAACATCTTGTTGATGTTAAGTATTCAAAATCATAGTAGCTGTTTACCTATTAATTTCATTTTATACTCTCCACACCTCAATTTCAATTTTGAAAAATTTATTTCATTCTGCACCTTGAATAATTGTCAACCTTCTCTTTTATTTTTTACTGTATAATGCCATCATTATGTCTAAATAAGCAAAATTTAATGCTTAAGGACATTATAACAATAATTCAGAAACACATTGGCCATGAGACTGAAATAACTTTTAGACCTTGATTTATTTTAATTGGCTTCTCACATTGTGCAATACACATTATGCAGTTCAATTTTCCATATTATGTAGGCTTCAACAAAGGCAAACATAATACACCCATGGCTAAATTAGTGTTGAGTGGAAAATCCCTTTCCAATATACAATAACCATGCCTACAATTAATATAAAAGGCAATTAAAAATCAGCTCATGTATTTTCCTCCTCATTTATCTGTATAAAGGATGAAAGATATATATGTTTTAATTTTCTGAGTCAATTCTTTATTATAAAATATCAAAATTATATTATCATATATCCAGCTAATCAACATTAAATATTAGGAGCAAGGTAATTGATAGATTGCATGTCTCTTGTCTCGTTGCCGAAAGGTAAAGATCAATATTTCTGGATATAGCACAGGCTTCTTCTTAATAGCTCAAATCATTAAGATTTTCATTATATCAAGTCAAAGTTTTCCTATTTTCAATTTCTATTCATTGTTCATTTTTGTTATAAGTACAAACACAGCTGTAATCCTTCTTTTCGATAATACTTACTTGAAGAAGACAATATTACTGCCTTCCTTTCCCAATGTGTATGTGTGGAGGAGTTGGTATGAGCTATATCTCTTTACCATCCTGATTACTTCAATTCACTTGATTGTTTAGAGTTTACTTATTAAAGAACTAAAGTTCAATTATTAAAGGAAACAATTCACATAATGAAACTTGGTTCATGGGCATGGAGGTGTCAAAGGGTGTGTGAGTATGTTGAAGTAAAAACAGAAACTGGGCATTTATATAAGCTTTGCCTTGAAATATGATTCATTCAAAGGTATTAATCAATTATAGTTTTAAAAATATTTACACATACATAAATGAAGATAGAATGCATATATTTACACATAAACATACATATGTGTATTATCATGTTCTAAGTTAATTGACTGAAGTTAAAATTAGGTGAAATAGATGAAAATACATCAATATTCAATAAATTAGTGAAAATATTATTGCTATGAGTATTTTGAAGAAGTGCTAACAACAAAAGACCTATTTACTAAATCAAGGATAGACAAATCATTGATAAGCTGTTCTGAGAACATTAAGTTAATGATTTTTAGAAAGCTCTTTGTAACTGTTTCTGACATATATCAATCACTTTCCTTTAACTGATTTTCTTTTCCCAACTCACCATCTTTGTTTCATGTACTTCATTGTAAACTTATTCATATTCTTCTCTACGGGTATCTATCTGCTACATGACTAAAGATATACATATTACATACAGAAAGAGATACATATATACATATGTATATACATAATTAGGAATTTAAGTCTATGCATGAATATGTATATATAAATATGCATTACAAGTCTGATTGAAATCTTAACATCTAAGCTATTAAAATGTAGATTGTTATAAAAAAGTAAATTTTGTATATAACAAAATTATTGCTAATAAGCAAGCCCATTTGTGAACAGCATGTGACTAATTCTTAATGGTGAATATATCACAACATAAAGAAACCTTAAATAATTGAAAAATATAATCCTGAAAAAACATCACAAAAGAAATGAGATTTTCATAAATCCAAGTCATATTTAATATTAGCTAGTTTCTAGATCAAAAGAAAAATTTTCAAACTAAATTATTTCTATTGCATTTGAATTTTCTTTACTCTGGTGGCTTTTTGTCCCAGTTAAGATTTTGATTGCAAACCCATGACATTCTCAGAAAATTCTATAGAATATAAACACCTTGAGGGCCAAGGCTATGTGACTTTATATGCCATTATTTCCAGGACATAGCACAGTGCCTAACACAAATGAGGCACTTAAGAAATTTATTTCTTAATTGATGGAATTAAAATCTAAATAATTATTTTATATAAGTTTGTGCCCCAAAATACAAATATTCTTAAAGAATTCCTTAAGAAAGTATAGTCCAACTGAAGTGTCCTCCTGAAAAATAATAACAATAATTGGGCTTATTATATTTAGAACAGAAATCAAGCTTAATTTCATATCTGTAAACAATACAGGCTAATTCTAAATTGTGACTTGTATCACAATAAAATGAAGGTGAGAAAGTCAGAACTAATTTTCTACCTTTAGATAGCTCAATGATGCTCTAAGTTACAAATGAGGCATCCATCAAACTCAGAGGAAGGAAATTCGTTACTAGAACTTCAGTTTCTTCAACTATGACATCAGAAGTTTAAGTTAAAAATAAAAAAGGTTGATTATATACTTTGTCTTTTGACTTTTATAAATTTTCTATTGAAGTATATCATGTGTCAGCTTTTTTAGAAAGTTTTGAGGCCATGTCTGAACTCAGACTTTGTGAATAAAAGATCAAAGCTTTTTCATTGAACCACCTAGCTGTCTAAATAATATGATGAGGTGGCTTATATTACTAAAAATGTTACTAATGCTTCTGACCTCTGGGGAAGGAGCTAAAGTAAACACATGCATCAAGAGAAGCTTATCTCCTATGCTACATAGATATAGGAGAAGTTTTGCTATTAAAAAAATGACCTATTCATATTTATAGAGTAGACACTACTACTCTATGTAACCATCAAAACTTTCCTTGTAGTGCCAGGTTCATGAAGAATGAGTTCAAATATGATCTCAGATTTTTACTTTGTGGTTGATCCTGGGCATTTCATTTACCTACTGTTGTCCTCAGTTTTCTTAGATGGAAAATGACAATTTTGGCAATGACTAGAGTGCTGAGCTCAGAATCAAGAAGACATTTTCGTGAGTTCAGATCCATTTTTAGATCCTTATTGACACTGGCCATGTCACTTAACTCTATTTTTCTCAATATTCGATTGTGCGACAGTGTATCCATATCTGTGTATAAGGTTCTCCTGGTTCTGTTCCTTTCCTTCTGCATCAATTTCTGGAAGTTGTTTCAGTTTACATGGAATTCCTACAGTTCATTATTCCTCAGAGCAAAATAGTATTCCATCACCAACTTATAACACAATTTGTTCAGTCATTCCCCAATCTGAGGGTATCCTCTCATTTTTGAATTTTTTGCCACCACAAAGAGTGCAGCTATGAATATTTTTTACAAGTGTTTTTCCTTTTGATCTCTTTGGAGTATAAATCCAGCAGTGCTATGGCTGGATCAAAGGGCAGACAGTCATTTAGAGCCCATTGGGCATAGTTCCAAATTGCCATCCAGAATGGTTGGATCAATTCACAACTCCACCAGAAATGTATTAATGTCGCAATTTTGCCAGATCCCCTCCAACATTCATTACTTTCTTTTGCTGTCATGTTAGCCAGTCTTCTAGATATGAGGTGGTACCTCAGAATTGTTTTGATTTGCATTTCTCTCATTATAAGAGATTTAGAACACTTTTGCATGTGCTTATTAATAGTTTTGATTTCTTTATCTAAAAATGGTCTATTCATGTCCTTTGCCCATTTATCAATTGGGGAATGGCTTGATTTTTTGCTACAACTGATTTATCTCCTCATTAATTTGCATAATTAGACCTTTGTCAGAGGATTTTGTTATGAAGATTTTTCCCCCACTTTGTTGCTTCCCTTCTGATTTAGGTTGCATTGATTTGGATGTGCAAAACCTTTTTAATTTAATGTAGTCAAAATTATTTTTCATTTTGTAATTTTTTTCTAACTCTTGCTTGGTCTTAAAATGTTTCCTTTCCTTTCCCAAAGATCTGATGGGTATACAATTCTGTGTTCACCTAATTTACTTATAGTTTCCTACTTTATATTCCAGCCATTCACCCATTCTGAGTTTATCTTGGTGTAGGGTGTGAGATGTTGATCTAAACCTAATCTCTCCCATATTGTCTTCCAATTTTCCCAGAAATATTTGTCAAATACTGGATTTTTGTCCCCAAAGCTGGGAACTTTTTAGTTTATCATAGATTGTCTTGGTGATGTCACTTACCCTAAGTCTATTTCATTGATCCTCCCTTCTGTCTTTTAGCCAATACCATATTGTTTTGATGACCCCTGCTCTATAGTACAGTTTAAGATCTGGTACTGCTAGGCCCCCATCTTTCACATTTTTTTCATTATTTCCCTTGATATTCTTAATCTTTTGTTCTTCCAAATGAACTTTTTTTTTTCTAATTCAGTAAAAAAGATTTTTTTGTAGCTCAGTGGGTATGGCACTATTTAGTAAATTAATTTACAACTAAGTACTAAATTAATTTGGGTAGGATTGTCATTTACATTATGTTAGCTCATTTTAAATATGAGAAATGAATATATTTCCAATAGTTTAGATCCAGTTTTAATTGTGTGGAAAGTGCTTTGTACTTGTGTTCATATAGTTCTTGTGTTTGTCTTAGCAAATAGATTACTAAGTATTTTACATTGAGTAGGGTAATTTCAAATGGAATTTCTCTTTCTTTCTAACTCTCACTGCAGGGATGTATTGGAAATATATAGAAATGCTGATGATTTGTGTGGGTTTATTTTGTATCCTGCAACTTTACTAAAGTTGTTGATTATTTCCATGAGTTTTTAGTTTGATTCTATAGGAATCTTTAAGTAGACCATCATGTCATCCACAAAGAGCAATAACTTGTTCTCCTCCTTTTGTATTTTAATGCCTTCAATTTCTTTTTCTTATCTAATTGCTACTTCTAGTGTTTCTATGACAATATTAAATAATAGAGGTGATGATGGGCATCCTTGTTTCCTCCTGATCTTATTGGGAAGGCTTCTAGTTTATCCCCATTGCCGATGATGTTTGCTGATGGTTTTAGATATATACCGTTTATTATTTTTAGGAAAGGCACTTCTATTCCTATACTTTCTAGTGTTTTCAATAGGAATGAGTATTGTATTTTGTCAAAGGCTTTTTCTGGATCTATTGAGAAAATCATGTGATTTTTGTTGGTTGGCTTGTTAATATGGTCAATTATGTGCTTGGCTTTCCAAATATTGAATCATCCTTTGCAATCCTGGTATAAATCCTAACTGGTCATAATGAATAACCCTAGTGACCACTTATTGGAGTCCTTTTGCTAGTATTCTATTTAAGATATTTGCAGGAGTTTGGTCTGTAGTTTTCTTTCTCTGTTTTTGATCTACCTTGCTTTGGAATCAGTACCATATTTGTCTCATAAAAGGAATTTGGTAGAAATCCTTCTTTTCTTATTATGTCAAATAGTTTGTATAATATTAAAATTAGCTGTTCTTTGAATGTTTGATAGAATTCACTTGTGAATCCATCTGGTCATGCGAATTTTTCTTAGGGAGTTCTTTGATGTATTGTTCAATTTATTTTCTTATATGGCAATATTTAAGTATTCCATTTCTTCTTCTGTTAATCTAGGCAATTAATATTTTTGTAAATATTTATCCATATCACCTATATTACCATATTTATTGCCATATAATTTTGCAAAATATTTTTTAGTGATTGCCTTAATTTCCTCTTCATTAGAGGTGGGATCTCCATTTTCATCTTAGATACAGTCAATTTGGTTTTATTCTTTCCTTTTTTATTAGATAGAGCAGGACTTTGTCTATTTTATTTGTTTTTTTTCAGAGTATCAGGTTCTATTCTTATTTATTAATTCAATAGTTCTTTGACTTTTGATTTTATTAGTTTTCCTTTAGTTTTTAGAACCTCTAGTTTTCATCTGGGTTTTTAAAATTTGTTCCCTTTCTAGTTTTTTTTTTTAATTTTCAAGCCCAATTCATTGACCTTTGCACTCCCTAATTTGTTAATATATGAACTCAAGGATATACATTTCCCCATGAGTCCTGCTTTCACAGCATCTCATAAATTTTGATAGGATATCTTATAATTGTTATATTCTTCAATGAAATTATTAATTGTTTCTATGATTCATTCTTTAACCAATTTTAGAGAATTATATTATTTCATTTCCAATTAATTTTTGATTTGCCTCTCCATGTACACTTAGTAATTATTCTTATTCCATTATGATCTAAAAAGTTTGCATTCATTATTTCTGATCTTTTGCACTTCTTTGCCATATTTTTATGACCTAGTACCTGGTCAATCTTTGTGAATATACTATTGTGCTGCTGAAAAGAAGTTGTATTCCTTTTTTGTCCCTATTCATTTTTCTCCAAATATTTATTAACTCTAATTTTTCTAAGATTTCATTTATATCTCTTACCTCTTTCTTATTCATGTTTTGGTTTGCTTTTTCTAGATTTTATAGAGGAAATTTCAGGTCTCCCACTAGTATTTTTTTACTATTTATTTCTTCCCTGAGCTCCACCAATTTCTCCTTTAGAAATTTGGATATTAAAGCATTTTGTGCATACATGTTGAGTACTGATATTTCTTATCTATACTGCCTTTTTAACAAGATGTAATTACCTTCACTATCTCTTATAATAGATCTATTTTTATCAGTTATCTTCCCTAATGGATCTGATTTTTCTTTCCTCTTTGAGTCAATTGCAATGAACATAAGAATTAAGTATTTCCTGTCTCCAACTTCTTTACCCTTCCAATGTGTTGGTGTTCTCCCACACTCCCATTATACACTTCTTTATGAAACACAAATTTACTCCATTTTATCTCCATTTTGTCTCTTTCCCATTTCTATTAATATTAACTTCTTTTTTTACCTCTAGTTTATATATATGTATATATATATATATATATATATATATATATAAATTCATGTATACTGCAGGAAGTTAACTGAAGAGGAATTGAAGAGGTACAGGGGATATGGAAGGGTTGGTAACAGGGAATGAAGGAGGTTAAAGGACAGAGGAATATGGAGGTTGTTGAGGAAAAAGGAGAGAGGTACCCCCTACTGAGAGACTCTTGAAATTTCCTTTCTTCTCTCAACACACAAGAAAGGTACCCCTGGGTAAGATTAAGTTAATCATGACAGGGACAGTATCCTTGAGAGAACTTCTGGGGACTAGAGAGTACTTAGCAAGGCTTGACTAGTGGTTGAACCCCAGGGGTTCCCCTTGTCTGGCAAACAGACTGTTACTGTTTGCTCTCATTATTCATTCACCTAAGCTAATGGCAATCTTAGCCACCAGTCTATCATTCTTTCTTCTCCCTTTGATTTGAATCTGACTGATTTTCAATTTCTCAAGTAGTTTAACAAATTTAGTAAATCAAGAAAGGAGAGAGGTTTGAGGGAAGAGGAGACCCTATTGGGTTTCTAATTTTCTTCATCTGAGCCATGATGGCTCTATTTTAACTAATCTATCTTCTTTTTAGCTACTCAATGTCTCTACTAACTTGACAAGTGGCAAGTGTTCTTTTTGGGAAGGCCAAGGGATGGAAAGGATCTTCAGGGTAACCCCTGAAGTTAAGGAATCAGTCCCTTCTCAGCAGCTGTTGTTTGTTCTTCCTGCTCTCACATATACAGGAACTTTCTTCTTCTCCAGGGTAAGGGAATAGACAGCTGAGTTCACAGTACAAAGACCCTTCAGTTAGTAGTTTTCCCCACAATCCTCTTCTCTCACTGCAACTGTTATTCCCCATCCCAATCACTTTCCAATTGCTGTCTCCTCCACCTCAGTGGGCAGAAATGAAAAAGTTTGGTTTACAGTTTTGCTTTCCATAATACACACACACACATATATGTATATATATATATATATACATATATATATATATTTGACATTTTATCCTATACAGTTTGTCACTGTTCCCTCTAAGTATAGTTCTTCTAGGTACCCAGGTGATTAGAACCAGACTTTTTTAATATTAGTTAAGTAATTAATAGTTGATCACCATATATTATTTGTATTAGTGTGTACACCATTCTTCTGTTTTTGCTCACTTCTTCTGGGCATCACTTTATAAAAGTATTTAAACATCATTTTGGTTATCATTTCTTATGGCATTCCTGCACATTTTTGTAATTGCAATAGACCAGGAAAACCATATCTTCCAAAGCTAACATCTCTGTACATTGTTAAGAAAGCATATTCCTACTATAGCACATTGTTAAAGTATTATAATATGTTTAAGTGTTATCAAAATCATCCACTTAGTCAAATTGAAAATACAATAAATAGCCACTATAAGTCAAGACAGCTAGTTGGATAAGTGCCAGTCTTGGAGTCAGAAAGCCTCATCTTCATGACTTTGAAATCTGGCCTCAGATACTTTCTTGCTGGGAAATGCTGGGCAAGTCACTTAACCCTATTGCCTCAGTTTCCTAATCTGTAAAATGAGGTGAAAAAGATAATGGCAAACTACTTTAAAAAAATAACCAGCTTTATTTTATTCTTAGTTCCAATAACTCTAAGTGCATTTCCCCCACAATTTCCAGGATAGCAGTCTCATCCTAGATCACCTACAACCTGTGATTACAAAACCCAGTGTCTTTGCCAAGAAAACCCCAAATGGGGTCACAAATAGTCACTCATGACTAAAAAATTACTGAACAACATTAACACTATGTTTCAAGCATCAGGAAGATAAATACAGCAAAATAGAAACATTCCCTATTTTCATGGGATTTCATTCTATCAGAGGAATCACATAAGATCATAACAAAAAGTCTTATTATTCTATGTTAAACCATAATCAAGTACCAATCTGAAAGGAGATAAATAACAATACTATAATAACATTTTAAATCCAGAATGCCTAATGTGGATTTGTGATCCCACAGGGGGTAAAAAAGCTCTATGTCCTTTATCCATACCTTAACATTGGTTAGCCTCAATTCCTTGAAATATCTCTACACCTTTGCCTCAGCTAAGATTATATACCTTGTCAGTAGTTAGCCCAATTTAGCAAGGGAGTACCTTAACCTAAAGTCAACTAAATTGTGACTCCACAAATGGAGAAAAGAATTCCCTGACTCAGGAATTGAAAGATGTTCCTCATCTAAACATGTTTCCTAGGTTTATGCTATAAGTTTATTTTTACTTTTCCAAGAAATCAAATATTTGCATTTTGCCATCTTATTTGGGGAATGTTTGATAACTTTTCAACCTTGTTAGTAAATATAATATTGGAAAGACTAATTAATAGCAACTGGTTCATTAACATACTACACAGTCCAACTAATGGGGACTCATGAGTGATAGTATTAAAAATTCAAACTCCTCAGGGTTATACCTGGAATCCTGAAGGTTTAAGAATTATTATCCTTTTGAAAAACAAAACTTATACTCCAGAACAGCTTGAGATGGTGAGACCAGAGGGAATGAAATGTGTGTACATTCTATCTACCAAATTATAATGCAATTTCATATGGGATAGACATAATGGCTGGAACACAGTAAATGCTTACATAGATTCCATCGTTTCAAGTAAAAGTCTTATCTTTTATAAATAATAGTTCCCCAACCTCTTTTACTATTATGAATTCTTTCTTCATCATCTCCAATTTACTTTGTTATGATGTCAACAAAAGAAAAAAAAAGAATCCCTGCATTTTAAGAGAGCTTACAGGGATTATCTTTTTTTCTCTTCTCTTCTTTTCCCTTTTCTTTTCTTTTCTACCTTAGACTTTAGCATACTGTTTGACACAAAAAAGGTTTTTAACTTAGTGACTGACTGATATTTTTTTTCCCTTGAAATTGTCAGAAATTAAAACAATAAGTTTAGTATATGATAATTTAACATATTATTTTGGGTATTTGTATTCATCCATTTATGACACATTAGGTGTGCCTAGCAATTAAATCAGACCTGAGGAAGAAATAAAGAAAAAGGAAAGATAAAAATAAACAAACATATAAACAGAGAGAAAGAGAGACAGAGAGAAAGGAAGGAAGGAAAGAAGGAAGGAAGGAAGGAAGGAAGGAAGGAAGGAAGGAAGGAAGGAAGGAAGGAAGGAAGGAAGGAAGGAAGGAAGGAAGGAAGGAAGGAAGGAAGGAAGGAAGGAAGGAAGGAAGGAAGGAAGGAAGGAAGGAAGGAAGGAAGGAAATAATCCTTTATTATATGCCAGGGGTTGTGCTAAATCTCTTACAAATATTATCTAGAAACACAAATCTCCCAGTTCTTCAAGCTTACAAACTAGGAGTCATCTGGATTCTTAACGTTTTTTCACTCCTCATATGTAAGCTCCTTTCAAGGCCTTTTGATATCACTTTAGCAATATCTCTTAAAATGTACCCCCTTCTCTCCTCTAAAGCTTACCCATTCAAATGCATGCTCTCAACATTTCACTCTTGGACTATTCTAAAAGCCTCCTGGTGGGCCTGCCTGGCTAAAGTCTAACCTCACTGCAGTTCATACTCCATTCAACTGTAAAAAATGATCTTTCTAAAATACAAGTCTGATCATGTCACATTTTCCTACTATACTCCAGTTACTTACTATTGACCCAAGAATCAAATGCTAAATATTCTTTTTCACTTTCAAAGCCCTTTATAACCCAACCTCTTCCTAAATTTCTGGTCTTTTTACACCTTACTTCTTGACAGGTTGTCTTTGATTCAGTGACAACTGGTTTCCTGAATCTTCTTTAAATAAAGCTTTTCATCTCTGACAATTCTTTCTGGTGTCCCCCATGCTCAGTATACTCTCCTTCTTTCTGACTACTAACCTCCCTGATTTCTTTCAAGTCTGAAATAAAATCCCACTTCCTTCACACACGATATTCCCACATCCTCTCCAACATTTATCATATTCTTTTCTGTCTTATTATCCAAACTACTATGTGTGAAATGGTACCTGAGAGTTATTTTAATTTGCATTTCTCTAATCAAGAAAATTCTAAAGAATTTTTCATATCATTAAAGATGTGTTTGATTTCTTTGTCTTAAAGCATCCTATTCATATCCCTTAACCATTTATCAATTAGAGCATGATGATGTTCCTAAGAATTACAAATATTATTCCCCCATATAAAAATATAAACAATTCACCCTTACTGAAAACCTTATGATTTCTTTTTTCTGTTAACTTTATTATATTTCTTTTTAAACTTCTCTTTGAATGTCAGATTTCCTATGCAGTTTTGGTCTTTTCATAGGGATGTTTGAAAGTTCTCAATTTAATTAAATGTTCATTTCTCCCTGAAGAATTATGCTTATTTTGCTGGTTGTATAATTCCTGTTTGTAATCCAATCCCATTAGCCTTCCAGACTATCATATAATAGGTCCTCTGATTCTTTATGATAGAAGCATCTACATCTTATATTAATTACCCTGAGTACAGCTCTATGAAATTTGATTTTTTTTCTGCTTGCTTTAGTATTTTCTCCTTAATTTGGGTTTTCAGAAATTTGTCTATAACATTCTTGAATTTTTTTCATTCTGAGGTATCATTCTGAAGTTGATTGGTAATTACTTTTCTTTTCCATTATACTTTCTGATTCTAAGATATCAGGGAAATGTTCCTTGATAATTTCTCAAAATATGATGTCTAGGTTTTTTTGTTTGATCATGGCTTTCAGGTAATCCAATAAATCTTAAAATATTTTTCTTTGACCTATTTTCCAGTTCAGTTGTTTTTCCAAAAAGAAATTTTCTATTTTTTTCTATTTTTTAATTCTTTTGATTTTTAAATTTTTTTTCTTGATGTCTCATGCATTCATTCACTTCCATCTGCCTAATTCTGATTTTTAATAAACTACTTTCTTTCATGAGCTCATGTACCTCCTTTTCCTTTTGTCTAGTTCTAGTTTTTAAGTAGTTATTTTATTCTGTGATTTTTTGTATATCTTTCCCCAGTTTTTTTTTTTTTGTTTTGTTTTCATTACCAAATTCCTGACCCTTATTTTGACCTTGGTTATTTTCTTACATTACTCTAATTTATTTTCACAAATTTTACTCTAGTTTCTTATTTGATTTTTAAAGTCCAGTTTATCTCTTTCAGAGGTTTTTTTTTTTTTCAGCCTGACTCCAATTCATATTTTTCTTCCAGATCTTATGTGTAGCCTTTTGTTTTTGTTTTTTCTTTCTTTCTAAGTTTATGACATGATTTTTCTGCATTTAAAATAACTTTTTAATAGTTAGGCTTTTGGGGGGTTTGCTTATTATTTCCATATATTAAATTTAATTGTGGTTTGATTTAATAATATTAAATTGGTGGTCGTCAGGGATTTAATTTCTAAATCCCAAAATGAGTTACTAAATTAAAATGGAATTTGTGGTAGTTTATTTTTACAATAGAGGGAAGATATTAAGGAATGAGAGAGAGAAAAAACATCCAGTTTCCTCTGAGCCAGGTAGAAATTCTAAGGCCCCAGCCAGGGGAAAGGAGTCTCAAGATGATGGACCTTTCTCAGAGATTCACACCTCCAGAAAGGCAGGGAAACTAAGTCAGCCTTCACATTCACCATGGTGACCATCTGAAAAAGAAAGCAATATGAGGTCTCCTGCAGGAGCTCCTCCAGGGTCAAGTTCTACAGCCAAGTCCAAGTGTCTGTCTTCCAGTCTCTGCTCGGAGTGACTCTTCTTCTCTCAATCCAACTCAGAGTCAGAGGATCTTTGAACTATTCTGGCCTCTGTGGTCCTCTATTTAAAGATATTTTTCTCTTGTGTCACCCCCCCCCTAAATTTCATATCTACCAATAACAGCAGGCACTCCTCTCCAGGACTGCCCACTCTTTCACAAATGGGTCACAGACCTCCTACTCAATTCATGAAATGGGTGTTCACACCTTTTTTGGTTAGATTATACCTTTTTTGGTTAGATCAGACCTTTAGTAGTTAGTTTGTACCTTTTTGTAGTTAAAATTAGTAGATCTACTTTAAATACTGAGTTAACACTTTTGGGGATTAAAATCTAAAAATAGATAGGGTATTACAATTCAATCTTCCCAATAAAGAAGAGCTAAGTACCTTCATTGTTATAAGGAGATATCCAGGTTATCAAGAGATAGCCAAATCCAATCTTCATGCATCTTATTATGTAACTTTCAACTATATATTAAAGTTGCCCTCTGTTCCTAGATTGGAGAAGCATTCTCCCAAGATTCTTATTGTGATGCTTAAGGTTTTGCTTCTAGCTTGTTTTAGTCTCAGGATCTATCTTTTGGCTTGAACTGGTGATGAGGCCCAACTGCAGGCTTTCACTGATGTGAAATCTCATTGCTGGCATAACAAGGAGTGTTTCTGCTTTATTGCACAGTAGTGGGCCTCACTGCTTGCTTGTACCATTTAGGGGTCATTGATGCTAACTTACTCAGTGGGGCCTCACATATTGCTTTCTTTGTACAATGGGAGATCTCACAGCTTGCAAAATAAGGGACCTCAATGCTGGCTTATTCTGGGGATTGGGTCTCACTTCTGGTTTACCATAAAGATATAGCCTCACTGGTAGATTGTGTAATGTTTAGACTTAGCTATTTTGATGAGGCCTCTATTGGTTTGCCCTTAATGTGAAGCTTCACTCCTGGCTTGCCCAAAGGGTGAGGCCTCATTGCTGGGCTGCACTGTGGGAACACTCACTGATAGGCTGTAATAGGAGCAAGGTCTTGTTGTAGAACAAAGTTCGATTAAGGCTTGGTTTCGGTTGAGACTTCTCAGCTGTTGGAGCAGGGCTTCCCCCTTCCTCTACTTAGGTACTGCCTGCCCTGGATCAGGCTGCTTTCTACAACTCCCAGCCCAGGGAGACAAATCTTCTCTTTCTGATTATCTGAGCTCCTTCAGGTTGGAGAACTCTTCACTGCTCAAAATTTCAACAAAAGGTTTTGTTTTAAAGTGGTTTGAAGAGGGGTTTGAGAGAGATCAGTAAGTTCTCTCTTCACTCCACCATCTTATCAACAGAAGTTTATATCTTTTTTGAGGATAAGAGAAAGTATAAAATTACCAATGTTATCCTGTCACAGATATTTCATGAACATGTCTAGCAAAATAATTTAGATATTAGAGACATTTTTCCAAGTGAGACATGAATACTGTATTCTTCACACTAGTTACCCTCTTATTAAAGTCTTCTTATTTTCTTCAGCCAGAATATATTTCACCTTTTTTAACAGCTGTAATTTATTCAGATATTAGTGGTGACACCGTATTTTTGCAATGGAAGGCATAAATCATCTTGGTATGCACTCAAAATGAAAGAGCTGAGAGGCATAACACTTTCAATCTCTTACTCCATCTTAATTAACAAAGAATACAATGTGACATTCTCCTTTCTGTTTTGTGATTGTTTAAAATTAAAATACAGTCAACAACTCCCTTCCCAATTAAAATAGATATTTTTAAAATTTATTTTATTTCAAATTACACGTGTTAACATTTGTTGTGGATACATGACTTCTCTTGAAAAAAAAAAGATTAGCCTATTTTTCTCTCTCCTTTTTATGTAAGCTTTATTAACTGTAGTTTAGGGGATGGAAAGCAAGAATTCCCCCACCAAGAATTCTTCCACCAACTATGACAGCATGAATACTACTGAATAAACATTAGCATTTCTCAGCAGTTTCCCCCTACAAATAAAAGAACATTTTTCTTCTGCTTATCCTAATCCTCCAGATCTATCTATATCTGTTTAGAAATTAAATGGAACTGTGACGCATTTTTAAAAATGTAGATTAAAATCAAAGTTCTTAAATATTCAAATGGGTTTTTAATTTGGTGTTTGAGGATATTCTCTACAATGATGAAGACTGCAAAACATTCTTGGCTACTCATTCTGTGTGACTATAGGCTATGCCTTTCAAAAAAGTTATAAAGTTCCACCCTTTATTTAAGCCATTCATCTCTTTCTTTGGAATAAAGAGGATACCCACCTAACTCACATCTTGTTCATTGCTTAGTCCTTAGTTTTGATATGGGACCAGCTATATAAGTTCCTATGATGCTCTCCTTTACTCTGCTCTTCCTTCGTAATTTAGTATTAGTAATGCACTGCATTTTTGTCAATATGCTTGTCTATCATCATTGAGTGGAAAAGTAAACCAACAATTAAAGCATGCATGAAAACATAGTAAACATACACTATATTTAGAGAATAAATAAAACTGAACTTGGATTCTAGTCTTTACTTTGGAGCTAGCAAGTTATATGACTTGGGTGGCTCACTTTATCATTAAATTGTAAAGAAGGATTTGGATAAGGTGATTTCTAGGGTTGCATCCAATGACAATGCCTATCCTATGACAAAGGCCATTTCATCTCCCATTGTGTGATCTGTTTAAATATATTTTGAGGCAAAGGTAAAAAGGATGTAAGAAAGAAATGGCTTTTCTTTTTTGTTAGGATATTTTGAACATTTAATCATAGAATGGTAGAAAACAATATTTATTAATAACACCAGCAATCACTAAATACCTTGTTTTAACTTTTGTGAGACCTTTAATGTGTTGTAGTCTGGGACTTTATTAAGGATCCAAGTAGCCACTTTCCTTGGGCAAATAATGATCAGTCCAAAGTAAATACTAAAGGATATTTATTTTTTATTTATTTTACGTCCTCTATACAGCACAGAGAAAGCAAATCTGTCAAATTTGAAAAAAAAGTTAGAAAATATGGTTATTTCTCTTTCTCTTTGAATTTTGCCCAAATAATGTGTAGCAATGAATATTAGATTAATTTATAAAGGAGTTCTTGACTGAATGACTTGAAAAAAACTGTATGATTTATAGTTAATTTTAAGTATGTCTGAGAAAAAAACACTAACTAAAGCATGAAATAATAGGTAAAAGTCTGCTTAATAGAATTAGAGTTCAAATAATACTACTCATGCTTACAATATTGCATTGAAGGACGTCACCAAAACTACCTGAGACTCAGTTATTTGATTTCTAAAATGAGGGATCCTGTTAGAATATATGATATAATTACCAGAACCACTGTTATTAATGGAATTATAATATAATGGTATCTCTTTTTTAAAAAATTATTTAGAATGTTTTTCCATAGATACATGATTCATAATTTTTCCCACCCATCTTCCCTCCTGACTCCCTTAGCTGTCAAGTAATTCCATTGGGTTATATATATGTATTATTGTTCAAAAATATTTCTATATTATTCATATTTGCAAGAAAGTGATCTATTAACTTCAAAACCCCAATCATATCTTCATCAAACCACTTGATTGATCTTATGTTTTTCTTCTAAGTTGCTACTCCCATTGTTCTCTCTTTGGATGTGGATAGCTTCTTTTCCCCTAAGTTCCTCAGTGTTGTCCTAGATCATTCCATTTCTACAAGTAGAAAAGTCTCTTGAATTTTAGTGTGCCACAATTTCAGTTTCTGTGTACAGTGTTTTCCTGGTTCTGTTCATTTTGTTCTGCATCAATTACTGGAGGTCTTTCCAGTTCACATAAAATTCCTCCAGTTTATCATTCCTTTTAGCACAACATTATTTCATCACCATCAGATACCACAAATTATTCAGCCATTCACCAATTGATGGACACCCCCTCATTTTCCAAAATTTCACTACCACAAAGAGCATGACTAAGATTATTTTTGTACAAGTAGTTTTCCTTATCTCTTTGAGGTATCAACCTAGCAGTTGTATAGCTGGATCAAAGGGCAGTAATTCTATAAAACCCCTTTGGACATAATTCCAAATTGCCCTCCAGAATCATTAGATTAATTCACAACTCCACCAGCAGGGTATTAGCACCCAAATTTTGCCACATACCCTACAACATTTATCATTTTCCTTTGCTGCCATATAGGAAAATTTGCTGTGTGTCAGATGATATCTCAGAGTTGTTTTTATTTGCATTTCTCTAACTAAACAGGAAGGATTTAGAACACTTTTCCATATGCTTATTAATAATTTTGATTTCTTCATCTGAGAACTGCCTATTGAAATTCCTTGAACTTTTGTCAATTCAGGAATGGCTTGATTTTTTTGTAAATTTGACTTAGTTACTTACATATTTGTAAAATTAAAATTTTGTCAAAGTTTTGTTATAATTTTTTAAATTGTTGCTTTCCTTCTAATTTTGGTTGCATTGGGTTTTTGTATAAAACCTTTTTAATTTGATGTAATCAAAATCATTAATTTTGCATTTTGTAATGATTTCTAACTCTTGCTTGGTCTTAAATTGTTTTTCCCTTTCCCACAGATCTGACAGGTATACTATTCAATGTTCACCTAATTTATTTATGATTTCATTCTTTATATTTAAGTCATTTATCCATTTTGAATTTATCTTGGTATAGGTTGTAAGATGTTGATCTAAACCTAATCTGTCCTGTACTATTTTCCAATTTTCCCAGCAGTTTTTGTCAAGTAGTGGGTTCTTGTCCTAAAAGTTGGCATCTTGGGGTTTATTCAACACTAGCTTGCTGAGGTCATTTACCTCACTCTATTTCATTGATTCACCCTTCTGTCTCTTAGCCAGTACCATATTGTTTTGATGATCACTGCTTTATAGTTGAGTTTAAGGTATGGTACTGCTAGACACCCAACTTTCACCTTTTCCCCCCATTATTTCCCTTGATATTCTTGATCTTTTGTTCTTCCAGATGAACTTTGTTATAATGTTTTCTATTTCAATAAAAAATTGTTAGTTTGATAGGTATGGCACTGAGTAAGTAAATTAATTTGGGTAGCATTGTCATTTTTATTATATTAACTTATCCTACCCATGAGCAATTAGTGTTTTTTCCAATTAATTAGATTCTGTTTTAATTATGTGAAAAGTGTTTTGTAATTGTGTTCCTATTATTCCTGTGTTTCTCTTGGCAGATAGATTCCATAATATTTTATATTGTCTAGAGTGATTTTAAATGGTGTTCCTCTTGCTAACTCCTGCTACTGAATTTTGTTGGAAATGTAGAGAAATGCTGGAGATTTATGTGAGTTTATTTTGTACCCTGTAACTTTGAAAAAGTTGTTAATTATTTCTACTAGCCTTTTAGTTGATTCTCTAAGATTCTTTAAGTATACCATCATTTCATCTGAAAAGATGACAATTTAGTTTCCTCATTGTCTATTTTAATCCCTTCAATTTCTTTTTCATCTCGAATTGCTACTACTAGCATTTCTAGTACGGTATTAAATAATAGATTTATAATATGCATATTGAGCATGCTTGCTTCACTCCTTATCTTATTTGGAAGGATTTTAAGATATCCCCATTGAAGATGATACTTGCTAATAAATATAAACTATTTCTCTTTGGAGGAAGGACCTTTCTATTCCAATACTTTCTTGTGTAGTATTTTGTCAAAGATTTTTTCTGCATCTATTGAAATGATTATGTGATTTGTGTAGGTTTGATGATTGATATGGTCAATTATATGAATGGTTTTCCTGATAGTAAACCATCCTTGCATTCTTGTCATAAATCCCACTTTGTCAAAGTAAATAATCTTTGTCATAACTTTCTGGAGTCTTTTTCTTAATATTTTTACATCTATGTTTATTAAGGAGATTTGTCAGTAGTTTTCATTCTCTGTTTTTAGTCTGCCTGACTTTGGAATTAGTATCATATTTGTCTCATAAAATGAATTTGGTAGAACTCCTTCTTTGCTTATGATGTCAAATAGTTGGTATAATATTGGGATTAGTTGTTTATTGAATGTTAGATAGAATTCACTTTTGAATACATCTGGTCCTGGGGATTTTTTTCTTAGAAAATTCCTTCAAAACTTGTTTGATTTCTTTCTCTGAGATGGGATTATGTAAAAAATTTATTTCCTCTTTTGTTAATATAGACAATTTTTATTTTTTTGTAAATATTCACCCATTTCACATAGATTGTCATATTGATTGCCATATAATTCAGCAAAATAATTCTTAGTAATTGCTTTGATTTTCTCTTCATTAAAGGTGAGATCACACTTTTCATCTTTGATTCTGTTAATTTGATTTACTTCTTTCTTTTTATTAAATTAACCAGCAATTTATCTATTTTAATTTGTTTTTTTTTCAAAGTAACAGTTCTGAGTCTTATTTATTAGTTCAATAGTTTCTTAACTTTCAATTTTATTTTTCCTTTAATTTTTAGGATTACTTAAAATAAAGTTGTCATCTAGGGATTTTTAATTTGTTCTTTTTCTAATATCTTTTTAGAAAATTTTATTTAGTCAATTTAGAACATTATCCCCTGGTTAAAAGAATCATATTCTTTCCTATCCTCCACTTACCCCCTACTCCTTCCCATAGCTAACACGCAACTCCAATGGGTTTTACATGTGTCCTTGATCAGAACTTATTTCCATGTTATTGATGTTTGCAATAGGAATCATTTAGAGTTTACATCCCCAACCATATCCCCCTAGACCCATATAATCAAGCAGTTGTTTTGCTTTGATATTTCTACTACCAAAGTTTTTCCTCTGATTGTGGATAGTATTCTTTCTCATCAATCGCTCCACATTGTTCAGGATCACTGCAATGGAGAAGTCCATTACATTTGATGTTACAACAGTGTATCTGTCTCTGTGTATAATCTTCTCCTCGTTCTGCTCCTTTCACTATGCATTAGTTCTTGAAGTTCATTTCAGTTCATATGGAATCCATTCAGTTTATTATTCCTTTGTGCATAATAGTATTCTGTAATCAACATATACCATAATTTGTTCAGCCATTCCCCAATTGAAGGGCATCCCCTCATTTCACAATTGTTTTGCCACCACAAAGAAAGCAGCTGTTCATGTAGTTCCTGGGTTGGTCTCAGCAGAGAGATTCCTAAGTATTTTATATTGTCTAGGGTGATTTTAAATGTTGTAAAAAATAGACTCAAATACAGGACTACAATCCCCACGAGCCTTTGCTCCACTTCCCCAGAATGCCTTGTAATCTCACCTGGGCTGAGATCGAGAAGGTATTTAAGCTGATTCAAAGGCTTTTGAGTCTCTCTCTCTCTCTCTTGGCTTTTTTTGGACTTCCATTTTGGAGCAGGCAGTCTCTTGTGTGATGTGAGGTTATTTTGTCTAGGCCTCTGGCCTAGGCACATGTTTCTGACTTGTATATTCTTTAATCTTTAACCTTTAATAAACCTCTAAAAAATATAATACTCCTTGCAGAGAAAAACTAATTTCTACCTGCCTCAGTCTCCCCATCTCCTGTAAATTTTAATCTTTACAATGTAATTTCTCTTTCTAATTCTTGCTGCTGGGTTGTGTTGGAAATATATAGAAATGCTGATGTCTTATGTGGGTTTATTTTATATCCTGCAACTTTGCTAAAGTTGTTGATTTTTTCTACCTGCTTTTTAGTTCATTCTCTAGAATTCTTTAAGTAGACCATCATATCATCTTCAAAGAGTGATAGCTCTGTCTCCTCATTGCCTATTGTAATAACTTCACTTTCTTTTTCTTTTCTAACTGCTACTGCTATTAATTCTAGCACAATGTTAAATAATAGAGGTAATAATGGTCATCCTTGTTTTACTCCTGATCTTATTGGGAAGGCTTCTAGTTTATCCCCATTGCAGATGATGTTTGCTAAAGTTTTAGATATATACTGTTTACAATTTTTAGGAAATGCTCTTATATTCCTATGCTTTTTAGTGCTTTCAATAGGAATGAGTGTTGTATTTAATCAAAGGCTTTTTCTGCATGTATTGAAATAAGCATGTGTTTTTTATCAGTTTGCTTGTTAATAAGATTGATTATCTGGATGGTTTTCCGAATATTGAACCATCATTGCATTCCTGGTATAAATCCTACCTAGTCATAATGAATAACCCTAGTGATCACTTGCTAGAGTCATTTTTCTAGTATTCTATTTAAGATTTTTGCATCTATGTTCATTAAGGAGATTGGCCTATAGTTTTCCTTCCCTGTTTTTTTACCTGCATGGCTTTTGAATCAGTACCATATTTGTCTCAGAAAAGGAATTTAGTAGATATCCTTCTTTGCTTATTCTGTCAAATAGTCTGTACAATATTGGGATTAGTTGTTCTTTTAATGTTTGATAAAATTCACTTTTGAATCCATCTGGTCCTGGAGATTTTTTCTTAGGGAGTTCTTTGAAGGCTTGTTCAATTTCTTTTTCTGATATGGGGTTACTTAGGTATTCCAATTTTTCTTCTGTTAGTCTAGGCAAGTAATATTTTTGTAATGTTGAGGGAGGGGTAGTATCTCTGGTATGGAGGGCTTGTTGTGCCCTCCTAGGGCAGCTGTCCAGCCTCTGATCCCCACCTGACACCCAGCTCTCGCTTGTGGCTCCCAGTAGCTGCTAGAATGTGGCAGCGGCCACACCCTGGGCAACGGCTTTGACAGGCCGGCTAAACCTTGTGAGGGTAGCCATCGGGTCGTTGCCAACCCCTGGTGAACCAGGGCTTTGCTCACCCAGCATGTGAATACTGTTTTGGTGGAACAGGCCGAAGAAACCAATAAGAAGTTTCAACGGCTGAGATGGCGACACAGCAAAGCACTGTGGAGTGCTTAGGGTGTGTTGGAGCACAAAAGACAACACGGCCATCTAATGCAGCTGTGGAAGTTTCCAGTTGTGATGACTTTTCGTGCCACTGGACCCAGGCTTCCAATGCTGAGAGAGTGGGACTGTCTCTGTGCATCGAATTTTCCACTTAAATCTCCTTCACGGACAAGTGTCTTTGTGCACACTCATCTGTCCTAACCCTGTCCACCCTCTTCAAGAACTGCGGCGATGGGGGAGTGACGACGCAACAGGTGGAGGTGAACACTGGCAGTTGTAGTCACGATCCTGCACGTAGGCAGCCAACAGACCAGTGGTGGCTCGGCCCTGTAGGGCAGCAGAGAAGTTCGGCAGCATCCTGGGCGACTGAGCAGCCCTCTCTAGGACAGCACTGCTCACCCTAATCAAGGGAGGGGTCTAGAAAAGGTGTCCCAAACATTGCCTGCCCTACAAACACCCGGTCAGCACACCGAGGCTGGCGGGTCATCCCTTTAAGCTGTCAAAATCAAAGAAAACAAAATACAAAGAAATTCCTACAATATGCATGGAACATCAGAACATTACTTGATAGAGAGAATGCACCAAGGCCTGAGAGAAGAACAGCTCTAATCGGTAAAGAACTGGCACGATATAACGTCAACATCACAGCATTAAGCAAAACATGCTTACCAGAAGAGGGATCACTCAGAAAACCCACCACTGGATACACCTTCTTCTGGAAAGGTAGAGCCACAAATGAAGACAGAATCCACGGCATTGGCCTGGCTATCAAGACCAGTTTGCTCAAACAGCTGCCAGATTTGCCTGTGGGCATCAGTGAGAGGCTCATGAAGATATATCTGCCTCTCAGCAAAGACCGGTATGCCACAATCATCAGCTCATATGCCCCTACAATGACCAGCACAGAAAAGACCTTCGAGTAGTTCTACTCTGACCTGAGTGACGTCCTGCACTCAGTGCCCACAAATGACAAACTGATACTACTGGGAGACTTCAACGCCCTTGTTGGCCAGGACCATGAAAGATGGAAAGGAGTGCTTGGCAAACACAGCATGGGCAAAATGAACAACAACGGCCTACTGCTACTCAGCAAAAGCTCAGAGTTCGAACTCACCATCACGAACACTGTGTTCAGAATGGTGAACAAATATAGAACAAGGTGGATGTACTCATGATCAAAAGAGTGGCATCTCATTGACTACATCATTGTAGTCAGGAGAGACATCCAGGATGTAAAGATCACTAGAGCCAAGAGAAGAGCTGAATTCTGGACAGACCACCGATTGTTTAGAGGGACTCTTCAAATGTGCATTGCGCCTCACCATCCAAAATGCGCCCAGAGAGTTCACGCATTTTACAAAGTGAGTCGTCTTAGAGATCCATCTTATTTGTAAACATTCCAATCCTTCCTGGACGACAAGCTGTCTGTCAAGGGACCACTCACTGGAAGCCGAACCACAAAATGGAACCAGTTCAGAGACACGGTGAACATCAAAGGCACTCCTAGGCCTGAAACAATGCAACCACCAGGACTGGTTCAAAGAGAACAACACAGCTATTGAAGACCTATTGAACAAAAAGAAAAAAAGCCTTTATGCAGTGGCAAAATAACCCGAACTCTGCTCCTAAAAAGGACAGATTCAAGTCTCTCCAAGCCAGGGCATAGTGTGAGATCAGGAAAATGCAAGACAGATGGAGGGATAAAAAGGCAGAAGAAATCCATCGCTTTGCTGATACGAATAACTACAAAAAAATTTTTCAGTGCCCTCAAGACTGTCTATGGGCCATTAAAACCCACCACCACTCCCTTGCTATCCTCTGATGGTGACACTCTCATAAAAGATAAAAAAGGCATCAGCAACAGGTTAAAAGAACACTTCAGTCAGCTTCTCAACCGACCTTCTTCAGTCAACCAAAGCACCCTTGACCAGATTCCCCAAAACGACACCATTGAACAACTTGACATCCCTCTTTCAATAGAGGAAGTCCAAAAAGCCATTAAACAAATGAGTACCGGCAAGGCACCCAGTAAAGACGAGATCCCAACCGATTTGTATAAGGC
The DNA here is from genome assembly GCF_027887165.1 of Monodelphis domestica. Classification (NCBI taxonomy): domain Eukaryota; kingdom Metazoa; phylum Chordata; class Mammalia; order Didelphimorphia; family Didelphidae; genus Monodelphis; species Monodelphis domestica. Next base: position 149,762,747 of record NC_077229.1, read on the forward strand.
CTTAAAGGGAAAGGTGCTTCAGGCATTCCACATAGTGCTGACCAGCATATGGGAAGAGGAAGACATGTTCCCCAGAACTCAGAGATGCCTCCATCATAGCCCTATACAAGAACAAAGACGCACGAGCAGCCTGTGACAACTACAGAGGCATCTCACTACTCTCCACTGCTGGAAAGATCCTCACCCGTGTTATACTCAACAGACTCCTGTCATCTGTTTCAGAGCAGAACCTGCCTGAATCACAATGTGGCTTCTGACCAGATTGCAGCACCATCGACATGGTATTCATGGTGAGGCAAATGTAGGAAAAATGCCTTGAGCAGAACCTGAGTCTCTACATTGTCTTCATAGACCTGACAAAGGCATTCAACACAGTGAACATGGACGCATTGTGGGTGATCTTTGGCAAGCTCGGTTGCCCAGCAAAATTCATCAAACTGATCCATCTTTTTCATGTCGACATGACAAGGGAAGTCCTATCTTGTGGAGAGACTTCCGATCGCTTCAACATCTCCAATTGCGTGAAACAAGGATGTGTCCTCTCTCCGGTACTATTCAACCTGTACTTCACCCAAGTATTAGGATGTGCTATGATGGATCTAGACCTGGGTGTCTATATCATCAACTGGATGGCTCACTATTCAACCTTTACTGCCTTACTGCAAAAATAAAGGCAACATAGAGACTCATCCTGGAAGCTCTCTTCGCAGATGACTGTGCTCTCATGGCCCACCAAGAAAATCATCTTCAAACCATTGTGGACATGTTCTCTACCACAACAAAACTGTTTGGCCTGATTATCAGCCTCAGCAAAACAGAGGTGCTGTTCCAACCTGCACCAGGGAGACCAACTAACCAGCTGTGCATTACAATCGACAGCATACATCTTTCCAACGTCAACACTTTCAAGTACCTGGTCAACACCATCACCAACGACGGGTCCCTAGACCACGAGATTAATGCCAGGATCCAAAAGGCCAGCTAGGCACTTGGGCGGCTGCACTGCGAAGTCCTCCAACACAGAGGTGTAAGCACTGCGACGAAGCTCAAAGTGTATAAACAGTGGTCCTCAGTTCGCTCCTGTACAGTTGCGAGACATGGACACTGTACTGGAAGCACATGAAGCAGTTGGAGCAATTCCACCAATGCTCTCTCCGGTCAATCATGAGTATCCAATGGCAGGACCAAATCACCAACCAGGAAGTCCTCAACAGAGCCAGCTCCACCAGCATCAAAGTAATGGTCCTCAAAACCCAGCTATGATGGTCTGGACATGTCATCTGCATGGACCCATAGCGAATACCAAAACAGGTATTTTATGGTGAACTGTCAGCTGGACTCAGGAAACAAGGCAGACCAAAGAAAAGATACAAGGATCAGCTAGAATCAAACTTGAAGTGGGCTGGCATTACACCAAAGCAACTAGAACTCGCTGCCTCTGTCAGAAGCAGCTGGCATACCACATTAACCATGCTGCCACCACCTTTTAAGATGAACGACTTCTACGTCTTGCCACTGCGTGTGAACGCTGACACCAGGCCACAACCTCATCTCCCATAACAACTGGCGTCCCATGCCCCATGTGCCACAGACTTTGTGCCTCAGTCTTTGGACTTCAAAGCCACATGAGGGTATACCATAGATGAAAACACACAAAGACAATTGTCATTCTCAGTCACTGAGAGACTACTACCAAATAGTCATTCATATGACCTTAATTACCATAGTTGTTGCCATATAATTGGGCATAATATTTTTTAATGATTGCCTTAACTTCCTCTTCATTAGAAGTGAGGTCTCCCTTTTCACCTTGGATATTGTCAATTTGGTTTTCTTCTTTCCTTTTTTTTTTTTTTTTTTTTTTTTTTTTTTTTTAATAACCCTTACCTTCCATCTTGGAGTCAATACTGTGTATTGGCTCCAAGGCAGAAGAGTGGTAAGGGCTAGGCAATGGGGGTCAAGTGACTTGCCCAGGGTCACACAGCTGGGAAGTGTCTGAGGCCAGATTTGAACCTAGGACCTCCCATCTCTAGGGCTAGCTCTCAATCCACTGAGCTACCCAGCTGCCCCTTCTTTCCTTTTTTTTTAAATTAGATTGACCAGTACTTTGTTTATTTTATTTGCTTTTTCAAAGTACCAGCTTCTAGTCTTATTTATTAAATCAATAGTTCTTTTACTTTCAATTTTATTAATTTCTCCTTTGATTTTTAGGATCTCTAATTTAGTTTTCATCTGAGGATTTTTAATGTGCTCAGTTTCTAGTTTTTTAAGTTGCAAGTCCAATTCATTGATCTCCTCCCTCTATTTTGTTAATATAAGTACTCGGCGATATACATTTTGAACTGAATACTGCTTCAGTTACATATCATGAATTTTGATTTGTTATTTCTAATATTAATAATAAAAATATTCTATTTTAATAGATTTATTAATTATCATTAGAAATAGAGGAAAAAAAGGGATACAAAGTAAAACCACATGCTCATGACTATTCAGCCTGTTAAAACCCCACCCTTACTACCACCATCACTGCCAGGGAGCCAAAGAGACAGAATTGGAACACTCACTAAATTTATCCCATGTCTGCAGGAATTATTTAATGACAGGAAGTCAGTGGGCTCCCAGGAAATGTAGTTTTGTTGTTGTTGTTGTTGGGTTTTTTCCAGAGTAATAGATTTTCAATTATGCATTTTCCCTTGATGATCATTGGAAGACTCCTCCCTTAATTTGAGCATTTAACACAATCAACTTTTAAATTATTATAATTTGGGGATAAAAGGGAAAAGAACAAACCCATGATTGCTAGGTTCATTGACAAAAAGCCAGTTGACATAAGAATATACATACAAACAATACATACATATATACAAAAAAAATGCATTCAACCCCAAAGTGTTTAAATCACTACATCCCAAAGTTCACTCTGGATCTTCTGGTGCAGTGGGTGGACTGTGCAGGAATCTTCATGGCACCTTCTCCAAACAGTTCACTTCCTGGATTCAGAGAGGTAGAATGTTTCTTATCCTAAAATTATACTCAAAAGAATTTAGACTTTGCATTTTAGAATAATAATACATTCCCCTCTGAAGAGGATGTTGAAAAACACAGGGATCACTTAGGGATGCATGGCTGAGTTATGAGGTATATGAATCAATTGGAAAAGAATTTAATTAATTAATTAAAAAACATAAAACATCCAAATAAAAGAGAAAAGATAACATGTGGATAAAATATAAACTGTCATAGTCTTACATGTAATTAAAAGTAAAGGAAAATAAACCTATTACAGGTCCTTGAATCAGGGCCCAATTAAAGTGATTTATGTAATTCCAATTGGTAGCCAGAACCACAAAAAGTTTACCACATTATGAAAGACAGAAAAGGGACTAGATTTTAGTAGCAAATGGGAGCCAGAATGGAGTAAGAATTGAGATACTTGGTAGAATGTAGGACAAGGAAGGACTAATTTTAACGTATGTCAAAACACCTGCAAGTTTGAACCCAAACAATTTTAAGTCCTCTTGTTCTGGATCAAAATTACATCAGTCCCACTGGGATCAGTCTCTTTGACTTTATGGTTGATAGGCACTATGCAGTTTAGTTTTGTGCTTCTTTGGTACTCTGAAAAGGTTCTTTTTGTATTCCCTACTCCTGGAATCAGGATCATTAAACAAAGTCCCATATTTTTAAAACAATTAGTGTCATCATTTTTATAGTCTAAAACTTTTTGGGTATGCATTGATGTTAGGGAAAATTATTTTAAACTTATATTACTGCAATATCAAAAAAATAAAGAAAAATATTCTCAATACTGTTGACATGTGCTTCAAATACAAAAAGGACAGAAAAAATAAGAACACATATACTGCATTGCACATGCAAGGAAAAACAATACTAAAATACTTTAAAAATAAAAAATATATATATCTTACAATCAATGACACACTGTGTCATCCAGAAAAAGTTAGAATACAAAGGTTTCTCACTCAAAAAATGAGACCCATTTCTTTTTTAACTTGGCCATGAACTCCTGTGTGAGTGAAAATGAGTATCAGAATAAAACAATAATACAACAGGTAATGAATATTCAAGAAGTATCAAAATCCCAAAAATTATAATAGCCCATTTTATGATAATAGCAAACAAACTCATTATTATTAAGATTCACATAAGTCTGTTGTGTAACTTTTAAAAAACAAACAAACCTTAGAAGCTAATGGATATTTGTCACAAGTTTTTCAGGTGGAGCAATATTTCAACCTTGGCTATATATATATACATACATATACATATACATATATATTTAAATACTGCTGTCATTACAAAAATGTGGCAGAAGAATCTAGAAAAAAACAAACCTCTCCACTGTTGATGTTGGATCTAAAACATCATGAGGAATCTAGATCAATCTGGTGGAAGGTTAGAGTAAGCTGAAGGGTTACAAATGGGAGATGCTCCCTTTTGGGAGTCATCCAGGGGTACCAAACCCTAGAAACAACTTCTCATCTCCTCTGATATGATATTGTGATATGTCCCATTCATTTACATTTTTAAAAATGCAGAAATGGGAATAAAATAATGCTATTGCACTTCAGCTACTAATTGGACCCTTTACCTCTTGTTACAAATAACTCAGAGGGAGGCAAAATGATCATTTAGTGCTATTAAAAAAATCTAAAAATCATGTCTGAAGACCCCTTAAAATCAATATGTGATATTTAGCTCATTAAATTCTCCAAAGATTGGCCAAGTTGAAGGAGTCCATCCATCATCTATGTGATAATTTAAGAAAATTAAAATGGAAGAAAAATACTGCTTATGGGCTTTTAAAATGCTATTTTGGTCAGTACAGTTATAGGGGAAAGGTAACAAAATATACCCAATAGTTAAAACACAGTAGATTAAAATGATTCAGTGTAACAACAAAATTAAATCTTAAAGAAGACAATCAGCAAAATACAATAAGATACAGACACTTTCATAAAACAATGGAGTCTGAAAAGTCTTAAACATTTCTTCTCCAGACTCTTTAAAGTTCCTTTTTCTACCCTTTCAGATTCCTTTTGTTACATTTCTGGGATCTCCAATAGTGAAGGAGAATTCTTTGCTGATCATAGTGTTAAGGAATCCCAAATTGGATGGTTTTTTGAGACTGGCCCAAATGGCAAAGAGTTTTTGGGAGATGAATTATTCCCCTGAATCTCAGGCAAGATAATTGAATGAACCAGTGCACCCAGAAATGGTAGGAAGAAAAAGCATCCTAAACCTTGGAGCTGTTTGAGATAAATAGTACACTGCTTTTTCATAGAGTGCACCATGCTTTCAGTTTTACTTCCTGTTTGGAAGAATAGCCTTCCTTCCCCTTCCCTTAGATGTAAAATGCTAGGAAGCAGTTTGATTCCCCTGCCATGTGGAAAGGGAGTTTGGAGGCTAATTGTTGCCTAAGGAAAACACACCCTGGTTTTTACCAGCTGCCCAGAGAGAGTCTCCAAGGACTCCACGTTTGTGAGTTCCAAAGACACAGTGATAGCTACCAACAACACAGCAGGATCAACAACAATAGCCAGAGCTAGGACCAGTGACTGGAGGCCTAGGCCTGGGTCTGGGGCAGAGGTCAGAGCAAGAGCAAGCAGCATCAGGAATAGAAGGGATCAGAAGTAGTTCCAAAGAAATGCAGCAGTTGGAATGCTAGCTCAAGCAAATGGGCAAGAGAAGCAGCTTATCCCTTCTCAGCCAAATTCCTCAAATTAATACAGTTGGGCTGGTAGGGCAGGTGACCAATAAGAAATAGGGACCACAGAAGTAAGGCAGCAGCTCTAAAGAACTTTCAGAGTTTTCTTGGAGTTTGCATGGGTAGGTGGAGGAGGGGAGGGAAGCCGTGCCAGGAGAAGTGTGACTTAAAAAAATTCATCTAGGTTTTCTGAAAAAATTGAGAATTCTTTTGTCCAACTTCTGGTCACCAAATTTGTAAATGTTAAATTAATCTCAATATTTAAAAATTATACTTTAGGATATTTACTATTGATCATTAGAAATAAAGGAATAAAAGGGATACAAAATAAAACCATGTGCCCATGGCTAATCAATCTGTTAAAATCCTCACACTTACCACCACCATCCTTGCCAGGAAACCAAAGAGGCAAAGCCAGAACATTCACTGAATTTATCCCATGTCTATAGGAAGTATGTAACAAAAAGAAGTCAGTGGACTTCGGGGAACTATATTTTTGTTTTGTTTATTTTAGAGTAAAAGATTTTCAATTATACATCTCCTTGTTGACATTCTCTTTAATGAAATGTAATTATTTCTGTGTTTTGTTTTTTGACCTGCCCATTTTTGAAAAATTGGATTATTTAGTTTCTAATTAATTTTAAATTTGACTTTTCATGGACCCCTGTTAATTATAATTTTCATCTCATTATGATCTTAAAAAGTTGAATTTATTATTTTTACTTTTCTGAATTTATTTAAAATATTTCTATCCCTAGTACATGGTCAATCTTTGTATATGTACCATACCCTTCTGAAAAGAAGATATATTCCTTTATCCCTGATCAGTTTTCTGCAAATGTCTATTAACCCTAATTTTTCTAACATTTCATTCACTTCCCTTACTTATTTCTTATTCATTTATTTTTTTTTATTCAATTTATCTACTTCTGAAAGGGGAAGGTTGACATCTCCCACTAGTATGGTCTTACTATATATTTCCTTTTTAAGCTCTTTTAATTTATCCTTTAGAAATCTAGATCTAACCATTTGATGCATAAATGTTTAGTAATGATATTACTTCATTGTTTATAGTAACTTTTAGCAAAATATAATGTCTTTCCTTATCTCTTTTAATCAGATCAAGATCTATATTGGCCTGATCTGGTATCATGATTGCTATTCCTGTTCTTTTCACTTTAGATGAAGCATGATAAATTCTGCTCCAGTCTTTTACCTTGAATCTGTTTGTGTCACTATGCCTTAAATGTTTTTCTCATAAATAACATATAGGAGGATTCTGGTTTTTAATGCATTCTGCTTTCCATTTCCATTTAATGGGTGAGTTTATCCCATTCACATTCAGTGTTATGTGTATTTCCTGTCATCCTTTTATCTCCTTTAGATCCTGCTCTATCCCCTTTTTCTGTTCTTCATCAGTATTTTACATTTTGTCACTCCACCACTTCTGCCCTCCTCCAATTACCTCCCTCTACTCTTTTTTAATTCCCATTCTACTTCTCTGTGTAGATTTCTACACCCTACTGAGTATATTTCTCTCTAAACAAGTTAAGATTAATGTTTGAGCATTGCCCATCACCACCCTTATCTTCCCCTCTCTTTTATGAAAACCAATGATTCTTTTATCATCATGCTCTCAAAATGATATTCATAATACCTTATGTGTTATATATTATAGCCTCCTAATATTTATCATAGGCATATCCATTACACACTTTGGTATGTTCATTTTCTTAGTGTCTTTGAAGAATACAGTGCTTTATTCCCTATAGTAATATAAAACCAAAATAATATTTGCGTTATTTTTCTGGGTTGTTTGGGTTTTTAAAGTAAATGAGTACAATAATTATATATAGATACAAAAGAGTAGAAGAGGAAAATAAATAATCAGTGGGGATACTTATGGTTAAGGGAATCAAGTTCATATTTATTTTAAGAGGGAGTACTTGAGCTAAATCTTGAAGTCATCTAAGAGTTCTAATAGAAGTAAGGAGTGACCACAACTTATGGACAGTCCTTGCTCAAATTAGAAAATGGAATGTCAAGTAAAGAGGAAAGTATTTTTATCCCCTATTTGTTTAATTATGGGATGTGTAGATTCATCAGTTATTAGCTAGGTAGAGAGGATAAAGAAAAATCAACATAAATTTCATAATTTTTAAAAGTTCAATAAAATGAAAATTAGGTCCTAAGTAAAAGAAAAATATTGGGATTCAATATTTCAAGATCCCCTTACAAAATATTTTGTCATAGAATCATATTGTTAAAGGATTTAAAGTTTGAAAAGTATATAATACCAATTTAGTACAATATGCTTATTTTATAGTTGAGAAAAATCAAGCCCAGAAACATAATTAATTGACCAAAATATCATATTAAGTAAATAACACAAATCTATATTTTAGTTGTTCATCTAAATTCTATATCCATTTATATGTTTATGAAATATTATTTTTCTGTTTTTATTCCTTGGGTAATTGTAAATAAGGAGTAAATACATTTCAAATGACAGAGAATATTGATTTCTGACATTTCATGTTACTACATGATTTTCCTCCATTACTTTACTGTTTTTTTAAACATTATTTTATTTGGTCATGTTCATACATTGTTCATTGGAAACAGATCATTTTCTTTTCCTCCCCCCCTACACTCCCCCACCACCCTTTCCCTAGCCGACGGGCAACTCCTCTGGGTATCACATGTGTCCTTGCTCTGAACTCATTTCCTTGTTGTTGGTATTTGCATTAGGGCGCTCATTTAGCGTCTCTCCTTGATCATGTCCCCTCAAACTCTGTAGTCAAACAGTTGCTTTTCCTTGGTGTTTTTACTCCCTCAGTTTGTCCTCTGCTTAAGGATTTTTTTTTTCTTGTATATCACTGCAGATTTTTCAGGGACATTGTAAAGCCATTCCTGGAGAAGTCCATTATGTTCTCTTGTACCACAATGTGTGTACAATGTTCTCCTGGTTGTGCTCCTCTCACACTGCATCACTTCCTGGAGGTTGTTCCAGTCTCCATGGAATTCCTCCACTTTATTATTCCTTTTAGCATAATAGAATTCCATCACCAACATATACCACAATTTGTTCAGCCATTTCCCAATTGGTGGGCATCCCCTCATTTTCCAATTTTTGGCCACCACAAAGAGCGCAGCTATGAATATTCTTGTACAAGTCTTTTTCCTTATTATCTCTTTGGGATACAAACCCAGCAGTGCTATAGCTGGATCAAAGGGCAGACAGTCTTTTATCTCCCTTTGGTCATAGTTCCAAATTGCCCTCCAGAATGGATGGATAAGTTCACAACTCCACCAGCAATGAATTAATGACCCTACTTTGCCACATCCCCTCGAGCATTCATTACTTACCTTTGCTGTCATGTGAACAATCTGTTAGGTGTGAGGTGATACCTCAAAGTTGTTTTGATTTGCATCTCTCTGATTATAAGAGATGTAGAACACTTTTTCATGTGCTTATTAATGGTCTTGATTTCTTTAACTGAAAATTGCCTATTCATGTCCCTTGCCCATTTTTCAATTGGAAAATGGCTTGATTTTTTGACCAACTAATTTAGCTCTTTATAGACTTGAGTAATTAGACCTTTGTCAGAAGTTTTTGTTATGAAGATTGCTTCCCAATTTGTTGCTTTCCTTCTAATTTTAGTTACATTGCTTTTGTTTGTACAAAAACTTTTTAATTTGATGTATTCCAAATTATTTATTTTGCATTTTGTGATTCTTTCTAAGTCTTGCTTGGTTTTAAAATCTTTCCCTTCACAAAGGTCTGAAATGCATACTATTCTGTGTTCACCTAATTTACTTATAGTTTCCTTCTTTATATTCAAGTCATTCGCCCATAATGAGATTATCTTGGTGTAGGGTGTGAGGTGTTGATCCAAACCTGATCTCTCTCACACTGTCTTCCAATTTTCCCAGCAGTTTTTATCAAATTCTGGATTTTTGTCCCAAAAGCTGGGGTCTTTGGGTTTTATCAAAGACTGTCTTACTGAGGTCATTTACCCCAAGTCTATTCCATTGATCCTCCTTTCTATCTCTTAGCCAGTACCAAATTGTTTTGATGACCACTGCTTTGTAATAGAGTTTGAGATCTGGGACTGCAAGGCCACCTTCCTTTGTATTTTTTTCATTATTTCCCCAGATATCCTTGACCCTTTATTCTTCCAAATGAACTTTGTTATGGTTTTCTCTAATTTAGTAAAATAGGTTTTTGGTAGTTCAATGGGTATGGTACTAAATAGATAGATAAGTTTGGGTAGGATGGTCATTTTTATTATGTTAGCTCGTCCCACCCATGGGAAATCAATGTTTTTCCAATTGTTTAGATCTAGTTTTAATTGTGTGCAGAGTGTTTTGTAGTTGTGTTCATATAGTTCCAGTGTTTTTCTCAGCAGATAGATTCCTAAGTATTTTATATTGTCTCAGGTGACTTTAAGTGGAATTTCTCTTTCTAATTCTTGCTGATGAACTGGGTTGGAGATGTATAGAAATGCTGATGTCTTATGTGGGTTTATTTTGTATCCTGCAACTTTTCTAAAGTTGTTGATTATTTTGATTAGCTTTTTGGTTGATTCCCTGGGATTTTTTAAGTAAATCATCATATCATCTGCAAAGAGTGATACCTTGGTCTCGTCATTGCCAATTTTAATGCCATCAATTTCTTTTTCTTCTCTAATTGCTACTGCTAGTGTTTCTAGTACAATATTAAACAATAAAGGTGATAATGGGCATCCTTGTTTGACTCCTGATCTTATTGGGGAGGCTTCTAGTTTGTCCCCATTGCAGATGATGTTTGCTGATGGTTTTAGGTAAATACTGTTTATTATTTTTAGGAAAGGCCCTTCTATTCCTATACTTTCTAGTGTTTTCAATAGGAATGGGTGTTGTATTTTGTCAAAGGCTTTTTCTGCTTCTATTGAGATAATCATGTGATTTTTTTTCAGTTTGCTTGTTTATATGGTCAATTATGTGGATGGTTTTCCTAATATTGAACCATCCTTGCATTCCTGGTATGAATCCTACCTGATAGTAGTGGATAACCCTTGTGATGATTTGCTTGAGTCTTTTTGCTAGTATCCTACTTAAGATTTTTTCATCTATATTCATTAGGGAGATTGGCCTATAGTTTTCTTTCTCTGTTTTTAACCTGCCTGGTTTTGGGATCAGTACCAAGTTTGTGTCATAAAAAGAATTTGGTAGAACCCCTTCTTGGCTTATTCTCTCTAATAGTTTTTATAGTATTGTGGTTAACTATTCTTTGAATGTTTGATAGAATTCATTTGTGAATCCATCTGGACCTGGTGATTTTTTCTTAGAGAGTTCTTTGATGGCTTGTCCAATTTCTTTTTATGATATGGGGTTGTTTAGGTAATTTATTTCTTTTTCTTTTAGTCTAGGCAATTTATATTTTTGTAAGTATTCATCCATATCACATAGATTGCCATATTTTTGCCATATAATTGGGCATAGTAGTTTTTAATTTTTGCCTTGATTTCCTCTTCATTAGAGGTGAGGTCTCCCTTTTCATCTTGGATACTGTCAATTTGGATTTTTTCTTTCCTTTTTTTAATTTGACTGACTAGTACTTTGTCAATTTTATTTGTTTTTTCAAAGTACCAGCTTCTAGTCTTATTTATTAAATCAATAGTTCTTTGACTTTCAATTTTATTAATTTCTCCTTTGATTTTTAGGATCTCTAATTTAGTCTTCATTTGAGGGTTTCTAATTTGTTCACTTTCTAGTTTTTTAATTTGCATGCCCAATTCATTTACCTTTGCCCTTCTTAATTTCTTTATATATGAACTCAAGGATATAAATTTCCCCGAGTACTGCTTTGGCTGCATCCCATAGGTTTTGAAAGGATGTCTCACCATTGTCATTTTCTTCAATGAATTTATTAATTATTTCTACGAATTGTTCTTTAACTAGCTGGTTTTGGAGAATCATATTGTTTAATTTCCAATTAATTTTTGATTTATCTATCCGTGTACCCTTACTAATTATTATTTTTATTGCACTGTGGTCTGAGAAGGTTGCATTTATTATTTCTACCCTTTTGTACTTGTTTCAATGATTTTTTGCCCTAGTACATGGTCAATTTTTATGAATGTACCATGTACTGCTGAACAGAAGGTGTATTCCTTTTTGTCCCTATTTATTTTTCTCCATATGTCTACTAACACTAATTTTTCTAAGATTTCATTTGCTTCTCTTACCTCTTTCTTATTTATTTTTTTTATTTGATTTATCTAGTTAAGATAGGGGAAGGTTCGGATCTCCCACTAGTTTAGTTTTTCTATCTATTTTATCCTTGAGCTCCTCTAGTTTCTCCTTTAAAAATTTGCATGCTCTGCCATTTGGTGCATACATATTAAGTACAGATATTTCCTCTTTGTCTATACTGCCTTTTATCAGGATGAAATTACCTTCCCTATCTCTTTTAACTAGATTTATTTTTACTTTGGCTTTGTCTGATATCTTGATTGCTACTCCTGCCTTCATTTTATCATTTGATGCCCAATAGGTTTGGCCCCATCCTCTTACTTTCACCCTATGTGTATCTACCTTCCTCATGTCTGTTTCTTGCAGACAGCATATGGTAGGATTTTGAATTCTTATCCACTCTGCTATTTGCTTGCATTTTATGGGTAAGTTCATTCCATTCACATTCAGAGTTGTGATTACTAGCTGTGTATTTCACAGCATTTTGATTTCTACTCCTGGTCCTGCCTTTTCTTCTTTCAATATTTCCTTCTATACCAATGTTTGTTTATAATCAGTCCCTCCCATTCCCTCCCTTATTTTACTTCCCTTTCTACCCCCCATCCCTTCTTATTCCCTCCCTTATTTTCCCCTGTAGTTTTTTTTTTAATTTCTCACCCACCCTCTCCCTCCCTTCTACTGATTCCCTCCCCACCAGTCTGTTTTTTTACCCTTCTACTCCCCTATAGGGCACAAATCTATTCTCTTCCCCAATGGATTGGATTGTTCTTCCCTCTTTGGGTCAGTTTCAAAGTATGTAAGAGTTGAGTATTTCCTGTCTCCAAACTCTTTACCCTTCCAGTGTATTGATGTTCTCCTCCCTCCCGCCATGAGCTTCTTTGTGACATATAAATTTACCCCATTTGATTCTCTTCCCATTTCTTTTAGTCATAACCTCTTTTCTTTTTTAGCTCTAGTCATGTATATATATATATATACATACACATGTATACATATATATGCATGCATATATCTATATACCTATTTATATCTTGTCCTTCCATCCTATACAGTTTGTCACTGTTCCCTCTGAATGTAATTCTTCTAGCTGCTCAGGTGATAGCAACAGTTTTTAAGAGTTACCAATGACCTTTTTTCTTATATGGATACATATCATTTTAACTTATTGAGTGTCTTAAAAATTTTTATTGTTGTTTTGTTTGTTTGTTTGTTTGTTTCCTCTTTTTTAATTACCTTTTGATGATTTTCTTGAGTTCTGTGGTTGGACATCAAATTTTCTGTTCAGGTATTATCTTTTATTTATGAATGCTTGGAACTCTTCTGTTGTATTGAATAACCATACTTTCCTCTGTAAGAATATAATCAGTTTTGATGGGTATTTTACTCCTGGTTGTAGCCCTAGTTCACTTGCTTTCCAGAATATCATATTCCATGCCTTTCGGTCCATCAGTATGGATGCAGCCAGATACTGTGTTAACCTCACCCTGTTTCCGTGGTATCTGAATGGTTTCTTCTTGGCAGATTGTAAAATCTTTCCTTTCATCTGATTGTTTTTTAATTTGGCTATAACATTTCTTGGTGTTGTTAGTTGGGGGATTAAATACAGGGGGTGATCTGTGGGTTCTTTCAATCTCCACTTTCCCCTCTTGTTCTAGGATCTTGGAACATTTTTCCTGGATAATTTCCTCTAGTATTATGTCCAGGCTTTTTCTTTTGTTGTGGTCTTCTTAAATTGTCTCTTCTTGAATGATTTTCTAAATCATCTGTTTTGTGAATGAGATGCTTCACATTTTCCTCAATTTTTTCATTCTTTTTGTTTTGTTTTATAGTGTCCTGCTGCCTTGTGAGGTCACTTGATTCTAGTTGTTTTATTCTAGTTCTTAAAGATTGGATTTCAGCTCTGGCTTTTTGGTTGTCTTTTTCCTTCTGGTCTGATTTTCTTTGAAGATTGTCTTTCATCCTCTTTACCTCGTCTTTCATCTCCTTTGCCTCATTTTCCAGCTGGTTGATTTTGGCTTTCAAGACATTATTTTCTCATTTTAGTTCAAGTGCCTCTGTTTCCAGATGACTTATCTTAATTTTTAAGTTTTTTTCCCAATTGTCTTCAGCCTCTCTTAGTTGTGTTTTGAGTTCTTCCACAGCCTGTATCCAATTTGCTGGGATTTCTGGTTTATCATTTACTGATCTCTCCCCCTCTGTTCCATTTGCTGAGTTGTACCTGTCTATTGTAGTTTCTTTCTTCTTTTTCTGTTGTTTGCTCAAATTCACCCCTTTTTTACTCCCATATTTGTCTGTGCTCTTGTTCCTCTCATTTTTTTTTGTTTTTTGGGGGGGACTTCTATCACTCTCCCCTCTTAGAGGTTTAACAGAAGAGCTCTTGGTGTAGTCTCTGGGGGAGGGTTATTGGGGGTTTGAGCTTCCCTTTCCTCTGGAGGCTTTGATTGGATTAAAGTCCAGCAGTCAATGAGGATGGGTGGGGAGCCTGGGCTTCCCTGGGTTCTGGAGACTTTTGATGGGATTGAGTTCAGCTTAGTTGGGCTGGGTTTACTCTGATTTTTAAAATTTCTGGATGGCTGGAGCAAATATGGAGGATCTCCAAAGCTCTGGCCAGGCTGCCAGGTCTATGCTCCTTCTAGGCTGCCATCTTGACTCTGCCTCTAAGTTTCTGTTTTTTCAGAAGAACCTGCTCTCTAAGGGGTTAGGAGTCATGGCCTCCCTGGGCTCTGGGGGCTCCTGATGGGATTATGTTCAGCTGGTTTGGGCCAAATGAGCCCTGAAGCAAAAAGCCTCCTCCTCCACAATCTGTTTTGAATGGCCGGGGACTGGCCCAGGTTGCTTTCAAGGAATGCCCTTTGGAGCAACCCCTTTGCTTGTCCTCTTCTTTCCAAAGACCCTGCTCTCTAAGTGTGGAGGGGTCCTGGCCTCCCAGGGTTCTGAGGGCCCCTGATGGGATTAAGTTCATCTGGTGTGGGTGGAATGATCCCTGAACCAAAAAAAAAATAACCCTACTCCTCTACCATCTGTGTTGAATGCCCTGAGACTGGCCCAGGTTACTTTCAAGGTAAGCTCTTTGGAGCAACCCCTTTGCTGGCCCTGAGGTTTCTGTCCTTTCAGTAGCTCTGAGGGCTCCTGATGGGATTGGGTTCAGCTGGTGCCCTAAAGCTGGAACCTCCCTTAAGACTCAGATGGAAGGACCCAGTCAGGGGGCTACAGGCTTCCCCCTTCTCTCTATGTTTCCCTGCAGTCTGTGTTTGGCGCCCCAGAGACTGGCTCAGGTTGCTTTCAAGGTGAGTCCTTCAGAATAGCCATCCCTGAGGCCCTTTTGCCAACCCTGAGGTTCCCACTGCTGCCGTGGGCTCAGCACTCTGGGTTGGGGGGGGGGGAATGAGTTCTGGGACCTTCCTTCTGCCTGCCCCTTAGATCCAAGTGATCAAGGGTTCTGGCTTTTGGGGGGCTGTACCTTTTGATCCAGTTCCAGGAAGATGGTTCCCTAGGTCTGTCCTG
Source organism: Monodelphis domestica (assembly GCF_027887165.1). Lineage (NCBI taxonomy): Eukaryota > Metazoa > Chordata > Mammalia > Didelphimorphia > Didelphidae > Monodelphis > Monodelphis domestica. Next base: position 149,778,222 of record NC_077229.1, read on the forward strand.
TTGTTCAGCTTGAATTTTGGTGTCCTAGGAGCACTCAGTTTGTGATCAGTAAGGAAAGGTTTCCGAGGTTTGAACTTTCGCAGCTTCTAAGCAGCCATCTTGATCAGAAGTGACTTTACTATTTTTTTAAAATAAATTAAGGGAATTTTTTCACTTGAATTGTGGGATCATGTAATCAAAAATTTAAAACTAGAATGGACTTTGTTGTTATTTAATGGAATCCCCTTCTTTTCACAGATGAGGAAAAAGAGTCTTGGAGAAGCTATGTGATATTTTTAAGGTCACACAGGGAGTAAGTGATAGCATCTGGATTTGAACCCAGATCATTTAACTCCAAATTCTATGTCTTTTCCTTTGGAACATGTAGGCACTCACATGGATTTCATCTTTTTCTCCAGAAGCTCTTCTTCCTTCAAATCAAATAATCTCTGAAATTCATAACTCCTCAGTATTCCCTGATTCTTGAACCTTTCTTTCCTAATGGTTGGAGGTATTAAATGATGGCTATTTGAGAGCTACTCCTTTATTTGAGCAGGAAGCTCAGAGTAATTATCTTATTCCTCATCTGGTCTAAAAACTTTATTATGTCTCACATGCTAGGTAACCTCCCTCCCTACCTCACTTTTTCTCTTCCCCTTCATTGTTTAGTTTCTTTTTTATGTGTTCTTCCTTCATTAGATTATAAGCTTCTGGTGGGGAGGTGCTGTCTTTTGCCTTTCTTCGAATCCATTATCAAAATACCTGGCACATAGTGTGTGTTTGATAATTACATACTGAATGACTGACAACCTCACTAACTCCCATGTGCACTAAAAATGGTGCTATTTAATTCTGAGTCTAGATATCTGAATGTTTAGGAAGAAATTGGGACAGAATATGAAACATTGCCTTAAGTATAGAGCAAAGCTATAAATATAGCCACAAAATTCAAATGATATGATATAGTGCTTCAGATTCCTTTCCAAATATCCTTAAAATAATACTTATTCATTGAATGTTCAATTCAATTATTTCATTTAGGTTTCTTTTTCTGCCCACTCACACTTTCTCTATTACTTAGTTAGGTTAGAAAACTAATCAAATACCAAAAATAATATAATATTCTCAGACTCAATATGTAGATTAAACTTATTGTATGGAAGTAACTTTATTTCTTTATACAATTATCTAAGCTATATATTTCTTCTTTCCTATATTCATAAGAAGCAACATTGCCATTTTAAAAATATCAATATATTACAAAAAGGAAGTAATGAAACTGTTCTCTAAATGATAAATTTTAAAATATCCTCCTGTCATAATCATGACACAATCTCAGGCTCTTTGCGTGATGACTTTTTAAATTAAGAAATAAAATATTTTATTGTAAGGCAGATAGATAAGAAAATGTTTTTAATGTTATTTATCCTCATATTAACAGAGCAAAAACAGAATTACTTCATTGTTTATAAGTATGTAATCAATCTAAATTTCTTGGTGCAAAAATAAGTGTACAAGTAACCCTTACTCTAGATGTAACCATAAAAATAACTATGAAGGCAACCTACAATCAGAGGCTCAATTAAGATGAGATTACAATTCATCAATAATTTCATTTCTACAGCTCTTTTAAAATGTTTTCAACTTCTTTTTTTATAGAGCACTGTCTTTCAAATGAAATCTCTGCTATGCTTTCTGTGATAATGAACACAAATGAAATGAGATGTATTTATTTGGACAAATTGCTTTGACTTTCTTTCTGGACAATTTAAGGTGAAATAATCATCATTGCCTGGGCAAGTAGAAGTAAGAACTTCTTTCTCTTTTGTGACTTGGAAAACAGGCTCACATAAACCTTCAAGAAATGGACCCTTCACAAGTTTATATCAGAGAAATGTAAAAACTAGGACTTTTAATTTCTTTTCAGGATGTGACAAAGATGTTAAGTCTCCTCCAATCTAGCATTTCTCATTATATATTCCACAGCTGCCAGAAGTTACTGTTATTCTAAAATTGTGTCCCTTCTCCATTCCAAAAGTATAGTATCCTTTAAACAAAAAAGACACTGTAAATGGCTACAGAAAATTTCAAGGTAATGTTCCTAGAACAGCTATTCTTTAAATAATGATCATTTAAATAACTGTCATTTAAAGCCAACACATTAAAAAATCAGAGTGAGCCATACTCTAAAGATTCAAGTGTGCTATATTCCCAGAGTCCTTCCATGCACCCCACCATTTATTAAATGTTTGGGTCTTTCCTTCTTTCCTTTCTTCATAAATAGAGCACTGAATTTGGAGTAAGGAAGACCTAAATTCAAATCCCCATGTTGAATATGGGAAAGTAAAACAATTTTTAAAATACATTTTCCAAAATTACAGGGTCTAAATTGTCTCCCTCATCCCTTCCTTCCCCCTTCTCAGAGATGGTGAGTGATTCACATTTTCCATGTATTATGATGCAAAACATACTTCTATACTGGTTACTGTTGTAAGAGAATATTCATATTGTTTAGGTAGGATTTGAGGTAAGAGAGAAACAAGAGGAAAACATAAATAAATCTGCTTTATTGTTTGGGAAGGGAAAGGAATAAGGATTTAGGTATATACTTATTCTCATTCTTAATTTAAAACTAACTAAACTATATTAACTATGTTATTAAACTAAAACCTTAACTTCCCAAATATTCCAATCTTACAACAGGAGTCCAAATCAAAAAGAGCCAGGATATTTTGCTGTTATATATTCAAGTAAATCCAGACTGATGCTGCCAACAGCCAGAACCAGGATAAACTCCTTCCTCTGTTGATAAGAGGCAAACTTCTCTTAAAGTCTTTCAGGAGAGCAGACTAGGTCATTCAAGGAGAGCAGACACACTCAGAAGACAAACTGTTGGTCTATAGAATCTTCCCAGATCCTCAGGTTCAGACTCCCATGTGACCCACATCCCACTGCCAATCATTCCTAAGGTTTGCATTTCTCAATTTTTTGCAACAGTTTTGCAAATTGCAAACATTTTCATCCTTTATCACATTTCCCCCTTTTGCATGAATAAAAAATCATGTTGGAAACACTATTTTTGAATTTGTGCACAATCTAAAATACTTACCAGTTACCTAAACTAAGAAAACTACCTAAAATAACACACAACCTACACTCAATTATCTTACTCTAACTAACACTAACCTATTCTAGGGAATTGTAACAAGGAAAAAGAAAAAGGAAAACGAAGTAAATAATAAACAAGAACAAAAGTCAAACAGAAGCAAAATCAAAACAGCTAATAGCTTCAAACAAAAGGTGAACATAATGTCCATGCAAACATCAAACTTAAAATACTCTTTGAAAATGAAACTAAACACAGCAGTGCATAAATTTCACACTGAAAATCAAATCAAACATTAAACTCATTTATGCAAATACATGTAACAATATTAGTGAGGTATTTACATAATTTATATATATATAGTACTTACATATAATATATACATGTGTGCTATACATATGCACATATGTATACTTATGTACACTTCATATTTACACATAGTCTATATATAAACATACACTATAGTACAATTAATTTACAATCCTATAATATATCCTATTTACATATATTTACATATTTATTTGTAATTTTGTTTGATATGTGATGTCTTTTGTTGTATGTGTTGTGTAATGTATAATGTAGTGTATATCAGTATCTAATTTTTTTATCTTATCTTACTAAATTTTACCTAACTAATCTCTATCTTCCAAATTGCTTCTCCTAACTAAATTTCTATACCTAAACTAAATCTAAGTATGTAACTACATTTTCTTAGTAAATAACATATCTATAGCTAATCATAACACTGTTAGTACCCTAACTATACATTGTTTCACTCATTTAAGTAGTGATTCAATGTAACCTAACCATGTTCATGTTTTGTGTTTATGTTTTATTATGTTGTTACTTTTGCTATGTCATGTTGTTTTGCTATTTTAAATGTCAGTGTTACTGTTATATAAGAGTTACATTACTGTAGTATGCAACATACTTATCCCTACTTTGGATCTTTCTCTTCTCTTTCTGCAATCTCTTTTTCACTTTCTTCTTCAATGATTTGTATATTTGCATTATTTATATCATGTGCTAATTTTATATGTGAACAATGATACTAGGAATTTCTACCCAAAACTTTTATTGAAGATGGAGAATACACAATAGTGTAAGGACCTAACCAACTTTGCTTTGTTGCTGATGTTTTGCAAACATTTTTACATATACTATATGTCCTGGTTCATAATTATGAAGAGAATAATCCAAATGACCAGTTTGAATTAATACTCCCATATCATGTAATTCTTTTAGTCTTCGTTGTAAAGCACTTAAGTAAGAAGCAAGTTGACAATCTCCTCATAAGAGAGATGTATAGATTGTCTTACAAGTTTTTGCTTGTAGTGCAGCATGTCTAAAGAGCATTTCATAGCATCATATATGCAACTCTGCTCTTGGCCTCATATGTAAGTAAAACAAAGTTATGGGAAGAATCTCTGGCCATTTCAGATGAGTTTCAACACAGAGCTTCCCCACCATAGTCTTTATTTCCTTATTCATGTGCTCCACTTACCTTAAACTTTGGGGATGATAAGGCCCATGATATTTTGGTGTTATTCTTAGATTTTCATAGACTCTTTTCAGGGTGTCTTGAGTGAAATGGGATCCTTTATGAGAGTCTTTTATTTTTGTTTTTTTTTTTAATTATTTCATTTGGTCATTTTCAAATATTATTCATTGGAAACCAAGATCATTTTCTTTACCTCCCCCCCTCCCACAACCCCTCCCACAGCCTATGTGCGATTCCACTGGGTATTATATGTGTCCTTAATTCAAACCCATTTCCATGTTGTTGGTATTTGTATTAGGGTATTCATTTAGAGTCTCACCTCAGACATGTCCCCCAAGCCCCTGTAGTCAAGCAGTTGCTTTTCTTTGGTGTTTTGACTCCCACAGTTTGTCCTCTGCTTGTGGATAGTGTTTTTTTTTTCTCCTAGATCCCAGTATATTGCTCAGGGACATTGCATTGACACTAATGGAGAAGTCCATTATGTTCGATTGAACACAGTTTATCAGTCTCTGTGTACAATGTTTTCCTGGTTCTGCTCCTTTTGCTTTGCATCACTTCTTGGAGGTTGTTCCAGTCCCCATGGAATTGCTCCACCTTATTATTCCTTTTAGCACAATAGTATTCCATCATTAACATAAACCACAATTTGTTCAGCCATTCCCCAATTGAAGGGCATACCCTCATTTTCCAATTTTTGGCCACCACAAAGAGCAATGCTATGAATATTCTTATACAAGTTTTTTTTTTCTTTATTATTTCTTTGTGGTACAAACCCAGCAGTGCTATGGCTGGCTCAAAGGGCGTCTGTCGGTCTTTTATCTCCATTTGGGCATAGTTCCAGATTGCCCTCCAGAATGGTTGGATCAATTCACAGCTCCATCAGCAATGAATTAATGTCCCAACTTTGCCATATCCCCTCCAGCATTCAGTGCTTTCCTTTGCTGTCATGTTAGCCAATCTGCTAGGTGTGAGGTGATACCTTAGAGTTGCTTTGATTTGCATCTCTCTGATTAACAGAGATTTAGAGCACTTTTTCATATGCTTATTAATAGGTTTGATTTCTTTGGCTGAAAACTGCCTGTTCATGTCCCTTGTCCATTTATCAATTGGAGAATGGCTTGATTTTTGGCACAATTAATTTAGCTCTTTATAAATTTGAGTAATTAGACCTTTGTCAGAGGTTTTTGTTATGAAGATTGTTTCCCAATTTGTTGCTTCCCTTCTAATTTTGGTTACATTGGTTTTGTTTGTACAAAAACTGATGTAATCAGAATTGTTTATTTTACATTTTCTGACTCTTTCTTTGTCTTACTTGGTTTTAAAGTATTTCCCTTCCCACAGGTCTGAAAAAACATACTATTCTGTGTTCATCTAATTTGCATATAGTTTCCTTATTTATGTTCAAGTCATTCACCCATTCTGAGTTTGTCTTGGTGTAGGTTGTGAGGTGTTGATCCAAACCTAATCTCTCCCACACTGTCTTCCAGTTTTCCCAGCAGTTTTTGTCAAATAGTGGGTTTTTGCCCCAAAAGCTAGGGTCTTTAGGGTTGTCATAGGCTGTCTTGCTGAGGTCACTTACCCCAAGTCTATTCCACTGATCCTCCTTGCTGTCTCTTAGCCAGTACCAAATTGTCTGGATGACCGCTGATTTCTAATAGAGTTTGAGATCTGGGACTGCAAGGCCACCTTCCTTTGTATTTTTTTTCCATTATTTCCCTGGCTATCCTTGATCCTTTGTTCTTCCAAATGAATTTTGCTATGGGTTTTTTTTTTTCTATTTCAGTAAAAATTTTTTTTGGAAGTGCAATGGTTATAACACTAAATAGATAAATAAGTTTGGGTAGGATGGTCATTTTTATTATATTGGCTCATCATACCCATGAGCAGTTAATGTTTTTTTTTCCAATTGCTCAAGTCTAGTTTTAGTTGTGTAGAGAGTGTTTTATAGTTGTGTTCATAAAGTTCCTGTGTTTGTCTAAGGAGATAGATTTCTAATTATTTTATTTTGTCTAAGATGATTTTGAATGGAATTTCTCTTTCTAATTCTGCTTGTTGCTAAGCTGTGTTGGAAATATATAGAAATGCTAATGATTTGTGCGGATTTATTTTGTATCCTGCAACTTTTCTAAAGTTGTTGATTAATTTGACTAGCTTTTTGGTTGATTCTCTATGATTCTTTAAGTAGACCATCATATCATCCAAAAAAAAGGGGATAGCTTAGTCTCCTCATTGCCTATTTTAATGCCTTCAATATTTCTTTTACTTCTCTAATTGCTACTGCTAGTGGTGATAATAGAGGTGATAATGGGTATCCTTGTTTCACTCCTGATCTTATTGGGAATTCATCAAGTTTATCCCCATTGCAGATGATGTTAGCTGATGGTTTTAGATATATACTGTTTATTATTTTCATTTATTTATTTATTTATTTATTATTTTTTAATTATTTTTAGGAAAGACCTAAAGCCAGAAATAAACACCAAACTGGACATGGTGATACAAGATATAATCAAAGAAAATTGCCCAGAGATTCTAGAACAAGGGGGCAATACATCCACTGACAGAGCTCACAGAACACCTTCTACACTAAACCCCCAAAAGACAACTCCCAGGAATGTAATTGCCAAATTCCAAAGCTATCAAACAAAAGAAAAAATCCTACAGGAAGCCAGAAAAAGACAATTTAGATATAAAGGAATGCCAATCAGGGTCACCCAAGACCTTGCAAGTTCTACTCTGAATGATCGTAAGGCATGGAACATGATCTTCAGAAAGGCCAGAGAGCTGGGTCTCCAACCAAGAATCAGCTACCCAGCAAAACTGACTATATACTTCCAAGGGAAAGTATGGGCATTCAACAAAATAGAAGACTTCCAACTTTTTGCAAAGAAAAGACCAGAGCTCTGTGGAAAGTTTGATACCGAAAATCAAAGAGCAAGGAATACCTGAAAAGGTAAATATTAAGGAAAGGGGAAAAATGTTATCTTCTTTTACTCAAATTCTCTTCTATAAGGACTACATTTATATCAACCTATGTATACTAATATGTGGGGAAAATGTAATGTATAAATAGGGGGTAAAGAAAGACCAAATAGAATAATGGTTCTCACACAAAGATTCACAGGGGAAGGGGAGGGGAAGAAAACTCCTATAAGAAGGAGAGGAAGAGGGGGGGGGGTTTACTTAAACCTCAATCTCAGGGAAATCAACTCTGAGAGGGAAAAACATCCAGATCCATTGGGATCTTGAATTCTATCTTACCCAACAAGGGTAAGGAGAAGGGAAAACCAAGGGGGGGAGGGGGAGAGGGAGAACAAAAAGGGAGGGAAAGAGAGGGGGGAGGGGGAGGGAACAAAAAGGGAGGGACTAAAAAGGGAAACATCAAGGGAGGGGACAAGGGGGACTGATTCAAAGTAAATCACTGGACTAAAAGGTAGAGCCGAAGAAGAAAAGGTTAGAATTAGGGAAGGCAATCAAAATGCCAGGGAGTCCACAAATGACAATCATAACTTTGAACGTGAATGGGATGAACTCACCCATAAAACGTAGACGAATAGCAGAATGGATTAGAATCCAAAACCCTACCATATGTTGTCTTCAAGAAACACACATGAGGCGGGTTGACACCCACAAGGTCAGAATTAAAGGATGGAGTAAGACCTTCTGGGCCTCAACTGATAGAAAGAAGGCAGGAGTGGTAATCATGATATCTGATAAAGCCAATGCAAAAATAGACCTGATCAAAAGGGATAGGGAAGGTAATTATATTTTGTTAAAAGGGACTCTAGACAATGAGGAAATATCATTAATCAACATGTATGCACCAAATAATATAGCACCCAAATTTCTAATGGAGAAACTAGGAGAATTGAAGGAAGAAATAGACAATAAAACCATACTAGTGGGAGACTTAAACCAACCATTATCAAATTTAGATAAATCAAATCAAAAAATAAATAAGAAAGAGGTAAAAGAAGTGAATGAAATCTTAGAAAAATTAGAATTAATAGACATATGGAGAAAAATAAATAGGGATAAAAAGGAATACACCTTCTTCTCAGCACCACATGGCACATTCACAAAAATTGACCATACATTAGGTCACAGAAACATAGCACACAAATGCAAAAAAGCAGAAATAATGAATGCAGCCTTCTCAGATCACAAGGCAATAAAAATAATGATTAGTAATGGTACATGGAAAACCAAATCTAAAACCAATTGGAAATTAAACAATATGATACTCCAAAACCGTTTAGCTAAAGAAGAAATCATAGAAACAATTAATAATTTCATCAAGGAAAATGACAATGGCGAAACATCCTTTCAAACCTTTTGGGATGCAGCCAAAGCGGTAATCAGAGGCAAATTCATATCCCTGAAAGCTCATATTAACAAACAAGGGAGAGCAGAGATCAATCAATTGGAAATGCAATTGAAAAAACTCGAAAGCGATCAAATTAAAAACCCCCAGCAGAAAACCAAATTAGAAATCCTAAAAATTAAGGGAGAAATTAATAAAATCGAAAGTGATAGAACTATTGATTTAATAAATAAGACAAGAAGCTGGTACTTTGAAAAAACAAACAAAATAGACAAAGTACTGGTCAATCTAATTAAAAAAAGGAAGGAAGAAAAGCAAATTCACAGCATTAAAGATGAAAAGGGGGACAGCACCTCCAATGAGGAGGAAATTAAGGCAATCATTAGAAATTACTTTGCCCAATTATATGGCAATAAATACACCAATTTAGGAGAAATGGATGAATATATACAAAAATACAAACTGCCTAGACTAACAGAAGAGGAAATAGAATTCTTAAATAATCCCATATCAGAAATTGAAATCCATCAAGCCATCAAAGAACTTCCTAAGAAAAAATCCCCAGGGCCTGATGGATTCACCTGTGAATTCTATCAAACATTCAGAGAACAGTTGACCCCAATACTATACAAACTATTTGACATAATAAGCAAAGAGGGAGTTCTACCAAACTCCTTTTACGACACAAACATGGTACTGATTCCAAAACCAGGCAGGTCAAAAACAGAGAAAGAAAACTATAGACCAATCTCCCTAATGAATATAGATGCAAAAATTTTAAATAGGATACTAGCAAAAAGACTCCAGCAAGTGATCAGAAGGATCATTCACCATGATCAAGTAGGATTCATACCAGGGATGCAGGGCTGGTTCAACATTAGGAAAACCATCCACATAATTGACCACATCAACAAGCAAACTAGCAAGAACCACATGATTATCTCAATAGATGCAGAAAAAGCCTTTGATAAAATACAACACCCTTTCCTATTAAAAACACTAGAAAGCATAGGAATAGAAGGGTCATTCCTAAAAATAATAAACAGTATATATCTAAAACCAACAGCTAATATCATCTGCAATGGGGATAAACTAGATGCATTCCCAATAAGATCAGGAGTGAAACAAGGATGCCCATTATCACCTCTACTATTTGACATTGTACTAGAAACACTAGCAGTAGCAATTAGAGAAGATAAAGAAATTGAAGGTATCAGAATAGGCAAGGAGGAGACCAAGTTATCACTCTTTGCGGATGACATGATGGTCTACTTAAAGAATCCTAGAGATTCAACCAAAAAGCTAATTGAAATAATCAACAACTTTAGCAAAGTTGCAGGATACAAAATAAACCCACATAAATCATCAGCTTTTCTATATATCTCCAACACAGCTCAGCAGCAAGAACTAGAAAGAGAAATCCCATTCAAAATCACCTTAGACAAAATAAAATACCTAGGAATCTATCTCCCAAGACAAACACAGGAACTATATGAACACAACTACAAAACACTCGCCACACAACTAAAACTAGACTTGAACAATTGGAAAAACATTAACTGCTCATGGATAGGACGAGCCAATATAATAAAAATGACCATCCTACCCAAACTTATTTATCTATTTAGTGCCATACCCATTGAACTACCAAAATACTTCTTCACTGATTTAGAAAAAACCATAACAAAGTTCATTTGGAAGAACAAAAGATCAAGGATATCCAGGGAATTAATGAAAAAAAAACACATATGATGGGGGCCTTGCAGTCCCTGACCTAAAACTATATTACAAAGCAGCAGTCATCAAAACAATTTGGTACTGGCTAAGAAACAGAAAGGAAGATCAGTGGAATAGACTGGGGGAAAACGACCTCAGCAAGACAGTATACGATAAACCCAAAGATCCCAGCTTTTGGGACAAAAATCCACTATTCGATAAAAACTGCTGGGAAAATTGGAAGACAGTGTGGGAGAGACTAGGAATAGATCAACACCTCACACCCTACACCAAGATAAATTCAAAATGGGTGAGTGACTTAAACATAAAGAAGGAAACCATAAGTAAATTGGGTAAACACAGAATAGTATACATGTCAGACCTTTGGGTGGGTAAAGGCTTTAAAACCAAGCAAGATATAGAAAGAATCACAAAATGTAAAATAAATAATTTTGACTACATCAAACTAAAAAGCTTTTGTACAAACAAAACCAATATAACTAAAATCAGAAGGGAAACAACAAATTGGGAAAAAATCTTCATAGAAACCTCTGACAAAGGTTTAATTACTCATATTTATAATGAGCTAAATCAATTGTACAAAAAATCAAGCCATTCTCCAATTGATAAATGGGCAAGGGAAATGGATAGGCAGTTCTCAGATAAAGAAATCAAAACTATTAACAAGCACATGAAGAAGTGTTCTACATCTCTTATAATCAGAGAGATGCAAATCAAAACAACTCTGAAGTATCACCTCACACCTAGCAGATTGGCTAACATAACAGCAAAGGAAAGTAATGAATGCTGGAGGGGATGTGGCAAAGTAGGGACATTAATTCATTGCTGGTGGAGTTGTGAACTGATCCAACCATTTTGGAGGGCAATTTGGAACTATGCCCAAAGGGCGACAAAAGAATATCTACCCTTTGACCCAGCCATAGCACTGCTGGGTCTGTACCCCAAAGAGATAATGGACACAAAGACTTGTACAAAAATATTCATAGCTGCGCTCTTTGTGGTGGCCCAAAACTGGAAAATGAGGGGATGCCCATCAATTGGGGAATGGCTGAACAAACTGTGGTATATGTTGGTGATGGAATACTATTGTGCTCAAAGGAATAATAAAGTGGAGAAGTTCCATGGAGACTGGAACAACCTCCAGGAAGTGATGCAGAGCGAGAGGAGCAGAACCAGGAGAACATTGTACACAGAGACTAATACACTGTGGTATAATCAAACGTAATGGACTTCTCCATTAGGGGCAGTGTAATGTCCCTGAACAACTTTCAGGGATCCAGGAGAAAAAAAACACCATTCATAAGCAAAGGATAAACTATGGGAGTGGAAACACCGAGAAAAAGCAACTGCCTGAATACAGAGGTTGAGGGGACATGACAGAGGATGGACTTTAAATGAACACTCTAATGCAAATACTATCAACAAAGCAATGGGTTCAAATCAAGAAAACATCTAATGCCCAGTGGACTTACGCGTCGGCTATGGGGGGTGGGGGGGAGGAAAAGAAAATGATCTATGTCTTTAACGAACAATGCTTGGAAATGATCAAATAAAATATATTAAAAAAAAAAAGAATCCTATTTTTTCTTCTGTTAGTCTAGGCAATTTATATTTTTGTAAATATTCATCCATATCACCTAGATTGGTATATATATTGCCATATAGTTGGGCAAAGTAGTTTTTAATAATTGCCTTGATTTCCTCTTCATTGGAGGTGAGGTTCCCCATTTTCATCTTTGATGCTGTTAATTTGCTTTTCTTCTTTCATTTTTTAAAATTAAATTGACCAGTACTTTGTCTATTTTATTTGTTTTTTTTCAAAGTATCAGCTTCTAGTCTTATTTATTAGTTTAATAGTTCTATCACTTCAGTTTTATTAATTTTTCCTTTAATTTTTAGGGTCTCTAGTTTGGTTTAATTCTGGGGGGTTTTAATTTGTTCTCTTTCAAGTTTTTTGATTTGCATTTCCAATTCATTGATCTCTGCCTTCCCTAATTTGTTAATGTATGTACTCAGTGATATGAATTTTCCTCTGAGTACTGCTTTGGCTGCATCCCATAAGGTTTGAAAGGATGTCTCACCATTGTCATTTTCCTCATTGAAATTATTAATTGTTTCTATGATTTATTCTCTAACTAGCCAATTTTAGAGTATCATATTATTTAATTTCCAGTTAATTTTTGATTTGGCTCTCCATGTACCCCTTACTGATCATTATTTTTATTGCCTTATGGTGTGAAAATATTGCATTTATTATTTCTGCTTATCTGCATTTGTATGCCATGTTTCTGTGACCTGGAGTATGGTCAATCTTTGTGAATGTGCCATGTGGTGCTGAGAAGGTGTATTCCTTTTTGTCCCTATTTATTTTTCTCCATATGTCTATTAAATCTAATTTTTCTAAGATTTTTTCACATCTTTTACCTCTTTCTTATTTATTTTTTGATTTGATTTATCTAAATTTGATAGTGGTTGGTTTAGGTTTCCCACTAATATGGTTTTACTGTGTATTTCCTCCTTCAGTTCTCCTAGTTTCTCCATTAGAAATTTGGGTGCTAGATAGCGGCTTAGAGAAAGCTAAAGTCCAGATCTCCTGAAACCCTTCCTTACTGATCTCAAACCTAATGCTCCCAGGCCACCAAAATTCAAAACGATCAACAGCATAGACTCCAGGAATCCTCCTCCTGGACATGGATCAAAAGGTAATCCCCCCCCCCCAAAAGCCAGAACCCGAGATCACTTAGACCTAAGGGGTAGGCAGAAGGAAGGTCCCAGGTCCCATTCCCCCAACCCAGAGTGCTGAGTCCAAGGCAGCAGCAGGAACTTAAGAGCTAGCAAAAGGACCCCAGGGCCGGCTATTCTGAAGGCCTCTTCCTGAAAACAATTTGACCCAGTTGAGGGGGAACCCAGACAGCAGGGAAACAGAGAGATGGGGGGGGGGGAGCAGCTTATAACCTCCTGGCTGGATCCTTCCATCTGAGTCTCAGTTCAACCCAGGGAAAGCTAATCTTCTTATCAGGAGCCCCTGCCCAGAGTTCCAGGAAGTCGCAGCCCCTCCCCCTCAGAGAGCAGAGTCTTCGGAAACAACAGTAACCCTCAGGGCCGGCAAAAGGACCCCAGGGCCGGCTATTATGAAGGCTGCTTCCTGAAAACAACCTGACCCAGTCGAGGGGGCACCCAGACATCAGGGAAACAGATAGACAGGGGGAGCTTATAACCCCCAGGCTTGATCCCTCCATCTGAGTCTCAGGTCCCTGCCTCAGGGCACACTCAATTCAATCCAGGGACACACCAGCAATTCCTGGCTTCCCCCAGAAGACAGAACAACAACTTCATAGAAAGGACAATCTGCCTGGGGCTAAAACCTCTGAACACCAGACAGAGATAAGAAAAGCTAATCATCCCCACTCAGATAGAGATGGCAAACTACACTGAAGCACAAAAGCCCCCAAATTAAAAAAAAAAACGAGAATGGGGAAAATTTGGACACATTTTATCAAGACAAAACACAGAGGAGACAAAAGAGGAAACCCAAGCAAATGCCCCGAAACCTTCCAAAGGAAATGGAAACTCTCCACAAACCCATGAAGAATTTGAATCAGAAATGATCAAAAAGATGGAAGCCTTCTGGGAGGAAAAGACAGAAATAATGCAAAAGAAATTCATGCATCTACAAAACCAGTTTGACCAAACTGAAAAAGAAAACCAGGCCTTAAAACAAGAAGTAATAAAGCAAAACCAAAAGACCAAGAAATTAGAAGAGAACATAAAATATCTCACTGACAAGGTGACAGATTGGAAAATTGAGGGAGAAGAGATAATTTAAGAATAATTGGACTACCAGAAAAGCAGCAAACTCAACATCTTAATACAAGATATAATCAAAGAAAATTGCCCAGAGATTCTAGAACAAGGGGGCAATACAGCCACTGACAGAGCTCACAGAACACCCTCTACACTAAATCCCCAAAAGACAACTCTCAGGAATGTAATTGCCAAATTCCAAAGCTCTCAAACAAAAGAAAAAGTCCTACAAGAAGCCAGAAAAAGACAATTTAGATATAAAGGAATGCCAATCAGGGTCACACATGACCTTGCAAGTTCTACTCTGAATGATCGTAAGGCATGGAACATGATCTTCAGAAAAGCAAGAGTCTTGGTCTTCAACCAAGAATCAGCTATCCAGAAAAACTGACTATATACTTCCAAGCGAAAGTATGGGCATTCAACAAAATAGAAGATTTCCAGCTTTTGGCAAAGAAAAGCCCGGAGCTCCGTGGAAAGTTCGACATCAAAAATCAAAGAGCATGGAATACCTGAAAAGGTGAATATGAAGGAAAGGGAAAAGGAGAAAAATGCTATCTTCTTCTTTTACTCAACCTCTCTTCTATAAGGACTACATTTATATCAATCTATGTATACTAACATGTGGGGAAAATGTAATGTGTAAATAGGGGGAAAAGAAAGACCAAATAGAATAATCTTTCTCACACAAAGATTCACATGGGAAGGGGAGGGGAAGAAAACTCCTATAAGAAGGAGAGGAAGAGAATTATTACTTAAACCTTACTCTCAGGGAAATCAAATCTGCGAGGGAAAAACATCCAGATCCATTGGGATCTTGAACTGTGTCTTACCCAACAAGGGTAGGGAGAAGGGAAAACCAAGGAGGGGAGGGGGAGAGGGAAAACAAAAGGGGAGGGAAAGAGAGGGGGGAGGGGGAGGGAACAAAAGGGGAGGTACTAAAAAGGGAAACATATCAAGGGAGGGGATAAGGGGGACTGATTCAAAGTAATCACTGGACTAAAAGGTAGAGCCGAAGAAGAAAAGGTTAGAATTAGGGAAGGATATCAAAATGCAAGGGAGTCCACAAATGACAGTCATAACTTTGAATGTGAATGGGATGAACTCACCCATAAAACGTAGACGAATAGCAGAATGGATTAGAATCCAAAACCCTACCATATGTTGTCTTCAAGAAACACACATGAGGCGGGTTGACACTCACAAGGTCAGAATTAAAGGACAGATTAAGACCTTCTGGGCCTCAAGTGACAGAAAGAAGGCAGGAGTGGTAATCATGATATCTGATAAAGCCAAAGCAAAAATAGACCTGATCAAAAGGGATAGGGAAGGTAATTATATTTTGTTAAAAGGGACTTTAGATAATGAGGAAATATCACTAATGAACATGTATGCACCAAATAATATAGCACCCAAATTTCTAATGGAGAAACTAGGAGAATTGAAGGAAGAAATAGACAGTAAAACCATATTAGTGGGAGACTTAAACCAACCATTATCAAATTTAGATGAATCAAATCATAAAATAAATAAGAAAGAGGTAAAAGAAGTGAATGAAATCTTAGAAAAATTTTTCTAATTCTGGTTCAATATTAGGAAAACCATCCACATAATTGACCACATAAACAAGCAAACCAACAAGAACCACATGATTATCTCAATAGACGCTGAAAAAGCCTTTGACAAAATACAACACCCATTCCTATTAAAAACACTAGAAAGAATAGGAATAGAAGGGTCATTCCTAAAAATAATAAACAGTATATATATATAAACCATCAGCTAATATCATCTGCAATGGGGATAAACTAGATGCATTCCCAATAAGATGAGGAGTGAAACAAGGATGCCCATTATCACCTCTATTATTTGACATTGTACTAGAAACACTAGTGTAATGGTAGAAATTTTAGGGAATAAGGGGAGACTGAGCAACTGTATTGGTTAAAAATATGGCTACAGGATTTATGTAATATTGAACAATGGCCGCCAAGGAATTTACTTATGAAATTCCTAAAATGAAGCACTCAAGTCAGAATGAAGTTTATGGAGGTTTAATCACACTGGGAGTAGGGAAAGGAGAGGGAGAGAAGGAGAGAAGAGAAAAGGGAAACCTCTGACCAAGGCAGAGGGAGTTTTAGGCCCAAAGGGCCAAGGTGGAAAGAATCAGTTCACGTGAGTGATCTGAAGGAAAGCTGTCTGCGGGCGTCCTCCCTGTCCAAGCTCCTAACACCAACTCCCATCTAGCTCTCTCCACAGCAAGTCAGCGAATTCCAGAGGCTGTTCCCTACCTCACTTCCTGTGTCTCACAAATGCCAATGGTTGGCTCTAGCTTGGCTTAGGACAGCCCAGGTGGGCAGTTAGTTATTTCTGATTTGTCATTGACTAGCACATGCCCGTGTAGTGTGGGTGTGCACAATTTTTGGGTGTTAGACCAAAATGGAGACTTTTAAAATTCACACTAGCAATAGCAATTAGAGAAGAAAAAGAAATTGAAGGCATCAAAATAGACAAGGAGGAGACCAAGTTATCACTTTTTGCAGATGACATCATGGTCTACTTAAAGAATCCTAGAGATTCAACCAAAAAGCTAATTGAAATAATCAACAACTTTAGCAAAGTTGCAGGATACAAAATAAACCCACATAAGTCATCAGCATTTCTATATATCTCCAACACAACTCAGCAGCAAAAACTAGAAAGAGAAATCCTATTCAAAATCACCTTAGACAAAATAAAATACCTAGGAATCTATCTCCCAAGACAAACACAGGAACTATATGAACACAACTACAAAACACTCTCCTCACAATTAAACTAGACTTGAGCAACTGGAAAAACATTAACTGCTCATGGATAGGACAAGCCAATATAATAAAAATGACCATCCTACCCAAACTTATTTATCTATTTAGTGCCATACCCATTGAACTCCCAAAATATTTCTTTACTGATTTAGAAAAAAACCATAACAAAATTCATCTGGAATAACAAAAGATCAAGGATATCCAGGGAAATAATGAAAAAAAAACACAAATGATGGGGGCCTTGCAGTCCCTAACCTTAAACTATATTACAAAGCAGCAGTTATCAAAACAATTGGTACTGGTTAAGAGACAGAAAGGAAGATCAGTGAAATAGACTGGGGGAAAGTGACCTCAGCAAGACAGTATAAGATAAACCCAAAGATCCCAGCTTTTGGGACAAAAATCCACTATTCGATAAAAACTGCTGGCAAAATTGGAAGACATTGTGGGAGAGATTAGGAATAGATCAACACCTCACACCCTACACCAAGATAAATTAAAAATGGGTGAGTGACTTAAACATAAAGAAGGAAACCATAAGTAAATTGGGTAAACACAGAATAGTATACATGTCAGACCTTTGGGAGGGGAAAGACTTTAAAACCAAGCAAGACATAGAAAGAATCACAAAAAGTAAAATAAATAATTTTTACTACATCAAATTAAAAAGCTTTTGTACAAACAAAAGCAATGTAACTAAAATCAGAAGGGAAACAACAAATTGGGGAAAAAATCCTCATAGAAACCTCTGACAAACGTTTAATTACCCAAATTCATAAAGAGCTAAATAAATTGTACAAAAAATCAAGCCATTCTCCAATTGATAAATGGGCAAGGGACATGGATAGGCAATTCTCAGATAAAGAAATCAAAACTATTAATAAGCACATGAAGAAGTGTTCTAAATCTCTTATAATCAGAGATATGCAAATCAAAACAACTCTGAGGTATCACCTCACACCTAGCAGATTGGCTAACATGATAGCAAAGGAAAGTAATGAATGCTGGTGGGGATGTGGCAAAGTAGGGACATTAAATCATTGCTGGTGGAGTTGTGAACTGATCCAACCATCCTGGAGGGCAATTTGGCACTATTCCCAAAGGGCTACAAAAGAATGTCTACCCTTTGATCCAGCCATAGCACTGCTGTGTTTGTACCCCAAAGAGATTATGGACAAAAAGACTTGTACAAATATATTCATAGCTGCTCTCTTTGTGGTGGCCAAAAATTGGAAAACGAGGGGATGCCCATCAATTGGGGAATGGCTAAGCAAATTGTGGCATATGTTGGTGATGGAATACTATTGTGCTAAAAGGAATAATAAAGTGGAGGAATTCTATGGAGACTGGAACCACCTCCAGGACGTGATGCAGAGGGAAAGGAGCAGAACCAGGAGAATATTGTGTAAACCTTAAAATTTCATAGACTTATGAATGTTGGAAATTTCCCCATTGGGAAATTTCATACTTGAAAAATTTCCTACTGATAGTAAGAACTCTATTGGAATGTGAAAATCCTTGGCTTGGGAGGGTCCTTCTCCTCCCTACTTAAGACTAATTTAGGACAGAAACCTTTTGCTAAACAATGGAAAGGGCTTTGACCTATGCTTAAGCATAGAACTGGAAGTTCTTTCAGTCATGATTGATTTTAGAATTGATTCAATAGAGATACATGGAATGACAGAACCAAGTCTTGGAACTTACAATCTCCACCCTACTCAGTCTAACAGGATTTAGGAAGGGCTGCAGCATAGATCAAGATTTAATTATTTAAGAATATGACCTACAACAGACATGTGCAAAGGAAACAGACCTCTGGGATGTCCTGGGTTAGGCTAGAGCCACCATTGGCACAAGGGAGACATCGACAGTGATTGGTAGATATGAGAACTGAGGGGAGGGGACTTAGATGGTTTCCTTAAAGATAGCGGGGTCTGAGGAGAGTTTTTTTGCTCTGAGAGGAGGTGGTTTTGCTCTGAAGGAGGCTGAGAGGAGAGAGGTCCTGGAGGGAGAGCTCCTGGAGAGGCCTTGAAGGAGGCTGTGGAAGGAGAACTCAGGAGGAGTCAGGAGGAGAAGGCTCTGGAAACATTTCTTGAAAGGAGGCTCTCTTGAAGGTGGAGCTTGAGATTGGCATGAGAAGCCTTACCTAGAGAGATCTTGGGTGAGTGATAAAACCAACTGACTGATTTATTCATAATTATTCCTTTCTTACTTTCTCTCTTTTTCTATTGATTAATCAGTGCATTATAAATTAAATTTCTCTATAAAACCCAGTTGGCTTGGGCATATTCATAAATTGGGAATATATTCCCTGGAGACCATCTTATATTTATATAAACCCAAGACACAGTAGAAAACATATTTCAGTGGTCTTAATTGTTATATATTTCCCTTGCTCCCAAAACATTTTAATTATCACAATTGTACACAGAGACTGTACAGACACGATGGTATAATTGAACATAATGGACTTCTCCATTAAGGGCGATGTAATGTCCCTGAACAATCTGCAGGGATCTAGGAGAAAAAAACATAAGCAGAGGATAAACTGTGGGAGTTGAAACACCAAGGAAAAGCAACTGCCTGACTACAGAGGTTGAAGGGAAATGACAGAGGAGAGACTCTAAACGAAACTCTAATGCAAATATTAACAACATGGCAATGGGTTCGAATCAAGAACACGTCATACCCAGTGGAATCACGCATTGGCTATGGGGGGTGGGGGGGAGGAAAAGTAAATGATCTTTGTCTTTAAAGAATAATGCTTGGAAATGATCAAATAAAATATTATAAAATTAAAAAAAAATATATAATGGTAAAAAAAAAAGAAGGGAAGCAACAAAGTAGGAGGAAAATAACAAATTTCTCCAATAAAGGTCTCATTTCTCAAATATAAAAAAAAGAAATTTGGGTGCTATACCATTTGGTGCATATATATTGATTAGTGTTATTTCCTCATTTTCTATACTCCCTTTCAACAGAATATATTTATAATCCCTATCCCTTTTTATCTGGTCTATTTTTGCTTTGGCTTTGTTACATATCATTATTGCAACTCCTGCCTTCTTTCTATCAGTTGATGCCCAAAAGGTCTTACTCCATCCTTTAATTTTGACTTTATATGTATCTACCTGCCTCATGTGTGTTTCTTGAAGACAACATATGGTAGGGTTTTGGATTCTAATCCATCCTGCTAATCATCTACATTTTATGGGTGAGTTCATCCCATTCATGTTCAAAGTTATGATTGTCACTTGTGGATTTCGCTGGAATTTTGATATTTTCCCCTAATTCTGACCTTTCTTTTTTATCTATCCTTTTGAACCAGTGATTTACTTTGGGTCATTCCCCCTAGTTCCCTCCCTTAATATGCTTCCCTTTCGAGCCCCTCCCTTTTTGTTTCTTTCCCCTCCCCATCTCCTTTCCTCCATTTTTATACTCCTCCCCACCCCTCCTTCATTTCCCCTTCTCTCTTACCCTGTTGGATAAGATAAAGTTCAAGATCCCAATGGATCTAGATGTTTTACGCTCTCAGAGTTGATTTCAATGAAAGTAAGGTTTAAGTAATACCAATTAGCACTTTCTTCCTCTCCTCCCTATAGGAAATTTCTTCCCCTCCACTTCCTATGTGTATCTTTGTGTAAGAAAGATTATTTTATTTAGTTTTTTTCTAAGTATATCTTAGTAAAATTAATGATTCACCCCCTCCCTTTTTCTTTCTTTCACCCCCCTTTCTCCATATTGTCTTAATGCCCCGATTATTCCCTATGCATGATACTTCTAACTACTCTAATGATGTTTTTGAGAGTTATACATTGCATTTTTATAATTTTTGAGAGTTACACATTACATTTTCTGCACATATTAATATATATGTATATATATATAATTTGATATATAAATGTAGTCCTTATAGAAGTGTGTTTCAATAAAAGAAAAAATTACATTTTTCTCCTTTTCCCTTTCCTTCATATTTACCTTTTCAAGGTTTTCTTGCTCTTTGTGGTTGGATTTCAAACTTTACACAGAGCTCTGGTCTTTTCTTTACAAAAACTTGGAAATCTTCTATTTTGTTGAATGCCCATACTGTCCCCTGAAAGTATATAGTCAGTTTTAATGGATAGCTGATTGTTATTTGAAGACCCAGCTCTCTTGCCTTTCTGAAAATCATGTTCCATGCCTTATGGTCTTTCAGAGTGGAAATTGCTAGGTCTGGTGTGACCCTGATTGGCATTCCTTTATATCTAAATTGTCTTTTTCTGGCTTCTTGTAAGATTTTTTCTTTAACTTGAAAGCTTTGGAATTTGGCAATTACATTCCTGGGAGTTGTCTTTTGGGGATTTAGTGTAGAGGGTGTTCTGTGAACTCTTTAAATGCCTGTATTTCACCCTTGTTCTAGAATTTCTGGGCAGTTTTGTTTGATGATACCTTGTATTATTATGTCGAGAATACTATTTAATTCTGGTTTTTCTGGTAGGCCAATTATTCTCAGGTTGTCTCTCCTTCCTCAATTTTCCAGGTCTGTTACCTTGTCAATGCGATATTTTATGTTCTCTTCTAATTTCTTGGTCTTTTAGCTTTGCTTTATTAATTCTTGCTCTTTTTCAAGATCATTGTCTTCCAGTTCCCTGATTCTGACCTTCAAAGCCTGCTTTTTCTTTTAAGTTTGGTCCTTCCTGCTATTTGAGGCTTCAAGCTGTTTCTGTAGTTGCATGTTTTCATGCTTCAAATTGCTGAGTTCCTTTTGGATTATTTCCCATTTTTCCTGCCAGAAGGCTTCCATCTTTTTGATAACTTCCAATTTAAATTCTTCAAGAGTTTGTGAACAATTTTCATTT
Organism: Monodelphis domestica; assembly: GCF_027887165.1. Taxonomy (NCBI): domain Eukaryota; kingdom Metazoa; phylum Chordata; class Mammalia; order Didelphimorphia; family Didelphidae; genus Monodelphis; species Monodelphis domestica. The sequence continues at coordinate 149,800,318 of NC_077229.1, forward strand.
CTTTTGGAAGGTTTTGGTGTATTTGTTTGCTCTTCCTTTTCTGCTATTTCCTCTGTTTTTTGTGTTTTCCCTCCATAAAATGTATCCAAAGTCATCCCCTTCTTCTTGCTTTTCTTGATGTCGGGGTGTTGGGTTTCTTGGGTACAGTTTGCCATCTCTGTGTTTTGTTTGTTTGTTTTTTCTTGCTCCCCTTTCCAGTCAGAAATAGGAATGAGTGTTACTTGCTCTCAATATAAGGGTCCAATGGTCAAGGCTTTGGTCTCATGGTGATTCTAGGTTCTCTGCTGATGCTCTGTCTTCCTGGGGAAGCCCAGGGACTGCCCTTCCCTGCCTGCCGGTGTTTCAGGAGTTAGTGCTCTCAGGTGAAATCTTTGGTGGTCTTAGCTAACTCCCAAGACCTGTTGGACCCCCTTGCTCAAGTCAGGGGATCCCTTCGCACACTCAGTGAATATAGAGTGCTAGTTATGTGCCCCTGAGATCTGTGCTTCCCTAGCCCGCCTGCCAGATGTGAATTTCAAAACTACTCAACCTTGTTCAAACCATTCTTTAGAGGTTGGGATTTGGCTATTTCCTGATCAATAACAACAGAGATACTTGGAATGACATAATCAGGTCTTGGAAACTACAATCTCCACCCTATTCAGGGTAACAGGATTTAGGAAGGGCTGCAGCAAAGCTCAAGGTTTAATTATTTGAGAATATGACCTTCAACAGACATGTGCAAAGGGGACAGATCTCTGGGTGGTCCTGGGTTAAGCTAGAGCCACCATTGGCACAGGGGAGACACAAGAAGTGAGGTAGAGGACAACTGAGGAGTCGGGGGACTTCCTGTGTGGAGGAAAGGAAAGTGTTGGAGGCTGGTTGCCTGGAGTGGAGGCCCTGAGACTGTTTCTCCATTTTGGTCATGTGAGTGATAGGGACTGATCTCTTTTCTTTGCCTTGGCTATCCAAAGCCTTTGGCCTAAGCAGATGGGATATTTAAGCCCTATTCCCTTCTCTCCCCTTTCTTTCTCTCTCTCTCTCTCTCTCTCTCTCTCTCTCTCTCTCTCTCTCTCTCTCTCTCTCTCTCTCTCTCTCTCTCTCTCTCTCTCTTTCTCTCTCTCTCTCTCTCACCTTTCTTCCTCCTGTTAATAATTAAAAACTCCATAAAGGGTTGACTGCTGACTTGAGTTTTCATTTAGGAATTGCATTGGCGATCTTAAATTAATATATATCAGTCTTTTAAAGTGATTTCCATATCACATGGGGTTTCAGGTGTTAGTACTCTTAGGAGAAAAACCTTATCTTATTCAGGTCCCCAGACCTGGGGTTCCCCTTTGTTCAGTCCTGGTGTGCCCCTCCCTCACTTGTTGATTCTGGCCAGTGCTGATTTTAACTCTGGCTCTGGCTGTTTGGTGGGGGAGGGGAGGGTGGGTCAGCTTTTTGTTTCTTATATTGTGGAGATGCCGGAATCCCACCTACCTTCAGAGCTTCGCCTTTTTGTGGGGTCTTTCCTTTCTTATGAGGATGGTTGTTTTTCATTTGGGGGGGGGCCTTTTGAGTGTATCTGTGTCATTGGGTCTGAGGAGAGGAAGCAAGCCACGTCTACTCTGCAGCCATGCTTACCCGGAAGTCCCATGAGAGTCTATTGTTAATGGTACTCCAAATCTAGGTATAATTTCGTTAATCAACACTTTCACTATAAAGTTAGCTGTATTTGTATTTGATGGAAAAGCTTCAGGCATTTGGTTAATCAATCAACAATTACCAAGCAAAACTTGTATCTTCCAGCTTTTGGCATGCTGATGTAATCAATCTGCAGACTCTGAAATGGAAAACATGCTAAAGGTCTACCAACTAAATCTTTCTGTCTGAATGCTTCTTGATTAAATTTATGGCAAACAGAACAGCTTGAACAGATCTTATTTGCTATAGTATTTATTCCAGGAGCAACCCATTGTCACTTTATTGTGTCAATTGTCAATGTGTCAAAGCTTGAGTACCAAAATAACCTTTGTGTGACTGGCTTGACACAAATAGGTATACATGTCCTTTGGTAACAGAGGCTTTCCTGTATCTGTTAACCATATACCATGTTCTTTTCTTGCTCCAAACTTCTCTTTCCATTTTTGTATTTCTGAGTCTACATAAGCTTTTTTCTAAATCATCAGATTCCATAGTTAATAAATTCATAATATACACTGGGGCATTTCTGGCCCCAAATTTTGCAGTTATATCAGCTCTATGATTTCCTTTAGCAACTGTATCCTTTCTATTAGTATGACTTCTACAATGGATTATTGCTAGCTGTTTAGGTTTCTGGATAGCATCCAACAACTCAGTTATTATTTCTGCATGAGCAATTGGTTTTCATGATGCAGTAATAAAACCTCATTGTTTCCAGATCTTTCCTGTAGCATGACAAACAGAAAAAGCATAATGAGAGTCTCTGTAAATATTTGCACTTTTACCAGCTGCCAGAAGAAATGCTTGCTTTACAGCGATTACCTCTGTGCTTTGAGCACTAAGGTTACTAGGTAATTATCCATGCCACAGTTTCTCAAATTCTGTGACAACTGCAGCACCTGTGCATCTAATTCCATCACACAAATATTAAGATCCATCTGTGAATAAAACCAAATCTAGATTTTCAATCAGAGTGTCTTTTAAATCCATCCTTGGCATACCTATTAGATCTACTACTTTTAAACATTCATGTAATGGTTTGCCATTCTTTGGCAAATCAGGAAGAAGTGTAGCTAGGTTTAATACGCTACACCTTTTCAACGTGATGTTTTCACTACCTAAAAGTATAATTACATACTTAGATATTTGTTGGTCTGAATATGCTTTAGTATGAAATTTCCTCATTAGTGCTTCTATTTGATGTGAACAAAATACTGTCAATCGACATCCCAAAACTAAGTCTGATGACTTTTGAACTAACACAGCTGGAGCAGCTATACCTCTTACACAAGGAACTCTACCTGCAGCAATTAGATCTAGCTGACAACTTTAGTATCCAATTGGACAATAACTTTGTCCTAAAGTCTGTGTCAGTACACCAGATGTAATACTTTTGGTCTCATTCACAAATAATTGGAAAGGTTTAGTATAGCCTGGGATTCCAAGAGCTGGTACAGATAAAATTGCTTCCTTAAGCTTCCTTAAGATTTGCAGATGTTCAGGTTTGAGTTTCAGAGGTATTGGTTCCATATTGCTGGTTAGATCTGTTAAACATTTAGTAATTTCTCTATATCAAGGTATCTATTGTCTACAAAAACCTGTTGTCCCAAGAGATGCTTCTTGGTCTTAGGTGCACTCACTTTCTGGATATCAGTTATTCTTTTCTTAGTGATACTTCTGGAACCCTCTGACACCACAAAACCAAGATATTCAATGTGAGGCAAAACCCACTGAAGTTTTGTTTTAGAGATTTTATGTCCACATTTATATAATATAATTTATATAATTCAATCAAAAGAATCTTGCTATCTCTTAAACACATCTTAGCAGATGGAGATGCTAGGAGGATATCATCTACAAAATATACTCTTTTACTTTTCTTGAATGATATTGTTTTATGATTTCTGTTCAAAGTTTGAGAGAATTGGCTCAGGCTATCACAGAAACCTTGTGGAAGATGTGTGAAAGTTCACTGGGCACTGTCCCATGTGAAAGCAAAGATCTTTTGAGAATCCTCATGAATTGGTATCGAGAAAAACACTGAACATAAATCTTCCTTGGTGAAATATCTTGCTTGACTTGGAATGGATGAGATTATAGCAGCTGGACTTGGTACTATAGGATGAGTCTTTATTACATGATTATTTACAGCTCTCAAATCCAGTATGAATCTATACATAATTCTGCCATCTTGATTGAGCTTTTGTTTCTTTATTGGCAATATGGGAGTATTGTAATTTGAAAATCACAGTATTATGATCCTTTGTTGAATTAGGGACTCAATAATTGGTCTTATTCTGTCTATAGCTTCTTTAATCAAAGGATATTGAGGAACACAAGGAACTGGTCCTTCCTTGGTTTTCACTATTACTGAATTAGCTGATTTTAATAGGCCAACATCTATGCAAGACTTTGCCCATAAATCTTCTGGTATATCCTCAGGAATAGGATAGATGGAATTCAACTTATTCACTGCACTGACTGAATCTAAGAATAGCAATGGAAAAGCTTCCAGAGATTCTTCTGGGATTTGTAAAGATATATCCCCAGTATCAGTACATTGAATCGATGCTCACAAAATGTCCCTCCCAAGAAGATTCATTGGACATTGTGGCATACAAAGAAATGAGTGCTCCACCAATAATGGACCTAAGGATTTTGCAACATCAGCTTTTATATTATTCTCATTGCTCCTTAAATTCTCCAACTTAGTATCATTGTTCCCATTTACAATTTCATTGTTATTATTATTTAGTTTATATTCTTCATTAATTTCTCTTATTCTACATCCATTAAGATTTTCTATTAAATTTATATTACAATGTTCTTTCTCTGCACAATTATTTACACCAATTATATCCTCCTTTGATTCAATTGATTCATTTGTATCACCATGTATTTGATTTTCATTACTCTCAATTTCATTTATCCTCAACTTATTTTCATTCATATCACACTTACTTCTTGATTCATTCTCACACTTATTTCTTGATTCATTCTCATGTGTTCAAAGGGGAAACTTTCATAAGGCACTAACATTCTTACTCTGGTTATCCTTTACAAACTGGTTGTATTTAGGCCTACCTCCAGCATTTACCTAAGACTGCATAGTATTTAAATCAGGTGCTTGTTGTCCCTGGCAACAGGCATTTTGACATTGATTAGTATACCTATTTTGATTATTTTTATTATTAGTATTCCATGTATTATTATTATAAATATTATTACTACTCCAGTTATTGTTTCTATTATGCCAATTATTTAATTGTTTTCTAACCTGATTCCTAAATCTGAAGTCCCTATAGAGATGTCCAATATGATCACACAGGAAACAACATCTAGGGACTGATTTTCTCTCATTTGGTTTATAATTATTATTATACCTTGGCTGTACAGATCTCAATGCAGCCACCACTTTTATTTCTTTACTTTGCCTGTCTCTGGCCTTCATTTCAGCTTTCTTCAATTTATGTTTTAAGACCTCAACAACAGTATCCCTCTCATCATTTTTTTTCCCTCCAAGTCAGTAATCAAATATGTGGCCTTTTCCATAATTCCTCAAGGTCTAACTCTTCCCATTTGGGATAATTAGTTTTTAAAAAATTGTCTGATTTTTGGGATAGTATTTTTAACAAAGACCCTCTTAATATGTGCAATTGAGTTTTCTTCCAGTGGATCCATCCCCAATAAAGTTTCAGCTGCCTCAGTTATCCTTTCCAGGAAAACCGCAAGACCTTCAGAGACCTTCTGTTTTATAGTCTCAAATTTTGACCATGAATTAGGCATTTTGGTGTAATTCTCCATTACCTCCAGGATTGCAACTCCTGCTTCTACTAATGTATCATAAATCCCCTCATCAGATGTATCTAACTTTAAGTCCTCTGGCCAGGATTTCAATAAAGGATCTGTTCTTGTCTCCTGTAAAAATTTTGTTCTCTCTCTCTTTGTCAAGACCTCTTTAATCAGTAGGACAAAATCATTAAAGTCAGGATTGTACAAATCAATTGCTCTATGTATCTCTTTAATTACTTTATTATGTCCATCATTGAAATTTGGGGTCCTTCTCTTAATGGATTCAAGGTCTTCTGGGGAAAATCTCTTATGCATCTTTAATTTATAGACTTCATTTTGTTTTACCACTGGCATATCTCTAAGTGGGCATGAAGAAATCATTCCTGCTGCTTCCTTTTTTTCTAGCCTATTTGTTTCCCTTTAGTGTTTAATCTGTTGTTATCTTGTACAAAGCCTTGATTCATATTCATGTTTATAAAGTGCTCAAGTGTATCAAGTTGAGTTTTCATTTCTATAACCATCATCTTCATATCATCCCTTCTGAACCAGGTCACCAGATCTTTTAGAAGCTTAACACAAAGGCTCACAGAGGCATGAGACTTATAAACAATATAGCCATAGTTTACAGCCAGTGGTACATATGCCATAATGTCCCAGAGCTTTAAATCCATTACTGGTTGCAAACAATCCATCATAAAAACAGAACGACAGTAACCAGGAAATACTACAAATATAAAATATGGCATATACAGTAAATAGTGGAGGAACATTAACAGAATATTGATAAACATGTCTATTAACATGCAAGCATCCATTGTAATGTTATTGTTACAATATAACTTGTACATCTACCAAAACAAGCAAAAATAAATTTCAAAACTTCAAAACAGTTTCTTCCTCAAGATGGCTACTCCAAGATGGCTGCTGGGTTCTGTGGTGTAGCTTCAGTAACCCCTTCAGCAAGCCAACCCATAGAATTCTATGTAACCCCCTAAACTTCTAGCTAGTTAAATACACAGTAGAATGTTGCCTTATACTTAAGAAAAAAACAATCATACAATAAACAGACTCTTAGCTGTTAACCTACACTCTCTGTCTAATGCCACCAAATTCCCTAATCTCCCTATCCTAACCTTCTGACCTTCCAGGTCTTTATGCTGGATTATAAATAGTATAGTTGGAATAGATAAGGGTGAGGTATTCAATGAAATGTGGCCACATTTCTAGGCATACTAGCAAGGAAACAAAGATAGAAGGAGAGAAATGAGGATATAATGAATCTCAGCCACAAAAGTCAGCTAGTGCAAAGGCAATAGAAGTCACATTGATTAAATATTGATTGAGGAAATAGAAGTAATTCCTTGTATTTAGACCATAGTCTATGGAAGGGGGTCAATGCAGAAAAAAATACACAAAAGTTTGTATTTTGTCCTTGATGCAATAAGAAGGCATTGATCATTGAGCAGGTTTGGAGAAGGTAATATAGTTAGTTATCCTTTGCATAATGAATATCTCCACTAAATATCTAACTTCTACCTTGGGTGTGACACACCAAACCAAAATGATATTTCCCCCTCCGTAAAATACCTAATTCTATTTGTTGTTAATAGTACCACAATCTGACATGCTCATATTCAAAATCTTAGAGACATTTTAAAATACTCTCTTACAACTATCTTCTCAACCAATATTCTGAGAATAATTTCACCAGAATACATTTTATATCATTGCAATCTTTTCTATGTCTACTACTACTTCATGTATTCAGATAATCTTACCTTTTTACAACCACAAATGGGCTTTCTATCTCCTAGGGTATTTTTAACTCTAAGTTTGTAAGGCTACACATGATTTCCAAATTAATTTACATGTGTAATTGCATCACTTGTACTCAAAATCCTTCAAAAGCTTTCAAATACTGTAGTCAAGCATCCAAGGAAGTCTTCCTCCTTGATCCAATGACCATTAAAAAGAGTATTTAAAATAAAAATAATTTCATAATCTCAGGATTTAATATGAGTCTTATTTTGGAAGTTGGTTATGGTGCTTTAAGATGAAAACCAATTATACTCTCTGTGCCTATTTTTTCTCATTTTTCAGTGGGGATAATATTATACTACCTATATTATAGAGTAGTTATGAAGAAGGTAATTCATAATCTTATATTTTTATATAAATGAAAGCTATAATTGTATTTTCTTTGAATTGCCAAAGATTACTCTATATTTCAATCAAACTGAACTATTTATTTCCCTAATGTCCCTAGCTTTCTCATTTCCTTATCTTTCCACAAACTTTGCCCCATGGTTTCAATGCTCTGTCTACCAGCATAATTTCTGTGTATTGATGCTCCATATTTTTAGTCTTTAAAGGACTATTTCAATGTTTATTTTCTCTGTATAGCCTTCTTTAGTTCCATCATTCAAAAGTAATACCCTAAAATTATTGGCTTTTCATTTTGGAAAAAACTTTATAGGCCATATATACCAATCGGTACCTTAGAAAAACCCTTTGGATCTTATTAGTCTTTTATTTAAGAATCCCAATGAAGGAAACCTCTTCAAATGTCCAAAATTTCTGCCAGTGATACATATAATGGGAATTATAGCTGTAATTGATTACTCCTTCTATATGTAAACTGATTGATGAAAGAAATAGAAAATGCGATTTTTTTTCCTTTTTTTTCCCTCTCACTTAACCTCTCTTTTTCTCCATTGGAATATACACCAGAAAAAATTAATAAAAACATTCTAAAAAGAATATTATTAATTGCATTATAGAGTCACAAATATCAAATTGGACTTGGATGTAGCAGTTTTATTTTTTTAGACAAAGTCATCAACTATTTTCAGTTCATTGGTCATGTACTGGTCATTTAACAACGTTATACTTTGTTTTTTCATCTCTAAAATAATGGCTTGGATAATATCCAATAGCACTATTGCAAATTATCTCATGTAATAAAAATTATTCAGCATTACAAATATCAAATTATATAAATGAAATCAATTATTATAATTATCATATCAATATGAGCTATTATTGTTGTTGCCATCTCAATTATCTACTAGGATTCTTTGCATATATACACAGCATATAAAAACAAGATAATATGAAGAAAATATAATCTAGATGTTAAAAAATCAGGGAAATCACTAGATTAACACTTGTTTTTATGATTGAATCAAATATCAAAATAAATATTCTTCAACATTGACTTTTCAGGCTATTAATTTGTTCAACATACTCACACGCATGCTTTGTTTAGCCATGTCTTCTCTTTTGGTACTTCATTTTTTTTATATTTTAATAGTGACTTTAGACTTGTTGTGATTACATTGATCATATATATTTTCTTCCTCAATCTCAATAAAAAAAGGATTTTATTTAATAATTCTGTCATTTTGTAGATTAAGTATCCCTCCCAAGTTCTGGTTATTTGTGAATATTATAGACATGATATTTATATTTTTAATCTGAGGCACAGATGAAAATTTTGAACTGAATTATTGTAGGGGGATAAAGGCATAGACTGTTCCTACATATTGACATCCATCCATTAATCTACAGTATTTTGGCCAAATGTACCCATGATGTAGCTTATGTTCCTTTTTCTTATTGAGAATATAATGAAAATTGTGATCAATGCCTTTACAGAAACTAATAGTTTCCCTTTGACATACAGTTTAGTAGGCAGAGGAAATGTGTCTGTTTAGGAAAATCCCAGATAAGGAAGTACTCTCTGCAATTGCTAGTCAGCACCTTTACTTCTATATATGGTCTTAGAATTATGTAGAACACTGATAGGGCAAGTGAATTGTGTGGATTCACATGGTTGTAATATGTTAGAGGTACAATTTTAAACTGAGCCATCTTGCATTCAAAGTATAGCTTTCTATGCCCTTTGCTGTTTAAAAACTATCTTAAAAATGAAATTATTACAGGAAAAAAATATGATTTTTTTGGTTTGTCTTCTCATTCTAAGAGCTCACTATCCATTCTTTAATAAAATATAGCAATACATCAAAGATGGAGAAATCACTGGTATAAAAACAAATTTATAATAAAGCAGCTTAGAGTTTAGCAGGAATAGGGAAATGTCATCAGTGCACATAATTATAATGAACTTGGTAAAGAATACAGAGAGTAAAAAGGTGACAAACTATAATGTGAGTTATAAGCAGGGAAATTACTATTGACATTGAATGTAAAGAAAACTTCTTAGATCAGTCGATATTTCAGTTGAGCTCAAAGAACAGGTTGAAATTCAACCACAGCAAAATATGCAATATATGTTCTCTGCCTATCAAATGTTTGACAGATTGCACTGGAGTAGATTAAAAGGAAGAAGGATAAACTTCTGGGCCTTCTGGATAATGTAAAGTAAGACATAGTGCTTAGAAACCATGTATTATGTATGTAAGGAACAGAAGATAGTTGAGGGTTGGAATACAGAGAACAAAAAGATTATTATGTGATAAGAGAGACAGAGATGAAGAGACACAGAGAGACAGAGAGAGAGAGAGAGAGAGAGAGAGAGAGAGAGAGAGAGAGAGAGAGAGAGAGAGAAAGAATGATGGTTCCATAACACAGAAGACCTTAAATCCTAAGCAGAGTAATATGTATTTTACTCTGCAGACAAATATGAAAAAACATACAAGTTTTGAGTACATGAGTGATATGATAAAGTCCATTTATCAGAAAAATTATTATGGCAGTCATACAAATTGTATTCCCTAGAATTTTGCAATAAATCATAGTTAAATTCCCTCACTTAAAGGTCAAAAGGCTAAAAAGTTTCTTAAGTGTTTTGGACAATACTTTTATGAAACTCAGAACTATATTTATTACCTGCAGGACTGATACATCTCTTATACCTTGATATCACAGAATCACAGAATTTTAAAGTTGGAAGAGAACTAAGCAACCTTGTAGCATAACTTTTATATAAATGGAATACTTACTCTAGCATACCTGACAAGGTGCCAGTCACTGGTTTCCAGTATTTCTGAGTAATCCTATCCACTAGTTTTTTCAGTACCCTGGGATGCATGACTTGAGTCTTGAACTCATTAAAGGAGATTTGACTTTCCTTTAAAAAATACCGCACATTTCTTGGGGAACAATTTCCTCTTAATCATATTTCTTCTATACCTTTCAGTCTAAATACTTTCTCCTTATAAAAGAAAGTCTAAAAATATGCTTAGTAAAAGAATAGTGGCTTTCTTTGTCAACCTTTCCTTATTAGTCTTGCAATGAAGTATACATATTCCATTTTTTAACTTCAACTTTCATTGCACACTATTAATGGTCCTTAGTATTTCTTATAAGCATTAAATATTTTTGGGTTTTAATATCCATGAGTTTTTTCTTAAAGTATTCTGTCATTTTTTTATATCTATTCTGACTTCTGTTACTTTCATCTTTTTTATGAGTTTTGGAACAATGAACTAATTTTCTCTCATTTATCATTATCAAAAATAAAACATTCTTAAAATAGATACTTGTTAATTCTCTTTTTAAAAACCCTTTGAATTAGTGAAAATATTATTAGTTACATTTTACAGATAAGAAAAATTAGCATCAGAGATTTAAAGTGATATTTTGGTGCTTATACATTTACTTAATATAAAAGTTTGGTATTTATTCTAGGGCTCCTGACTCCATTACAATTTTCATTCTACAATATAAAATAATAGTAATTGTAGGAGTAATTAAAATCAGAGAGATTGCAACATGACCACAGCAAGGTACACATTAATGAAAAGAACTATATAAAATAAATAAGCCTTTGGCTTTTAATAATTTTTAATTTTTAATAATAATAATTTTTAATAATTTTTAATATTTGAGAGCAGAAAATTCAAAAATTTAAGCAGGAAAATTATGTGGAGAAAAAATAGACATTAATTAATGGAGAAATTATATATATATATATATATATATATATATATATATATATATATATATATATATATATATATATATATATATATATATATACTAGGAATGTTCCCCAAATAGAGTCTGTGACTGTAAAATCTGACAGAGTTCAAAATGCAGAAGGGGTGAATATGACACCAACCTTTGGAGTTATGATTACCAATAATACATTGATGAAACTTAAAAAAATTATTAATGTTTTGACTATTTCAGTTACCTACATTTGATTAGAATGGATGGAATGGGAAAGATAGAGGAAAGATGAAGATAAGAATTTCAACCTTTCTAAATGGCTACTTGACAGGTTTTAACCTTTTAAGTCTGGTTCTCTAAAAAAAATTGGCTCCAAATCAGACCTATAGCTACATGTCTCTGCATTTCTTGTTCTAAATGTTATGCAACACTAGACCACATCTGTCCTTTGCCATACTATTCTTCAGAGAAGACATTGTTATTTTTTCCTATTTGGTTCCTGTCCCAAAGCTGCATATTTTTGCTTTTTGATTTCAAATGAATGAGTGCTAAGTGGCATATTACATAAAGTTTATGACATTGGAATCAGGAACAATTATCTTTAAATATTTCCTTGTATATATACTAGCTGAAAAACACTGTCTTAAGTAATTTGGCCTCTCAGATTTATCTTCCAAATAAAATAGTGAGATTAAGATAGCATACATCTCACAGGATTGTTGTGAGAATCAAGTAGTAGAATAGTTTAAAACACTTAAATAACAATGTTAGTTTTTACAGAAATACAAGTGAACATTGGAACCCCAGGCTGCAGGCAGTCTTTTCCAGAGACAGTGGCTTCAGTAATATACATATATATCCCCACATATTATATAAATAAATATATATATGTGTGTGTGTGTGTATTATGCATAATACACAGATAGATAGACAGACAGACAGACAGATAGATAGATAGATAGATAGATAGATAGATAGATAGATAGATTGATTGATAGATAGATATCCATATGTATCAATGTTTCTATTTAGTGATGTTGTGAATAAAATCCTGGACCCAGTGTCATAAAGAACTGAATTCAAATTCAGCTACAGACATTTATGGTATCTTGAGCACATTACTTAACCAATTCCTGCTCAGGTTCCTCATATATAAGATGGAGATAATTATAGCATCTATCTCCTAGGATTGTTGTAGGGTTAAAATTGAATGACTCATATGAAGCAATTTGTAAACCTCAAAGGGTTATTAGCAGCAGCAACATTGCTATTAATTTGGCATTTTTATTCTTTATTATTCTTTTTTCTTGCCCTTCTTACATATTTCTTTTTCTACTATTGTCAGTGGTTTTTCTAGGGGAAAAAATCTTGTATCAGAATTAGTAAAAGTGGCAGTTGAGTGCTAGTTTAGTGTTTAAGGGTGGTATTTGAAAACTAATATGTTATGAACCCAAAATATTTAATGCAGTAGGTTTTGAAGTAGAATCACTTTGGGTTCAACAAAATAAAGGCCACTGAAGTGGAGGCTTACCTAAATAATACTCAGTAAAATAGAGGCTTGTCTTCACTTGGAAAAATCTGGATTTGAAGTTGACAGGAGTCCAACTATTCGAGGTGGTCTTTCTTGGAAAACTCCCTCAGAGAACTTTTAGAGAACTTCCCTGAAGACAGATGGGATTGCAGGTCAGAGTCAGTTCATCAGTCTTATCTGGGTCATCAATTATTGATTTTTTAAAAAATAGAAATACTCTGAAGTTCAAAATTCTGAGCATAATGATTTATTTGCAAATTTAGAAATTGTCAAAAACAATTGGATTGTTTGACTCTTTAGTATTCAGAAACAACAGAGTGATTTACAGAACTGATTTTTAGAGTTGCAAGAAAGATATTACAAATGACAAATGTCCTAAGACACTTGTTTTTAACATTATTTAATTAGACAAAACAGGTCACTTGACCTGTGGTTGGGCCAAGTGCAGGTAGAAACAGCCTGAATGTAAATAGCCAATATTTTGGACATAATCATAATGGGTGTATAATAGGACATATCAAAGGTTGGATACTTATTAGATTCATTATTCTATTGGGCAGGAGTCTACATCTATCACCTTCCATATCAGGATTTATTGCTTTAGATGAAAAGCTGTACAGGTCATGTCTGGAGCTAACTGCAGAGAATAACTCAGATTAAATAATCAGGGAAAGTCTATGCCACCGACGGTGAAACTTTCAGAGTTGGAGTGCAGGACCCTGACACTCCCCCCCAGACTGAGTGCTGTGCCCACTTCCCCAGAGATTGAATGACATACTCCCCCAGAAACCAAGTGATCCTGCCCTCCCTGTCCCTCACCACCTCCTTACTCCAAACAGGGGAGTGAGGAAGCAGTCCCATTAGGCTGTTGGGCAGGTGGGCAGGTGATTGGAGGTGCATATGGAGAAAGGGAGGGGAGTGCCCTGAGCACTCCAATACCCTCCAGCTCTGCTCCCCTTTAGATATGTGCCACTGTGTGAGCTATGTTTCCCTCAAATCTACCTCCTCTCCAACCATACCACAAGAATGACCTTCACCACAGACACAATAGGCAATCTCAATCTGTTCTGTATCCTGTGCTGTGTGAGGAAGCACTCATATTGGGATGCTGATTAGAGGGGTGGATAAAATAAGGAATATCCTCAGGTGCATGGAGAAGGGGAAGGGAATGGCTACATCCAAATTCTCTCTGGATTTCTATTAAAAAAAACTGTAGGCATGCCCACAGAGAGGGCCTTGTGTGTCCTTCATGATACATGTGTCATAGGTTTACCATCACTGATCTATGTCAATTTTATGTCTGCAGCTGCTTAGTTATGGAAAAAACAACTTAGCCTTTCTGCTAAAAAGAACTTAGCTCTAGAGATAAATTATCTTAATATTTAGATTAATAAACTACCATTCAGTATTTCTTTAAGGATCTCTTATCTATCTATATCTATCTCTATGTATATATCTACATCTATCTAAATGTATATAGATCTATCTATTGATCTTTAACTCTATATCTCTATCTCTATGTGTATATTTCTATTTCTATATTTTCTAAATTCAAACAACTTATCAGAATGTTAATTTCTAATCATATAACCAATTGACTTTAACAGTTCACTAGACCTGGATTGGGGGAGCAAGAGTTTAAATTTAGCTGCAGAATCTCCCTGATACTTTGCAAGTCACATAAACCATTTCCTTCAGTTTCCCAATCTGTAAAATAGGGAAAATAATAACACCTATCTTTTAAGGTTGTTTTGGGAAAAAAAAAAAACAAGAAAATGTTCATAAAATATTTCTCCAGGCTTAAAGAGGTATGTGAATTATAGCTATAATTATTCTTATAGATTATAATATGAAAATATAAAGGTATCATCTTACAGCTCAAGATGGATGTAGAGAATATAAAGAAGCAACTGAAAATGGTTATTACTGAAAAATGAAATAAGCATAGCCATAAAACCAAAATACATCATAAAAGGGAATTCTTAATCCCTTTCTCTAATTTCACTGGGGACTGGGAGGTCCTTTTACCATAGAGATGTGTAAAGATGTACCAGCCCATAGGAAAAGGAAGTAGAAACCAGAAAGAGACCAGTGCAAATCAGTAGAGACAGGAAGTAAGGTAAGAAGGGGATATAAAAAGCCAGCTTGAGGAGTGAGAGGGGCTTTTTAACCTCTTTTGGTAATTAATTGGTGGTTGGGAGATTGATAGATAGATAGATAGATATTGATTCTGCCTGGTGATCTGAAATGAAGGGTGATCAGTTGAACTTTAATGGAAGTTATAGGTAGTTATAGGGCAACTAGTTATGTATTAGGCAATTTCTTTCTCTACCTCTTTCCTATATCTCTCTCCTTTACTATATTCTTTTACTGTCTCTATTTGAATGAAACAAGTTATCAATTGTTAAAAGCTGTTAGAAGTTTTCTTTTCTCTGGTTTAAATTGATAATTTATAGCTCTACGATATTCTCATTAAAAGTTATTAAAAGCTGTTCTCTTATTTTGCCAAAATTCCTAATGTAACTCTTATAACACACTGAGTCAATTTTAAATCAATCTGTGATGGCAGCTATTTAAGAATTCCCTCCAATGATGATGATTGCAACCCACCCATATTTACCTATGCTATTTGATTTCTGTCCATGGTTTCCCATAATTTCACCACTAGTAATCTACTGAATATGCTAGAGGTTTTCTTAGCTACTAATTTCACTGCCAGGATAAAAATTAAACAAAATAAATATTTATATATCATTTCTCATCTACTTCCTAACATATGCTTATATAATGATATATTTTATTCAGATTATTTTTCTGTTCCTTTATAGTTAAATAAAAACACCAAAAAATAAAAAATGACAGCATTTTATAATTTAGAATGAATTTCTATACTTAAATATTCACATTTATACTTTCCTAAAGGGATATAAATGATCAAATGACCAATAAGGGACTGTTAAGATCCTGTTCGAAGACCTTCAAGCATGAGGAAGCAATCACCACTCATGGAAAGTTTTTGGACATCAAGTCATTTACTTTTTTGAAACTATTCCAATTGTTCCTGGATTTGCCCTCTGCATCCAAAAAGAAAATAACATGCTTCTTTCAGATGACTACAATGCTGATGGTGTCTGTTGTACAAATAGCCTGCCACTGCTTTGATTCTATTGCACCAGGAAACAAACTTACCAGGAAATGAGTAGAAGAATGAGAAATTGTGGACATGAAAAACGTAGGAGAAGAGTGTTCATATAATCTTTGCCAGAGCTATAGTTATGAGATAAGCATGAGACTTTGTTGCCAAGAGGAGTGTGTAAGTAGGTCCTGATTAAATTTGCAAGAGAGATCTAAGATGCCAATACTAGTCTTCTGGTTTAATGTAATTGCTCTGCCCAACATTCTATACTGTCTCTTAGTTATTCTGAATTACCTGAATAATAATAATGATAAGGAGATAGTTTTCTATCTAATTAAGAATCTTAGAATTATTAGAAAATTAAAAATGAAAACTTAGTTGATCATATCTCAACTATTACCAGATTCATCTAACAATCTGTAATGCTCACAAAAAATCATAAGTTGAAAGAAATCACCAAGAAAACAGATTTTAGCAAATATTTGATGGTGTTTCTCATGGAAATATGGTGTTCAAAATGGAGAACTATAGTCAAAAAATAACATATACTATTTAGAAAAAAAGAGTTTATAATACTCAAAATACGTCCAATAATAAGCTCTCATTTTGGATACCCCATTTGGGAATGGAAATTTTAAATAACAATAAATTAAAAGAAAAGTAAACAATTGTATACTTGATCTCTGAGTCAAAGCATACAATTATAGGTTTAATAGAAAGAGGAACGATGTCTAACATTAATATGAAAGTACTAATATCTGCTTTCAATTAGTAGAAGAGCTATCATGTTAAAGGGAAATAAGATGTGCTTTGCCTAATTATAAAACACAGAAATTGAAGCAAGGTAGAAGTAGCAAAGAGGCAAATTTCCACTAAATAAAGGAATTCTTTTTTGATGATAAAGTAGTCTTGACTTTTATAAGAGGGATGGAGGTCTTTAATACTGGAGATTTCCCCAAAGTGATTGAATGATCTTTGTCATGATACTTTCCAAAGAGACTCCTGATCAGATAGAGTTAAAACTAAAATTTTTTTTAATGTGGTTTCCAAAACAAAGTCTCTGAAATTATATGAAAGTTCCCTTACAGCAGTTCAAATATCTTATCTATGATTGTATGTTGCTACAAAACAACTTATAGATGATAACAAGGACTTGAAGAGAAGATGGACTCTACATATTTTAAAATAACATCTACTCTTATGGGGATTGAAAAACCTATGAAATTACAACTTTTGAACATGACCTTAGAAGAAAGAGTTGAGGAGAAAGGAAATAAGAGGTAAGGATTAAGAAAACTAAAAACAGGCTTGCTCTCTCTCTCTCTCTCTCTCTCTCTCTCTCTCTCTCTCTCTCTCTCCATATATTATGTATATGAATATATAATATATACATACACATTTATTGTAATAACTGTAATTTGTTCTCCTTGTCTGTATCATCAATAAAGGTATCTATAACAGATGGTCTACTAGTCTAATGTTTAAGGTGCCCTAAATAAGCTCATCAATAGCTATCAGCTTTCAGTTCTTTGCCACTTTTGGTAAATATAGTGAGTTTTGAATTGAAATTGGAAACAATGGAGTTTCTATTTCATTCAATCCTCCCTACTTTAAAAGGTTGAATGAGATACCAATTAGTATACCAACTGACAGGGAAATTAAACACCCATAAAATAGTACTTAAAAGCCATGTTCTATAAAAAGTTTAGCGCTGTGTTTAAGTTAGATGTTCTCTCAGAAAGCCAACAAAGAGGAAATTTTATCAGTGATCATGTATAACCATAATCATGTGATAATGGGATATTTTTGTTTGTGAATGCAATTAAGCAATAGGGAAATATCATGTCATACACATAGCATTTGTCATAAATTAGTTATTTTTGACAAATACTATGACTTGACTTGACTTATATAGTATAAATGAACTCCATCAAATATAAAGCTGCAAAGACAATAAAAAAGGTCATTGTGAAGAAAGATATTTTTTTAATTCTTGCATTTCTATCTCCAGCATCTAATAGTATTATATTTAGACTCAAAATTGCCACCTGAATAACAATGGGGAAATAACTTCATATATTTACCTCTTGGTTTCATTGTTCATCTATCTATCTATCTGTTCACTTTTATTAGTTTATATTCATGTATTTTAGTTAATTCATCTATTGATTCAGTTATTTATAACATGTAGTTATGTTTTTACATCTGTAAAATGGGAGAATTGGAATACAAAAAGTTTAATTATCAGATGAATGGAGAGGTCAATTTATTTCTTGAGTCTTGAGGCACTGCAACATGTGTATTCTGAAAAAGTGACCCCCAGAGGTAATGTATAGCCCTGAATCTCTGATTCCATGATGAAAATAGCTGAATTTTATCTGGACTCTTCAAGAGGCAATGTGAAACTCAAGATTGAAAATTAACCAAAATAGACTTTGAGGTCGAGAAGACTCAGATTTTTATCCCATTTCTGAAATATATTTATAATTTTACTTTGAACAAGTCATTTTAACTTCCTGATACTCAGAGCAACTTTCAAAGACTCAAAGTTGCAAAACACATGCCAATCTAAATTAGTAGAGGGAGTTGTTTTTGTTTTTGTTTTTGTTTTGTTTTGCTGAGAGTTCACATATCTAAAACAAGAAAAACAAAATCAAGCACTTTAAAAAAATTTAATGCATCTTCTTATAACAAACATAGGAAATAAATAGTATCATAAAACAAGAGCTAGATGAGATTACAGAGGTCATGTATCCTAAAATTAATTTTTGAGATAAAGAAAAAGAGACCCTGGTTGATTAAGTAAGTCACCTGAGGTCACATTTGTAGTAAGTATCAAAGGTGGCATTTGAATTTGATCTTCCTACTAGAGATGAAGGTCTTTCCACTGTGCTTCACACTGAAAGTAGTATTTTATTTATTTATTTTTTATGGGTAAAGGAAGAATTTATTAGCAAATGAGATAGGGAGCACTATAGGATATAGAATGAATAATTTTATCATAATAAATATAAAAGGTTTTGTACAAACTAAAATAATACAATGAATATTAGAATGAAAGCAGAAAACTAGGAGGCATTTTTAAAAATCACAAAGAAAACCAGATTGACAGTTTCCAAGATGAAAAGAGAAATCTCACCTCCAAAGAAGAGGAAAACAAGGCAATCATCAAAAACCATTATGCCCAATTATATGGCAACAAATATGGCAATCTAGGTGATATGGATGAATATATACAAAAATATAAATTGCTAGATTAAAAGAAGAAATAGATTACCTCAATGACCCCATGTCAGAAAAAGAAATTGAACAAACCATCAAAGAACTCCCAAAGAAAAAATCACCAGGTACAGATGGATTCACAAATGAATCCCATCAAACATTCAAAGAAAAATCAATCCCAATATTATACAAACTCCTTGACAAAATAAGCAAAAAAAAAGTTCCACCAAATACCTTTTTTTCTGAGCTTAGAAATAAAAAGAGAAATTTATTAATTTGGAATGCATGTTGAATTTGGCTGGGGGGACAGTGTGCAGGGATTTGACATTACCTCTTAAGAGAGGATGTATTTTCTTTTTCTTTTTTCTTTTACTTTTAAACATTATTTTATTTGGTTATTTACAAACATTATTCATTGGAAACAATGATCATTATCTTTTCCTCCCCCCCCCCCCAATGCCCTCCCACCACTTCTCCCATAGCCGGCACACAATTCCACTGGGTTTCACATGTGTTCTTGGTTCGAACCCATTTCCATGTTGTTGGTATTTGCACTACAGTGTTCATTTAGAGGCTCTACTCCGTCATATCCTCTCAGCCCCTGTAGTCAAGCAGTTGCTTTTCATCGGTGTTTTTACTCCCACAGTTTATCCTCTGCTTGTGGATAGTGTTTTTTAGATCCCTGCAGATTGTTCAGAGACATTGCATTGTCCCTAGTGGAGGAGACCATTACCTTCGATTGTAACACAGTGTATCAGTCTCTGTGTACAATGTTTTCCTGGTTCTGCTCCTTTCTCTCTGCATCACTTCCTGGAGGTTGTTCCAGTCTCCATGGAATTCCTCCACTTTATTATTCCTCTTAGCACAATAGGATTCCATCACCAACATATACCACAATTTGTTCAGTCATTCCCTTTCTAAGACCTGCTCAGAAACAGCTGTGGGGTCCGTGAAGTAGCCACCTAAAAGCCCATAGGGGGAGAGAGAGGAGACCGAGCACGCAAGAAGGACAAAGAGTCTGTCTGATTGCAGCAAGGCTCGGCTCGGCTCATTTATTGCAGGCGCAAGGCAGGAATATATACACTTAAGGTAGCAGGGGGATGGTGGTGATTAAGGATGGTTTGTACCAGGAGGGAACATGAAGAATTGTCATGGTTTGTGGCCATTGGACTTAGCGACGTCAGTTTCCAAGAGATAACCTATTTGATCATGTTCTCAGAAACCCTTATCTCATTCCTGGTCATAAGTTTGTCTCCACACATAGTCTCTGATAATTATCTTATTCTTGGTCATAAGTTTTTGCCCCATACATGGTCTCTGACAATTCCCCAATTGAAGGGCATCCCCTCATTTTCCAATTTTTGGCCACCACAAAAAGGACAGCTATGAATATTCTTGTACAAGTCTTTTTCCTTATTATCTCTTTGGGGTACAAACCCAGCAGTGCTATGGCTGAATCAAAGGGCAGACAGTCTTTTATCACCCTTTGTGCATAGTTCCAAATTGCCTCCAGAAGGTTGGATCAGTTCACAACTCCACCAGCAATGAATTAATGTCCCTACATTTACTCATCCCCTCCAGCATTCATTACTTCCCATAGCTGTCATGTTAGCCAATCTTCTAGGTGTGAGGTGATACCTCAGAGTTGTTTTGATTTGCATCTCTCTGATTATAAGAGATGTAGAGCACTTTTTCATGTGCTTATTAATAGTTTTGATGTCTTTGGCTGAGAACTGTCTGTTCATGTCCCTTGCCCATTTATCAATTGGAAAATGGCTTGATTTTTTGTACAATTAATTTACCTCTTTGTAAATTTGAGTAATTAAACCTTTGCCAGAGGTTGTTATGAAGATTGCTTCCCAATTTGTTGTTTTCCTTCTGATTTTAGTTATATTGGTTTTGCTTGTACAAAAGCTTTTTAATTTGATGTAGTAGAGATTATTTATTTTACATTTTGTGACTCTTTCTACGTCTTCCTTGGTTTTAAAATCTTTCCATTCCCAAAGGTCTGACATGTATACTATTCTGTGTTTACCTAATTTACTTATAGTTTCCTTCTTTATGTTCATGTCAGTCACCCATTTTGAATCTATCTTGTTGTAGGGTGTGAGGTGTTGATCTAATCCTAATCTCTACCACACTGTCTTCCAGTTTTCCCAGCAGTTTTTATCGAATAGTGGATTTTTGACCCAAAAGCTGGGATCTTTGGGTTTATCATATATTGTCTTGTGTGGGACAGAAATCACTTTAAAAGTCTGATATATATAAATTTAAGGTCGCCAAGGAATACATCTATGTAATTCCTAAATGAAAACTCAAGTCAGCAGTCAACCTTTTATGGAGTTTAATTACAAACAGGAGGAAGAAAGGTATTAGAGATAGAGAGAGAGTGGGAGAGAGAAAGGGGAGAGAATGGAATAGGGCTTAAATACCCCTTGTGTTTAGGCTGGGCCAAAAGGCCCAAGCCCTTAGATAGCTGAGGCAAAGAAAAGAGATCAGTCCCTATCACTCACATGACCAAAATGGAGAAACAGTCTCAGGGGCCTCCACCTCCAGCTTCCTTCAGAGCCAGCTTCTCAGAGCACAACCTCTCCAACCAACCACCTCTCCAACCAACCACCCCTAGTCCTCAGACCCCGCTATCTTTAAGGAAACCATCCAAGTTCCCTCCCCTCAGTTCTCACATCTATCAATCACTGTCCATGTATTCCCTGTGCCAATGGTGGCTCTACCTTAACCCAGGACCGCCCAGACGTCTGTGGCTTTGCACATGTCTGTTGAAGGCCATATTCTCAAATAATTAAATCTTGATCCTTTGCTGCAGCCCTTCCTTAATCCTGTTACCCTGAGTAGGGTGGCGATTGGAATAATTAAATTTTGATCTATGCTGCAGCCCTTTCCATTGTTCAGCAAAAGTTTTCTGTCCTAAAGTAATCTTAAAAAGGAAGGAGGAGGAACCTCCCTTGCAAATGGGGTTCACATTCCAATGGTGAAATTTCCAACATTCACAAGTCTAAGAAATTTTAAGGTTTACACTTGCTGAGGTCACTTGCCCCAAGTCTATTCCACTGATCCTCCTTTTTGTCTCTTAGCCAGTACCAAATTGTTTTGATGACTGCTGCTTTGTAATATAGTTTGAAATCTGGGACTGCAAGGCCCCCTTCCTTTGTATTTTTTTAAATTATTTCCCTGGATATCCTTGATCCTTTGTTCTTCCAAATGAACTTTGTTATGTTTTTTTTTTTCTAAATCAGTAAAGAAATTTTTTGGAAGTTCTATGTGTATGGCACTAAATAGATAAATAAGTTTGGGTAGTATGGTCATTTTTACTATATTGGCTCATCCTACCCATGAACAGTTAATGTTTTTCCAATTGCTCAAGTCTAGTTTTAATTGTGTGGAGAGTGTTTTGTAGTTGTGTTCATATAGTTCCTGTGTTTGTCTCGGAGATAGATTCCTAGGTATTTTATTTTGTCTAAGGAGATTTTGAATGGGATTTCTCTTTCTAGTTTTTGCTGCTGAACTATGTTGGAGAGGTATAGAAATACTGATGACTTATGCTGGTTTATTTTGTATCCTGCAACTGCTAAAGTTGTTGATTATTTCGATTAGCTTTTTGGTTGACTCTCTAGGATTCTTTAAGTAGACCATCATGTCATCTTCAAAGAGCGATAGCTTAGTCTCCTCCTTGTCTATTTTGATGCTTTCAATTCCTTTTTCTTCTCTAATTGCTACTGCTAGTATTTCTAGTACAATGTCAAATAGTAGAGGTGATAGTGGGCATCCTTGTTTCACTCCTGATCTTATTGGGAATGCATCTAGTTTATCCCCATTGCAGATGATATTGGCTGATGGTTTTAGATAAATACTGTTTATTATTTTTAGGAATGACCCTCCTATTCCTATGCTTTCTAGTGTTTTCAATAGGAATGGATGTTGTGTTTTATCAAAAGCTTTTTCTGCATCTATTGAAATAATCATGTGATTTTTGTTGGTTTGCTTGTTGATATGGTCGATTATGTGGATGGTTTTCCTAATATTGAACCAGCCCTGCATCCCTGGTATAAATCCTACTTGATCATGGTGGATAACCCTTCTGATCACTTGCTGGAGTCTTTTTGCTAGTATCCTATTTAAGATTTTTGCATCTATATTCATTAGGGAGATTGGTCTATAATTTTCTTTCTCTGTTTTTGATCTGCCTGGTTTTGGAATCAGTACCATGTTTGTGTCATAAAAGGAGTTTGGTACAACTCCCTCTTTGCTTATTATGTCAAAAAGTTTGTATAGTATTGGGATTAACTGTTCTCTGAATTTTTGACAGAATTCACCTGCAAATCCATTGGGCCCTGTGGATTTTTTCTTAGGGAGTTCCCCAATGGCCTGTTGGATTTCATTCTCTGATATGGGATTACTTAAGAATTCTATTTCTTCTTCTGTTAGTCCAGGCAGTTTGTATTTTTGTATATATTCGTGCTTGTTGCCTAGATTGCTGTATTTATTGCCATATAATTGGGCAAAGTAATTTTTAATGACTGCCTTGATTTCCTCTTCACCGGAGGTGGTGTCCCCCTTTTCATCTTTGATCATGTTAATTTACTTTTCTTCTTTCCTTTTTTAATTAGATTGACCAGTACATTGTCTATTTTGTTTATTTTTTCAAAGTACCAGCTTTTAGTCTTGTTTATTAGTGCAATAGTTCAATCACTTTTAATTTTATTAAGTTCTCCTTTAATTTTTAGGATTTCTAGTTTGGTTTTCTGTTGGGGGGTTTTAATTTGATTGCTTTTGAGTTTTTTTATTTGCATTTCCAATTGATTGATTTCTGCTCTCCCTAGTTTGTTAATATATGCACTCAGGGATATGAATTTACCTCTGATTACTGCTTTGGCTACATCCCAAAAGGTTTGAAAGGATATCTCATCATTGTCATTTTCCTTGATGATATTATTGTTTCTGTGATTTCTTCTCTAACTAAAAGATTTTGGAGTATCATATTGTTTAATTTCCAATTAGTTTTTTATTTTGTTTTCCACGTACCACCACTGATCATTATTTTTATTGCCTTGTGATCTGAAAAGGCTGCATTTATTATTTCTACTTTTCTGCATTTGTATGCCACGTTTCTGTGACCTAGTGTATGGTTAATCTTTGTGAATGTGCCATGTGGTGCTGAGAAGAAGGTGTATTCCTTTTTGTCCTGTTTATTTTTCTCCATATGTCTATTAACTCTAATTTTTCTAAGATTTCATTCACTTCTTTTACCTCTTTCTTATTTATTTTTTGATTTGATTTATCTAAATTTGATAATGATTGGTTCAAATCTCTCACTAATATGGTTTTACTGTCTATTTCTTCCTTCAATTCTCCTAGTTTCTCCATTAGAAATTTGGGTGCTTTATTATTTGGTGTATAGATGTTGATTAGTGATATTTCCTCATTATCTAAAGTCCCTTTTAACAGAATGTAATTACCTTCCCTATCCCTTTTAATCAGGTCTATTTTTGCTTTGGCTTTATCAGATAGCATGATTGCAACTCCTGACTTCTTTCTGTCAGTTGAGACCCAGAATGTCTTACTCCAACCTTTAATTCTGACCTTGTGGGTGTCTACCCGCCTCATTTGTGTTTCTTGAACACAACATATGGTAGGGTTTTGGATTCTAACCCATTCTGCAATTTGTCTACATTTTATGGGTGAGTTCATCCCATTCATGTTCAAAGTTATGATTGTGACTTGTGAATTCTCTGGCATTTTGATATCCTTCCCTAATTGATGAAAGTAGTATTTTAACAACTTATATATGATAAAATTGAAAGCTGACAAGTTTGAGTGATTTGACTATGTCCAATGATTTTTCATGTATCTTGTATCTGTCAGATTTAGAACTCAAAAATCTGCATTACTACTTGAAATTCAGTGATTTTCCCATGGTTTAACACATACTTTCATGAAGGAAGATAAACAAAAATGAACCTGGACTTCATACATCAAACAATTTTTAAAATATGTTTTAAATTTTAAAATATGTTAGACTTCATGACACAGACAATATAATAGTCAACTATGTAATCATATAATAATATGATATATTATATTATATATTATATTATATATATATATAATAAATCATGTCAACTACAACCATTTTATGCTAATAATTGTACAGGCACTGTGTTGGGTCTTTTACAATTATTATTTCATTTTATTCTCACAATAACACTGATTTTAAGTATTATTATTATTATTATATTTTTTCAGATAAGAAAAATAAAACAAAGGGAGTTTAAGTGACTTGTCTAGAGTCACAGTTAGTAAGTGTCAGAGGCTAAATTTGAACTCTGAGTTCAGGCCTGGCACTATCCATTGCTCTATATAATGATCTTATAAATTTTCATCTCTAGTCAGAAAACTCAGCTTTGACAAACACGTTTTATTAGAATCATATATATTTATATGTATATGTATATATTATGTATCATAAGTACAAAACACTTTTTACATGAATAAAGTCTAAATATTTGAAAAAATAATTGCTCATAGGCAAGCCTAGTCAATAAGATAAAATGATAATTCTTACTAAATGTATGTATTTATTCTGTGCCATGTGAATTATATTGTCCAAAATTTCACTCCTACACTTAGAAAAATAAGGACAAATTTCAACTGGAAGAAAAAAAGACCTTGAATATCAAGAAAATCAATTAAATATAAATATGAAAGGTGGCTTAGCTGTACCAAATTTCAATCTATATTCTAAATTGGCAACCATCAAAACAATTGGCTAAGAAATAGCTAAGAAATAGAGTTGAAAAGTCATGGAATAGATTAGTTCTTCAATGTGTAATGAGAAATTATCATAGTAAAGCAATGTTTGAAAAAAACAGAGATCAAAACTTTTGGAAAGAGAACACACTATTCAACAAACACGGCTAAGAAAATTGGAAAATAGAATAGCAGAAATCAATCAAAAGCTATACCAGGATCAAAATAAGTTAAAATGGACACAATATTTACAAATAAATGGTGATACCACAAGTAAATAAGTGGAACACAAAGTAGTTTACCTGTCAGACCTATGAATAAAGGAATACTTTAGGTCAAAACAAGACACAGAGAACATTATGAAAGATAAAACACATAATTTGTATTACATTAAAAATTTTCTGCACAAACAAAACCAATATAAACAAGATTAAAAAGGAAACAAGAAGCTGGGGGAAAAATCTTTATAGCCAGTCTCTCTGTCAAAGGCTTTATTTCTCAAATATATAGAGAATTGAGTCAAATCAGAATACAAAGCATTTTTCAATTGACAAGTGGTTCAAAGTATACTAACAGGCAATTCTCAGAAGAAGAAATTAAAACTATCTTTATTCTTATTAACTATATCTGAATTACTGATGATTAGAGAAATGCAAATTAACATCACTCTGAGGAACCACTTCATATCCATTTAAATGGCTAATATGACAAAAGAGAAAAGTGGTAAATGTTGTAGGGGATGTGGAAAAATTATGACATTAATACATTTCCAGAGGGGCTATGAATTGATACAACAGTTTTGAGAGCAATTTTGAACAATGTCCAAAGGGTGTTGTTCAAGCTGTGCATAAACTTTGACTCGCAATGTCACTGCTATGTCTGTATTACAAAGAGATTAAAGATCTCAGAAAAGAACTTACATGTTAACAAATAATCATTGTAACTCTCTTTTTGTTATTGCAGAAAATGTAACTGAAAGTATGTCCATCAGTTGGGACATCGCTTAACAGATTGTGGTAAAAAAATCATAGTGGAATAATGGAAAACTTTTGTGCCATAATAAATGACAAACGATATCATCCAAAAAAATCTGGAAAGATTTCTACGAATCAATGCAAACTGAAGTGAGCAGAAATATAAGAATGTTTGAACACAATAACAATAATGTATGATGATCAATTGTGAATGAGTTAACTATTATCAACAAGGCAAGCAACCAGGATAACTTGAAGAGATTCATGAACAAACAAAAAATAAGGATATTTATTGCATAGAAGAAAAAGATGGCTCCATTTTCCTTGTGCATTTTTCTCTAGGGTAAACAATATATGTCTTATTTCAAAACATGACAAACATAGAAATATATATTATATGATTACTTATTTACAAACTACATTATATTACCTGCCTTATTAGGGAGGGAGGGAGGGATGAGAAGGAGAGGGCATAGCTCACAAAATATCAGAAAATAGATATTTTAAAACATATTGACATGCAAAATAAATAAATAATTTACCTATCTGCTAAAAGAAATTATTTATTTTTATTTTTCATAGTAGCCTGGTGTAACCATGAAAATGTGGTTTGCCAAGACTGAATTGCCAAAACTGTAAAAGTTTTGGCCAAACTGTAAAGATAAATTTTAGTATCTTGATTTAAAATCTAAAATTAAGTAGTCACCATGGGAAAATTCCCAAATGTGAATATACCCAAGTCAGCTGGGTTTTATGGAGAATTTTAATTAATATAAATGAATAAATTAAGAGGAGAGAGAGAAAAAAAGAGAAAATTGTAGAAAGGGACTAGGCCAAATGTCCTAGGCCTGAGCCTAAGGGAGAGTGAGTCAGTCTTTATCACTCACCACAAGATCATCTTCAAGCAAGCTCCACTCCTCCACTGAACTTCTCAACACCTGAACTGAGTTCAGAGTCCCAAATGAATTAAATTGACCTCCTTTTAAAGATAATTTTCTCTTATGTTACCTCCCCTAAATTTTCACATCTACCAATCACAGTAAATGCTTTTCCCCAGGACTGCCCAATCTTAGTTCTCATCTTCTTTGGTTCTCACTTTCTCTGGTTAGATTAAAACTTCATACCTCTTTTGTTAAGCTTGCCTTTTGGAAGTTGCTTAACCTTTTAGTGATTAATTTAACCTTTATAGGTACTTAGCACCTTTTTGTATTAGACCTAAAAATAGACCACCTAGCTTAGGGTTTTGGCTTCACTATAAGTATGAGTTGGGGACTGTTCATTGTTCAATCAGGAGTTTGCAACTTTATCTTTCCCTAAGACAATGTATGAGTAGGGTGGAGTAATTTAAAAGTTCCCAATACATTCCAGACCAAGTACCTCCATTGTTAAAAATGGGGAATAGCTTAATTAAATCTTCTGAAGTAGAGTCTGAGCAGTTTTAAGATTCACACTGGTGAGGTTAATTCCAATCATTATGTGAAGCTCTTACAAAGCTGTGTGCCTCAAGCGAGCTAGTTTACCTTTCCCATATCAAGCAGGGATGGGAAGCAAAAAGTCTGGAGTTGAAAGTATTGTAGTATCTAAGGTCCTGGAGACATTTAAGCTAAATATGTCCAAACAGAATAATTATTTCTCCCAAAACCCACACCTCTTCTTCATTTTGTCAAAGATCCATTTTTCTAGTTTACAAAATTCAAAATCATTGATTATCCTTAACTACTCATTTCTTGCAACCCATATATTCAATTAGTTGTCATATCTTGTTTCTAGTTCCACATTATTTCTCATATCCAATTTCTTTTCTCCAATTATACTCTAAGTAACACATAAGTTTAGTTCCTCATCAGCTTTCACACCTAAATTATTTAAATGGATTTTTAATTGGTCTTCCAGACTCAAATTTCTTCTTACTTTCTCCATCATACATCCTATTGCTAGAATGATTTTTCTTAAATGCTGGACATGCAATGTTATTTCTCTATTTTCCTATCTTTAATGGCTCCTTATTTTGCTTTGATCAAATATAAACTCTAATTTACCTTTTGGAATCCTTCACAAAGTTCCTCCAGTACTTCTCTTTCCAGATCCATTTTACATTGATTTCACTCCTTCCTTTTCTCTGTGAGAAGCAGTTAGCATTCTCTATATTTATGACATATGATATATTTTATCTCTCTTATGTGCTTTTTCTCTGGTTCTCTTCCGTGCCTGGAATGCAATTTCTTCTCACCTCCATTTTGTACAATCTATGTCTTTTTATGAAACATAACCCAAGCATCACAATCTATATTTAGCCTTTTATGATGCTTCCCAGTACTACTGCTGTCTCTCTCTCAAACTCCCCTATGTTTTAAATGTGTATTTTCTCATTATTTATTTTACCAATTATATGTAATAAATTTCCATACAAGTTTTTCTAAGTTTTATATGATTGAATTTATCTATTGCCTTCACTTCCCTTCCCCCTCCACTATTGCCAGGTGATTCAATCTGGATTACACATGTATTATGTAATGATGAGTGTTTGAGAGGATTTTGAAATCTTTGCATCAGGGGTGAATAGCAGAAAACATTTTTTGGAGTGCAAGGCATCTCCAAACTGGTAAAGGAAAACTAAACTGAGAAAGATATATATGAAATTCTTTGCCCTTTGAGCTGAGTCCTTGACCTGGCAGGATGCATTTCCTAGCTGGAGGATTTAACCAAGAGCTACAAGAGAATATGTTGTTCCTGTATTCAATTTCTTCTATAGATCCATCATCTGTCTTTTATCTCCAACAATCTTTCATCTGAGGAGAAGATCCTTCAAACTCCAAAGGGGGGGGGGGAGTTGTGCACTCATGAAAGAGAGAGCCCAGCTCCCTTGCCCTTCCATCCCTCTTGTAACTATCTATTTATAGACTCTTTAGGCCAGATAGATAGAGAGATGCATATATATTGATTTGTGGGATTATTTAGTTGGGGTACACGATGGAGAAACCTGCGTCAAGTTAGTTATTTCCCTTCTAATTTTGGTTACATTGGTTTTGTTTGTACAAAAACTTTTTAATTTGATGTATTGATTTTACATTTTGTGACTCTTTCTAAGTCTTGCTTGGTATTAAAATCTTTCCCTTCCCAAAGGTCTAGCATGTATACTATTCTGTGTTCACATAACTTACTTATAGTTTCCATCTTTATTTTCAAGTAATTCACCCATTCTGAGTTTATCTTGGTGTAGGGTGTGAGGTGTTGATCCTAGCCTCATCTCTCCCACACTGTCTTCCAATTTTCCCAGCAGTTTTATCAATTAGTGAATTTTTGTCCCAAAAGCTGGGATCGTTGGGCTTCTCATAGACTGTCTTGCTGAGTTCACTTACCCCAAGTCTATTCCACTGATCCTGCTTTCTGTCTCTTAGTCAGTACCAAATTGTTTGGATGACCACTGCTTTATAGTATAGTTTGTGATCTGGGACTGCAAGGCCACTATCCTTTGCATTTTTTCCATTATTTCCCTGGATATCCTTGATCTTTTGTCCTTCCAAATTAACTTTGGAAGTTAATCTAACATTTTTTTCTAATTCTGTAAAAGTTTTTTGGAAGTTAGATGGATATGGCAATAAATAAATATATAAGTTTGATTAGGATGGTCATTTTTTATTATGTTAGCTCGTCCTACCAATGAGCAGTTAATGTTTTACCAATTGTTCAGATCTAGTTTTAGTTGTGTGGAAAGTGTTTTATAGTTGTGTTCATATAGTTCCTGTGTTGGTCTCATCAGATAGATTCCTAAGTATTTTATGTTGTCTAGGGTGATTTTTAATGAAATTTCTCTTTCTAATTCCTGATGCTGAGATGTGTTGGAGATAAATAGAAATGCTGATGACTTATGTGTGTTTATTTTGTATCCTGCAACTTTTCTAAAGTTGTTGATTATTTCCACTGGCTTTTTAGTGGATTCTTCAGGATTCTTTAAGTAGGCACTCATATCATCTGTAAAGAGTGATAGCTTGGTCTCTTCATTGCCAATTTTAATAACTTCAATTTCTTTTTCTTCTCTAATTACTACTACTAATGTTTCTAGTACAATGTTAAATAATCAAGGTGATAATGGTCATCCTTGTTTCACTCCTGATCTTATTGGGAATGCATCTAGTTTATCCCCATTTCAGATAATGTTTGCTGATGGTTTTAGATATATATTATTAATTATATTTAGGAAAGGCCCTTCTATTCCTATACTTTCTATTGTTTTTAATAGGAATAAGTGTTGTATTGTGTCAGAGGCTTTCTCTGTGTCTATTGAGATAATCATGGGATTTTTGTTGGTTTGATTGTTGATATGGTCAATTATGTGGATGGTTTTCCTGATATTGAACCATCCTTGCATTCCCAGTATAAATCCCACTGGATCATACTTGATAACCCTCATGATGACTTGCTGGAGTCTTTTTACTAGTATCCTAATTAAGATTTTTGCATCCACGTCCATTAAGGAGATTGGTCTTTAGTTTTCTTTCTCCATTTTTGACCTGCCTGGCTTTGGAATCAGTACCATATTTGTGTCATAAAAGGAATTTGTTAGAACTCCCTCTTTGCTTATTATGTCAAATAGTTTGTATAGTATCGGGATTAGCTTTTCTTTGAATGTTTGATAGAATTTATTTGTGAATCCATCAGGCCCTGGGGATTTCTTAGGGAGTTCTTTGATGGCCTCTTTAATTTGTTTTTCTTATATGGTATTATTTAAGAATCCTATTTTTCTTCTGTTGATCTAGGCAATTTATATTTTTGTAAACATTCATGCATATCACCTAGATTTGCATGCTCATTTCCATATAATTAGACAAAATATTTTTAATGATTGATTTAATTTCTTATTCATTGGAGGTGATGTCGCTGTTTTCATCTATATTATGGTTAATTTGATTTTCTTCTTTATCTTTTGATTTTATTAATTTCTCCCTTAATTTTTAGGATATCTAATTTAGTTTTCTTTGGGGGGTGTTAATTTGTTCACTTTCAAGTTTTTGGGTTTGCATGTCCAAATCTTTGATCTCTGCCCCTAGTTTGTTAATCTATGAACTCAAAGATACAAATTTTATCCTGAGCACTGCTTTGGCTGCATCCCATAGATTTTGAAAGGATGTCTCATTATTGTCATTTTCTTCAATGAAATTAGTAATTTTTTTCTAAGATTTGTTCTCTAACTAATTTTGGAGAATCATATTGTTTAATTTCCAATTAACTTTTGATGTGGCTCTCAATGTACCTTATTGATCATTATTTTATTGCCTAATGATCTGAAAAGGTGCTATTTATTATTTCTGATTTTCTGAATTTGTATGCCATGTTTTTATGACCTACTATATGGTCAATCTTTGTGAATGCACCATTTGCTGCTGAAAAGAAGGTGTATTCCATTTTGTCCCTATTTATTTTTCTCCATATATCTATTAACTCTAATTTTTCTAAGATTTCATTCACCTCTTTTACCTCTTTTTATTTATTTATGTATTTGTTTTATCTAAATTTGATAGTGGTAGGTTCAGGTCTCCCACTAGTATAGTTTTACTATCTATTTCACCATTCAATTCCACTAGTTTCTCCTTCAGAAATTTGGATGTTATACAATTTGGGGTATATATGCTGATTACTGATAATTCCTCATTATCTATACTCCCGTTTATCAGGATGTATTTACCTTTCTTATCCCTTTTAACCAGGTCTATTTTTATTTTGGCTTTGTCATATATAATGATTGCAACTCCTGCCTTCTTTCTATCAGTTGAGACCCAATAGGTCTTGCTCCAACCTTTAATTCTGACCTTGTGAGTATCTGCCCACCTCATGTGTATTTCTTGTAGACAACATATAGTAGGATTCTGGATTCTAATCTACTCTTCTATTCACCTAAGTTTCATGGGTGAGTTCATCCCATTCATGTTCAAAGTTATAATTGTCACTTGTGAATTCCCTAGCATTTTGATATATTATACTAGTTCTGTCCTTTCTTCTTTTGTTATATCCTTTTAAACCAGTGGTTTACTTTTAATCAATCCCCCTAATCCCTTCCCTTTATATGCATCCCTTTCTGGTACCTCCTTTTCCCTTTTTGTTTTTATTTTTTTAGCATTTGTTAAGTTCCCTCCCCCTTCTCCTTCCATCCATTTTTTTACTCCCTCTCCCCTAACCCTTTTAGTTTTTCCTTCTTGCTTACCCTGTAGGATAAGATAGAATTCAAGATCCCAATGGATCTAGATGCTCTTCCCTCTCTGAGTTGATTTCACTGAGAGTAAGGTTTATGTATTATCTATTAGCACTCTCTTCCTCTACTTCTTATTAGAGTATTCTTTCCCTCTCCTTCCCATGTGTATCTTTGTGTGAAAAAGATTATTCTATTTCAAGTATCTCTTGGTACCCTCTTCGATTCAACACCACCCTTTTTCTTTTTTTGCATAACATCCTAAATCCCTTAATGCCCCAATCTTTCCCTGAGTAGTTCTCTAATTACTATTATAATGAATACAGTTTTTGAGAGTTACAAATAACATTTTCCCCATATATTAATATATATAATTTGATCTAATTATAGCCCTTATAGAAGAGAGTTTGAATACAAAGAAAAAAACATTTTCTCCTTTTCCCTCTTTTTCTTAATTACCTTTTCATGTTTCTCTTGTTTTTTTGTTTGGATATCAAACTTTCCATTTACTTCTGGTCTTTTTTTAACAAATACTTTGAAATCTTCTATTTTTTGAATGCCCATACTTCCTTCTGGAAGTATGTAGTCAGTTTTGATGGATAGGTGTTTCTTGGTTGAAGACCCAGTTCTCTTGCCTTACTGAATATCATGTTCCAGGCCTTGTGGTCCTTTAGTGTGGAAGCTGCCAGGTCTTTTGTGATCCTAATTGCTGCTCCTTGTTATCTGAATTCTCTTTTTTTTTTTGGCTTCTTGTAGAATTTTCTCCTTAGCTTGAAAGCTCTGGAATTTAGCAATTACATTCCTGGGAGTTTTATTTTAGGGATTTAGTAAAGAGGGTGTTTTATGAACTCTTTCAATGTCTATTTTGCCCCCTTGCTCAAGAACATCAGGGCAGTTTTCTTGGATTATTTCTGGTAGTATGATGTGAAGATTTCTGTTTATTTCTGGTTTCTCAGGTAGACCAATGATTCTTAAATTGTCTCTCCTCCCTCTGTTTTCCTGATGTGTCACCTTGTCAGTGAGATATTTTATGTTTTCTTCTATTTTGTCAGTCTTTTGACTTTGCTTTATTAATTCTTGCTGTTTTGCAAGATCATTGATTTCCAGTTGCTGATTTTTGGTCCTTAAGACCTACTTCTCTGCTTTAACATTTTGATTTTCAGCTATAATTTTTTGGTTTTGTGCTATAATTTTTTGATTTTCTTTTTGAACCATATCCTACTTATCTTGCCAGAAGGCTTCCATCTTTGTGATGAGCTCCAATTTAAATTCTTCCAGAGATTGTGGACAGTTTCCATTTCTTTTAGAAGGTTTTGGATTTCCTTTTCTGGTATTTCCTCTGTAGGCTGTATTTTTCCTCCATAAAAATTATTCAAAGTCAACCCCTGCTTGTTTTGCTTGGTATTGGGAAGTTGTTCCTGGGATCTGTTTGCCATCACTTTGGTTGCTTTTCCTTCTTTTTCTAGTCAGATATCTGAGTGAGGAGGTCAGGCTATCTGTGTTTGGAACTAAGGAGCAAGGCTTTTGCCTGAGGCAAGCTCTCGAATTTCAGTAGCTGTGCTACCTTCCCAAGGGCACCCAAGGTCTGTGCTCCCCTTCCTGCTGGGGTCTTGGGTGTAACTGCTCTCAGGGGTATGTCTTTGGTGTCTTTGTCAGCTGCCAAGACCTAGAGGTGCCCCTTGCTCACCCCAGAGGTACCCCTCACTCACTCATTGATTCTGGCACACTGGCTCTGAGTGCCCAAAGTCTGTGCTCCCTTGCCAGCCCACTGGGGTTTCAAGTGTAACCGCTCTCAGGGGTAGGTCCTTGGTGGGCTTAGTCAGCTCCCAAGATGTAGAGGTGCTCCTTGCTCATTCTGGAGGTGCTCCTTGCTCACTCATTGATTCTGGCAAGTGCTGGCTTGAACTTTGGCTCTGTAGGTGGGGTGGGGGATGGAAGATCAGCTCAAGTTTGGGTGGGAGCTTTTTCATTCCCTTATAGTGTGGAAATGCCCAAATCCCACACACCTTCAATGCTGCACCCTAGTGTAGAGTCCCTGAATTCTTATGAGAATGGTTTTTGGGGGTCTTTTTAGGTCATCTATATTGGTGGGTCTGAGGAGGGGAAGTGTCCCATGTCTAGACTGCCACCATGCTTACCCAGAAGTGCTGGTTTTGTTAATATAATCAAAGTTATTCATTTTATAACTGGTAATTATTTCTATGTCTTATTTAGTGATAAATTCTTCCCTTCACCATTGATATGACAGGTAAACTATTCTATGTTCCTCTAATTTACTTGTAATATTACTTTTATATCTAAATCTTATACTCACTTTGAATTTATTTTGGTATTGATATGGGGTTACAATATTGATCTGCACTTAATTTTTGCCTTATCATTTTCTAATTTTCTCATAATTTGTTGTCAAATAGTGACTTCATATCTCCAAAGATTGCTGAGGTCATTTACCCTTCATCCATTCCATTGATCTACCCTTCTATTTCTTAACCAATACCAGACCATTTTGATGATTACTGCTTTATTGTACAATTTATGAGCTGATACCACTAGACTACGGTTATGTGTATTTATTTATTTATTTTTAAACCCTTACCATCTGTATTATAATGAATACTGTGCATTGGTTCCAAGGCAGAAGAGTGGTAAGGACTAGGTAATGGGGGTTAAGTGACTTGCCCAGGGTCACACAGCTGGGAAGTTTCTGAGGCCAAATTTGAACCTAGGACATCCCATCTCTAGGCCTGGCTATCAATCCACTGAGCTACCCAGCTGCCTCCCCCATGTGCATTTATGGACAACAAAGCTACCACAAATTACAGATCCACAGAAATTTTAAAAAAATCATTTATTAAGACAATATGCTAAACACTATCAATATGTATATATGCATATATATAATGTCACTATAAATTATATATATATATATACCATGTATGTCATTATATAAATATATAATCTAATTTAATCTTCATATGAATCCTGGTAGGTAGGTGCTATTATTATTCTTATTTATAATTGAGGAAACTGAGGCAGAGAGAAGTGAAATTATGGTGCAGGGACATAGCTGATTAGTACTTGAGGTTGAATTTGAATTCTGCTCTTCTTGAATTTAGGCTCATCACTCTCTCCACTGTGTCACTAGATTCATGATAATAATAATACTATAAACAATATAAAAATTTTAATCATTTTGGCATAAAGGATTGGCTGACAAGGATTGGACATGCTCTACATCATTGAATAGGGACACTGATATTGGTGAAATGATGAATCTGCCAGAACATTAGTATTTTGTTATCATCCAGACTCCCTTCAGAATAAAGAATCTATTTAGAATGTCAGCATGCTAAATGTTGATAGTAGAAATGGGGTATTATTTCTATATTTGAAAAAAAATGAATAGCATTATTTATGGAACTTCTTTCAAAGATGAAATGCTAACTATAGTACATTGTCAGATTCTAGAAGTTTAGCACTGGAATATTTCCATGGCCATCTTATTTTGAAAGCTTCCAATTCTATGAAATAAAAATATATTCATATATTTTTTCTAGGTATTTGAATATACTCACACATGCAAAATTCAGATTTTCTTATTTAATTTGATTTATATATATACATATGTATATCTTTAAGTCATCATGGTAGAGAATTATACCTATGACCTTTCAATGTTATGAATCTTTAAGAAAAATTCATAATAAACACTTTATTGCCAAACTAAAGATAACAGCATCAATTAATGAAAACAATATAAAGAGATCTAGATAATAGCTAAATGATAAACATTGATTCAACCCTAAGGAAATGGAACAATTTCAATCAGATTATCCAAATGTTTACTGATTTCTAGTATTTCATTTAAGGCAATTGGCCCAACTTTATTTTACATATGAATAAAACGCATATGTAAAAGAAAAGAATATGTAAATGGGACCAGATAAATTGCAACTGAGGTTTCTATCTCCTTTACTCTGGGTTCAATAACACACATGCTATAGGAAAGAAACTCCAGTACACTAAATTTGACTTTTTAAAATTTTAATTTGTATGCAGAAAGATTGATTCATAGAGAGGGTATTTTTAAATGAGAAGACTGAAAGTTGGATACAATGAATAAGAAGGTGAATATTACAAGGTTATGTTATTTTCCCATCACACACATTTGAACACAGCTGGCACCCTGAAGTCAGGGCCTGTGGCTGCTTGCACTGAAGGGTGCCTAACTTTTAACACTGCTCCCAACTGGCAAAAACATCAGTCTGAACAGTTGGAGCCTTGGTCGCTCTAGCAACCACTGACAAGCAGATAGAATATAAACCAGGACATCTGAGTCAGGAGGAGAATTACTATTACATTTGAATTGGAGTTTTAGGGAACTTGTCGGAATTTTTTAACATTTCAGATATGATATTTTTGGGGAAAAAAAGGAACTACTGAACTGTAACTGATCTAAAACATTAGTTTTAAATCATAACACTCTTCACCTATGATAACCCCAAATCTATGACATTTGAAGCAGTCAAGCATTCAAATATTTGAAGCAGCCAAGCTAAAGGTAAAAGGAAACTCCAAATGCAGGCTCTTATTTTTTAGTGAAGAAAAAAGAGCCAGTTAGAGTCACTTAAAGAAATATTCCTCATTCCATATCTCTCTCTCTCTCTCTCTCTCTCTCTCTCTCTCTCTCTCTCTCACACACACACACACACACACACACACACACACACACACACACACACACACACATACACACTTCTAATAATTTCATTAATTGTTAGTGGTACCTTTGACTTATAGATTTAAAAAATCTATGTTTTCCCCTCATTATACCACAAAACCAATGAAGCTGCACAATAATCAGGCCTTTCAGATCCCCCAGGAGCCATCATCACTCATCATCAGAATGACTTCCACCTTCTTTCCTTCAAGGAGACATTTTCTCCACAGGAATCTCATTACTGAGATTACTAGTCCTTTCTACAAAAACAAATACAGTTTGTTCCTAAGTTTCTTCCACTGCTTTCAGTAATAAGAGTATCCTAATTCAAAATTGATCCTCTTCACTGAAATATGTTTTACACAGAATTCCTTTGAAATAAATTACAATATTCTTTGGATTCGGTGTTTCTGTTCATCTTGTATTCTATGCATAAATCTTAATCAGAAGTCATTCTTTGAATGAAATGCACTTAAAATTGTTTCATTTACAATCAGCTCTATAAAAAATCTTGAAATTTTACATTAGATTGTAAATCTATAGCTAGGAAATTTGAAGGTCATCTATTTCAATTCTTTCATTTCACAAATAAACTAAGGTATATAGTAGCTAAGTGATTTATCTATTTCAATTCTTTCATTTCACAAATAAACTAAGGTATATAGTAGCTAAGTGCCTCATGAAGGCCCTAAGCATTAAGAAGTTAATTTGAATCTATGTTGACTGACTCCAGAGTGAATTGGTTTTCCATTATATCAGATTGTTCCTATATAATTTTATATTTCACAAATGTGGAGTTCAAAGATGACTAGCACATGATATTCATTTAATAGATAATGGAGTGATCTAACCAGGGTATTCTTAAACTTAAGAATATATCATAGAAGAACTCCCTTTCTCACAAAAGCTTATGGGAAAAATTGGAAAGCACTCAACAGGAATTATGCCAGACAAAATGATTCTCAAGTTACATTAAACATGCAGTAAATTGGCAAAGATGATAAAAGATGTGAATAGACATTGTTGTAGGAGTTGTGGGAGAAAGGGAACATTAATGCAATGTTGATTAAACTGTGAATTGGTCCAACAACACTAGAAAGCATTTTGGAATTATCCAAAGAATGTGACTAAAATATCAAGGAATCAGGTAGAGTATTCTCATTCCTTCTAGTTGCATATAAAGTAATTAAATAAGGATTCTGGAGGACAATTAATTTCTCTCCTAGTGGTCAATATCCTAATGACAATGCCTTATGCTTAGCTGAATTTATTTTTAGGGAGTATGAAATGGGAGCAGGGCAAACCTTACCAACATAGTTCTCTAAAATACAATAGTCCTCTGCTTTTAATCCCAATTAAGTAATTCTCAAATGCTTACTATCTAAAACAGCAGTGCTATAGTATATGAATCATTAGAATCATATTAAATTTCATAGATGTGAATAAGTGTAGCAATTATTCCCTCTCTTAAATTTGCATTTTTGTTCTTGATCAGTTGGAAGAACTACCTAGTCATCCCCTCAGTAAGTTAGATTTGACTTAATATTTTATCTGTCATGTAATAGAATCATGGTCATCTAGGTGTTGCAGTGGAAAGAATGCTAGGCTATGAGTCAGAAAGACCTGAGTTCACATCTAGACTCAGACACTTACTAGTCTGATGACCTTGGAAAAGTCACTTAACTCTGTTTGCCCTAGTTTACTCATCTCTAAATTAATCTGGATAAATCCAGGTCTAAGCACTCTAGTGTCTTTGCCAAGAAAACCCTTGTCTGAAAAAAATTAATAAGAATTAGCATAATATTTAAAATAAGGAATAGGATAGATACTTTTAACTTTTTTCTCATCAGAATTCATTTGAAGGATTTGGATCATTTTGGAATAATATAATTTCCTTCTTTTTACAATGAATATTACATTTTAAGGTTATGATTCATCATTGAAAATTATTACAAAATCAGAACTTCAGAAATGGAAAGGAACTCAGTGGGCCATCCAGGCTACTCTCTACCCAAAATAGAACCCATACCATGACTTCCAACAAATCATCATTCAGCTTCACCATGGGGTATTACATTTTCCAAAGATCACTGATATACTAGGCAGATCACATATAGTAGAATGAGATAAGGGTCATGATCATACTCAAATATATGCCATAAAAATCTCTGGTTAAAGCAATTGGAGATTTTTAGCATTGGGAATAAAAGCATTCATCTCCAAGATCTAAAAAAAGGTGACTAAATATAAGGGGACTTAGAGCTTTTCCAATCTAATTCCCTCAGGATGAGGAGACTGAGGTCAAGAAAAATAAAATTTACATGGAAAGTTAATATTAATCAATTTCTCTTTTTGGCCTCAAAATCAACCTTTTGATTTTAAAGCAAAAGTTCTTGTCACTGAAACTCTAAACATTATCTTCCTATAAGAATTAAAATTTGGACTCAGGTCCTTAGAAATTTTATAAGGTTTATTAGAATTACTTGGGTAGGTAAAGGCAGAGAGATAGAGAGAAAAGCCTACTGTAGCTTGCCACATGGCTTGTACCCCAGCAAGCATATTCCTTAGCAGGACACTGGAGACAGAGAGCCCTCTGCCTTGTTCTCTCCACCTTTTTAACTCCCCCCCTCTCTTTTGGGTCAAACTCAATCATGTTTGGATCAAACTCAGAGTCATATAACCCATGCAAGATGATGTAACTAGGTGACTAGCCTATGTGATATAAGTGATGTAGCTCCAGGAGCTCAGGAATGCAGGCAGAATCCCATGTGTGATCCTGAGAGAGGATTACCTTCACACATTTCTGAGGCCATGGATGGAATCCTACTTTCTTCTTTCTATTATTAGGGAAAACAATTCACCCTCCTGTGCAACCATTCTAACACTGGGTTGTTACTCCTAGTGTCTGGAAAACTTGCCTTTTGTCTTGTTGAGGTCTAAATTCTACAATCAGAGAAACTAAGGAAAATGAGATAGTGAAAAGCACAAATTGATGGAAGGGACAGTAATTCACTCTATTTATCCTCAAATCAAGAACCTCAGGAGTCTAACTCTGGACATGTTCAACCTCCTTAGAGTTGGGAGGCTAAAAGAACTATCCAGACCCCCATTGTGTATGCTTCTCTTCTTCTCTGACCTGCTTTTTGCTGTTTAATAAGCAACAATTATACAATTAAGGTAGAGTCTTCTGAGAATTTTAATCATAAAAATGGCAACCATGAATTGAGTCTGAATTCATCCTTTTTTGTCCTTTTTCTCAATTTTCCCACACACATGCAAGAAGTGTCTCATCCATAGAATACAAAAATTCAAGCCTTAGGTTCACACTCCTGGAAGCAGTAATGCAAAGGAAAAACTGCAAAGGAAAAACAGTTTCTTTTTTTGTTTTGTTTTCTTTCATTTTGTTTTGTTTTAGAAATTGGAAATACACACAGTATGAACTCTATCCCATCAGGATTTCCTTTAGATAGGCTGCTCATCTCCTGGGAGCAAGGGCTTCTCCCAATGGAGCCAAGAACAATAAAAAGCAAGCCATTAGCTTTTATAATAAATGGCTAAAAACTATGGATATAGCAGTTGGGGATCCCCTTTGGGTCTTTCAACTTTAAGGCACTGAAGAATTAAAATAGCCTATTGGATATAGAAATCCTAAAGAGTTATATTATGCAACATCTGTAAGGTGTCCTCTTAGATCCATTCACAATGATTCAATTAAATAGCCTCATCATTAATCATTCTTTCCTTACTTTTAAATTCTCTTCCAATCCCACAGTAAGTAGTCCCTTCCTCCCTTCTGGCCTCCCCCACCATTGCTTCATCTGTCTCTCCCCTTTTTTCTTTTCTGAGGCCCCCAAAAGAACCTCTCTTTTTCAGTCCCCATTCCATTGATCCCTTTACTTCTCCCTTCCACATATTCTTTTCACTTTCATGGTCACTTCCATTTTAACCCTCCACAATCCTCTACCCTCATACAAACCTGCCCCCTGCCTCAGCTTCCCTACTCACCCTTACTTCAACAGTACTTTGTCTTTATCCAGACTGTAGGCTCAGTAGTAGTGGATAATGACTCTGCTAAAGAGATGCTGCCTCTGCAGAAAAAATTGACATACATGACCAACATTAAGACAACACGTTATTTCATCGGTAAAGAATACTGTCCTATACTACCATATATAAATCATTTTTGGTTTGTTTATTTAAAGACCTTTTGTTGTAAAAAGTTGTGGTATAGAGCAGCCTATCTTACCCACCACTGTCAATACTATGTGTCCTCACTCAAAAATTTCTAGTTTGATATAAATCCCCTTCGCTGTTCTCTTCATTTGTATACTTTTATTTTGTGCATATGGAATTATACATCATTGGGTAAAACTGTTTAGTTTATTTATTAAAATTATAATCTTAATAAAAAGTCAATTGTGTGAAAAAATAGTTTTTAGAGGACATACAATGGAGATCTCAATAATTCTGAGGACTATGTGAGGTTATGTGATGCTAGGGAAACTTTACTAAAAAGAGTGAGGCACTACTCTATTTGCCCAGGAAATTGATATGATTTAGAATATGTTACTGAAGAGGCAATGGACATCTGAAACAGTTTTATGATCAAGTATGCAGTGCAGCTAAGTAATAGGCAGGTTAGATCCCATTAAACCCACTGATGTACATACCATATGTCTTCATTTCATGTATCATTCCACCCCAAAAATAAGAGGCTATTTTTGTAAGCATTGCCAGACCAGTGTCTTATGAATGTAGAACACATGAAATATATAACTGTTTATGTTTTTGAACAGTGTGAAAGGAAGGAAAAGTAAAAAATTTAATAGGAGAAATTAGAAAGAAAAAGTGAAGGAGTCATGGGAAAGGTAAATGCCAATCATGGCTCTTATTTTGGCATCTGCAGTTTAGGAACTTATAGCTTCCTTAAAAAGAAGTCAATAAAACTGACTCAGGCAACTGATTATTTCACTCACATAGAGAATATTTTTTGGAGGGGTATTAGTTTTTTTTGTTTGTTTTGTTTTTTTCTCCCTATGGAAGTTCAGATCATATAGCATTATATTGAAAGAGAAATAATTAGGAGTTTGGAAATAGAAATTGGAATATTAATAGTGACTCCAGCAGAGTTGGTACTTCTCACAATAACAACTCTAGTGATACTCATGGGAACTTTAGTAATTGCAAGGAATGCCAGAGAAAACATGATTCATGATGTTTTAAGGGAGGAGAAAGGGCTTTTGGATCTGATCTCATTTCCAAACTCAGATGTGTTAATCCCACTTTTACTAGTTCCTCTTTGGCGAACCTTTTCCCAGTTTGAGTGCCCAAAGGGCAAATTCAAGCTGTATATGAGCCCAAGGATTTCAGGAGAGAGTTGGGGGGAGAATGTGCAGCTTTGGGTGGCTGGACAGAGAGATGAGCCATAGGAAAAAATGTCTTTGGATTATGGGAAGAGGGGCAATGGAGCAGCTCCCAGGACAATCTTCACCAAATGTATTCTAGTTTCCCTCCCCCTAATTAAGAGCCTTGTGTAACCTTTCAGTGATTACTATGAGTGTATATTGGACCCTGGTGTTTCAGAACTGTCTTTAGGAGCAAATCTGATTATGAGTATACTATCTTTGGGTCTTTAAGTATGGTTGCAGTGTCAGGAAAGCCTAAACATACCTGTAAGTTTTATCCTCACTTTGAGTCCATGGGGCCTTTGACATTAGAACATCCATTCCTCCTAATCTCTGAATCCTCTATGAAATACTCAGGGAAAGATGTCTTACATAAAATCAGAGTCACAATGTTTTGTTTCTCAGATGGCTCTTTGTTTCTGAAATTACCTGAGGATTTTTTGTCTTTATTCCCACTTCTTCCTC
Organism: Monodelphis domestica; assembly: GCF_027887165.1. NCBI lineage: Eukaryota > Metazoa > Chordata > Mammalia > Didelphimorphia > Didelphidae > Monodelphis > Monodelphis domestica. Next base: position 149,844,093 of record NC_077229.1, read on the forward strand.
TTGACAATGAGGAGAGAGCACATTATCCTTTTGGAATTCCAGAAGACATACCTGAATCATTCTGCATCTCTTCTTCTAATATAGAGTTACTTAAATCTGTTGTTTCTGTTATTATTAGGACAAAAGTTGGACCATCACATTCTATATCTCATTATCATTTATCCAAGGAATCAATTGAAGACATATTTCCAATAACTGAACCATTCATTGATCAAGAAATAATAATTTCATGCAAATATCCATATGATTTACCAATTCTATTTAAAAAATAATGTTGTCAGGTCCAGAGGGGAAAACTGTTTATCATTTTGTGCAGGATTTGTGTACAATTATTTCTCATGTAATATCTAGGAATCTAGTGGTGCCAACTTTTGAAACTATCATCTCAGTCTCTAATGAGAGTACATATTATACAGTGGTAGATCTCCATTCTAATTTCTTTTCTTTTCCCATTCACATGAATTCTAGAAAAATGATTCCTTATTTGACAAGGCCTTTGACATATTCATAAATTCTTTAACTATCCTCTGCCTATACAAGACTGAAATATTACTAATAATGTGATTTTCAGATCAAAGAGTTAAATGGTTAAATGAGAACATTACCCCTAAACTGTTTATAATTCTTAATCCTACATCATTGCTTCCTGATTTGCCAGTTGCAGGGGAACCACTATATGATTATATATCTGTAGTGGATATGGCTAAGAAACTCTATGATAATCTCTGTGATTTCCCTTTAGAGAATTCTTGATTCTTTTGTGAGAGAAGACATATGCCACACTTGTGTTCCAGTAGTTTCAGACCATGATACCAGCTGGGCAACTTTATTAATATCAATGTTTAGTGCATAAAGGACTCAGCAGGTAGAACTGAAAAAAAAACTATGTAAATTAGCTAAAGGAAAGTAAGCAAAAATTTATACAGATTTAAGATATGCTTTTGAGATTTGTCACCCTGTTGGAATGCCCTGGATGAAAAAGGCTTTCCTGACTTCTGCTGGCAAGGTATGTACAAAAGCAGGGATTGTCAATGAATTTATTTCCACTCTTAAATAACCTGCAGCCTTGGCTATTGTTAATTGCTCTGCCCATAGAGGAAGGAATGATACTATTTCTAGGATAAATCAGGAGACAGACACTGCACCTAAGCTTATGGTCTTTGAAGACTCCCACTTAATTTTTTCTCTGACATCTAATGATAAATCAAATTTTTCTCTCTCAATTAATGAACACAGAAGGTGTAAAAATGGAAACCAAGATTAATAGCAAACCATATTGATTACATGTGAGTGTCTTCAGAAGGCAAACCCAAACTTTCCAGGACATCTATGATCAGATATGATAATCTGTTCATAGGAATGGCCACTTTGGTACTAAGTGGATTGTGGATTTCACTAAGTTTGGGCAGGCATACTAATATGGCCACCTATTAATATGGCCACCTATGTGTATATCTGTGTGTCTCTTACCCTATCTGCAAAGCATATAATCAGAATATTTTCTGTGCCAGAATATCTTGGTGGGCAAATAAAAACCTCCTGTTTGAGGTATTATAATTCCTTTTTTTAGGAAACTATTTTCTTCAGTAGGTTTTTAATCTAAAGTGTGGATTTTTAAAACATTTTTCCTATTTTTGCTTCTAAATTTAAAATATTTTTCTATCATTTTTGAAGCTCTTCTAGAGTTCCATTTTGAGCTTGACATCCTTTCACATTTTCACTTAAAACTTCAAACATTTTCATTTGCATTTATTTGTATTTATTTATTATTCTCTTCTGAGTTTATATTTTGTTCATGTCTTATTGAAATGTTTTCCTACCATTGAGAATTTTTCCTTCATTTTTCTTATTTGGGGTTATTTTTCTCTTTATTTTGTTCATAAGCTTTCAGCTTCATTCATTCAAATCTCAATGTCATGATTCTTACTCATCTAAACTGAAGTTGTACAAATTTTAGCCCTGGTGGAAAGTGCTATTTGGAATATGGAAAATGGAATCAGGCTAATCTTTAAGAAACAGTAGAGTGGCCTGATTGGTTGAATTTGACTCCAACAGATCTCCAACCCTCAGTTTCTATCTCTATGTTCAACTAAAATATGGTAGAAGAAATCTGCTAGTCACATATTTTTTTATTCATTTATTTTTGAAATAGCTAGAAGATGTTAGAGCAATAAACCTAAAATCAGACAGACCTAAGTTCAAATCAGGCCTTAAACACTTAGTAGACATATGATGTTGGGAATGCCATGTAACCTCTATTTACCTTAAATTCCTTACCTGTAAAATGGGGATGATAATAGAACCCACCTTTCAGGATTGTTGTGAGGATTAAATAAAACATTTGTAAAGTGCCTAGCACAGTGTCTGGCACACAGTGGGTACTATATAGATACAAATTATATTATTATATTATTATATAATTATTATTTATTCATTAATTATACAAGATTCATTGAGCTCTTGACCATGCATACAGCATTATATCATAAGCTCAAGCTTAGCTCTGTTCCTGTGGTGGAGAACATATCTTCACTCACTTGTACTTTTCCTGGGATCAACTTAGCTATCTCCATCTCAGATTAAGAACTGTGTGGTTGCAACAGCCTGGTTGCCCTGATGTGTAGAGATTTGCAACTATTCATTTAAGTTTGTTTGAGTTGGATTCTGCCCAATCCTACAGAGTTTGAACCTTTGTTAGACTGTATTTCTCTAACTGCTTCCTCTTCTGAGTCATTCCTCCCATGACTGTTCTTTATTGAACAGGTTTCCATCCTTCCCCTGATGAGTCTTGATCAAGTTGTTTATGCTATTTCCCTAATGCCCTACATTATATTCCACCCAAATTCCACTGAGATTTGCTCAGGATTTCCCCCTCATGCCTCAGTCAGATAAGTCCTTCTTGCTGTCTCTTCCCATTGTTCTTGTCAAAAGCACTGTTTTCCCCTCTCTTCTTATGGTTTTGCCACTCCAATATTTGTTTATTTGTTTTGAATATTTTGTTTTTGTTTTTGTGTGGTTATTTGGAGGGTTTATGTTTTATGTTTCATGTTTTTTTTTACTTTGTCATCTTGGTCTCATCCCTTCAGCATTTTACAACTCAGTCACTAGAATCTATGGGCTTTACAGCCACTGCTTGTTATGTTTTCTTTTGATTTTTATTCTTATCCTCTTGTGATTATGAAATAATAGGTAAACTAAGTTAATTAAACCTATTTTAAATGCTAACTTCATTTGGCGATATTTTGTTCTCAGCATTATTTCATACTGTATTTTTGTCTTTTTCCCCCTACTTTCATAACTGGGTCCATAGCTAAATAGTACAAAAAAAGGCCAATGGCCTTTTTGAGCACTGGGTCTGTCACCAGCTCCATTAGAACTCTGTTTTATCATGTATTCCTGTCCAGATAAATGAGACTGTCGTAACACACCTCATAAAGGCATATATTGCCAAATAAACTATTTGTACCTTTTGTTTTTATTATATGCCACATCAATAATGACAGGTGAAGTCTATCTACCTGGTCATAACTGCTATCATTAGTCCTTGAGAGACTCACAGATTCTCAGCTGATTTCAACATGACCTACTTCAGATATTGGATTTCTCTGCTTCCATTTCCTAACCATTTATCTACCTTTGACTTGTGAGGTAATAGAGATTAGGGGCTATTAATTGGGTAGCATATATTCAGGAGACAATGTAAAATTTAATGTTACTATTCCATTCTCTAGGACAACATTTATCTGTGCTAAGATGTGCCTTGATAGGATAAAGAAGGGGTCACATAAATATGTATTCTTTGAACTCTTTACTGCCTCATCACAGATAAGAACAGACTTTAGGAGATTTGTGCCCCCAGGGAAATTTAGCATCTATAAAACTTCAGCATACTCTCCTCTTCCCCCAGGTTGGTATTGGATTTGTAGTCTGACCTATTTAAATATATCAGTATCAGCTCTTGATCATTTGATTAGGCATGTGAAAAAAAACGATGGCTAAGAATATAGGCACTAATTTAGTAGCCACTTTCTTTGCAGCACAGAGATTTTTTTGGGTTTCTGTACCCACTTTTTGGATGGTAAAAGTTATAAATTCTATTAGGAAAATTTCTGTTGAGGTTGATAAATGTAGCATTCCAAGCATATTCACATCTATGAATCATAAATGATTGTATGGTTACTGTATCTCCAAGCATAAGGTTATATCAATGATGTTTGTTAATGTAATCTTGACCTGGCCATGTGGCCCTTGCCTAGGACAAACTCATTAACATGATCAGAGTCACAGTTCCCCTGGAAAGAGTGGTTTGTAATCTACACATCCAAAGGTGTTCCCTCTACCTTGCCACACAATCTTAATTGTCTATGCTCTGTGATGTGATTGCTACATGATTGGAAACACCTCCCTGCTCCCTCAGCAATAAAAGCAAAGGCAACCTTATGATAGATCCTTTTGAACTTCCTCTTGGACTTCCTCCCCCCTTTCGTGGAGCTCTGCTCTGCTCCTGATCCTCTTCCTCTTTCTCTCTCCCTTTCTGAATTTTTTCCTTCTTGAGGCTCCAGGCCCTGTCGGCTTACATTCTCTACCTTAATCTTATCCTCTACCTTGTATTTCATTGATCCTCATATTTTCCTCCCATGGGGAAAATCATAGGGGTTTGCCTGCCCTATTCAAACACTGACTTGTCTGTGTCTGTCATTCTTCACCCTGGTTCCCCGATTCCCTACTTCTCCTCAGGTCCCTATCACAGAGGACAATCCCCTCCTTGTAGACCCTGCTCATCAGGTCTCTACAATAAAATACCTCAGGATATGGCTCTGAGTCAAGTTCTACAAAATAATTTAGCACTGGACCTGCTTACAGTTGCTTTGGGGGTTGTTGTTCTCTTATTAATGTTTTTTGTTCATCTTAAATAAATAAGCCAAGGGAAATTGTTACAAATGTCCATGAGCTCCAAAGAATTATGAATGACATTCAACAAAACATAAGAGAGATTCACGTGACAGCTATTGTTCCAAGGTGAACCGTTCCTTAGCTACAGGGTACCAGTCTGTTAGCAACTATGGCCAAATGGGCCTTTTTAATTCTAGGGATTATGATCCTTTTCAGGCTTTGCCTTAATTGTACTAAAGGCTATGCCAAGCTTTTATAGCTCATCTGTTTCTTTAAAATACATATGTTTAAGTCTTACGTTGTTAAATAAGGTTTGAGAAATTATTTTACTTTTTCTTTTGTTAATATTAATTATGATTTTATTTTAGTTTATGCAATTATATGAGACATTTGGTATTAAAAGATAATCTTGGGGGCAGTTGGGTGGTTCAATTGATCGAAAGCCAGTCCTAGGAGCAAATCTGGCCTCAGACACTTCCTAGCTATGTGACCCTGGGGAAGTCACTTAACCTCCATTGCCTAGCCTTTACTGCTCTCCTGTCTTGGAACTGTTGGGATAAGGTTTTATTTAGTTTTCAATAAGGGTAGGTTTTAGGTCAGAGAAAGGGTTTGCCACTTTTATGCTGTCCCCTTTAAGAGGGAGGAACAGAGAGAGTTGGTTTCTGGTCCTTTAAGAGAAGAGCATAAAACCAGTGAGGTCAAACAGTTAGGGCTCCATGTTCTCTGGCAGTGAAAGAGAACAGGAGTGGATGGTCTGAGCTCTGAATCTGACAGTTGGTGACAATTGGAGTTACAGATGATAATTAAAGAGGTTGAAGAAGAAAACTTACTATTTGTGATCAAAAGTCTAGTGACTGAGGGGTTGTTCCTTCTCGGCACTCTGAGAGAAGAGGTCTAGCTTTGAGGCTATTTCTCAAGAGGAACTGAAGGGGGAGCCAGAGAGAGCTGTCTCTGTGAACTGACAGAGACAGTGGTATCCTTGGAGTTGAGTGAGAGAGAAGAGCTACATTTAGTTTCTCAGTGAAGAGAAACTGATATTTTGTGTTTCATAAATTATTGTAAGAATATAGATTTAATTTTAATTTAATAGAGAAATTATCTTTTCTTCAGTCAGTAAGTGTAGTTCAGTGTAGGGCCACCTTGGTGGATAAGAAGAAAGTCTGTGAGGAGTTAATTTTGGAAGGTTTATTTATATATTAAGAATAAGATTAAATAGATTTCATGTACTATCCCAAATTCCTAAATTCTATTCTCCTTCTTCCTTTTCCTACCTTAACCAGTAATAAATTATAGTTGGATTATACTGCTCCTGGCCATCCATCCACTGCCTGAAATTCAGTTTAACCTCTGACAGCTTTAGGTGATTATAATAACTGACCATTGCCATTTTGTTATTAATATTTAATACTAGTCCACATTTATTATACTTATAACAGCTTGGCCCCATATCAGCTTTAGTTATTTATAACAACTGGGGCAATACCAACCATCTATTAATAATCAGTAATATCATTCAGATCGATAATAGTCATAAAAGAAATAGTACCCAATATTGATTCTAAGATGGAAGGTAAAAGTTTTAAAATAAAATAAAATAAAAAGATAAGCTTACCATGTCAAAGAATTGTGATAATATTTCATACCCTAAATCTTAGACTATTGAAACCTGCCATACCTATAATCAATGTTGTTTCAGACTGATTCCAGATATACTAACTTCTGCTGCTGAATTTTGTTGGAAATCTATAGAAATGCTGATGATTTATATGGGTTTATTTTGTACCTTGCAACTTGGCTAAAGATAATTATTTTCACTATCACTAGTTGATTTTTTATATATACCATCATATCTCCAGCCATACCACTGCTGGGTTCATATCCTAAAGAGATAATCAGGAAAAAGACCTGTACAAAAATGTTTATATATACACTTTTTGTGGTGGCAAAAAATTGGAAAGTGAGGGGATGCCCTCCAATTGGGGAATGGCTGAACAAATTGCGCTATCTGTTGGTGATGGAATACTATTGTGCTGAAAGGAATAATTAACTGGAGGAATTCCATGTGAACTGGGTTGATCTCCAGGTATTGATGCAGAGTGAAAGAAACAGACCCAGGAGAACCTCATACACAGAGACTGATATATTGGGGCACAATTTAATGTAATGGATTTCTCTAGTAGCAGCAATACAATAATCCAGGACAATTCTGATGGACTTATGAGACAGAATGCTATTCATATCCAGAGAAAAAACTGTGGAAGTAGAAACAGAAGAAAAACAATTGCTTGATCACATGCGTCAATGGTGCTATTATTGGGGATGTAGTCTTGAAACCATCCCCCTAGAGCAAATATGGAAATAGGTCTTGATCAATGACACACATAAAGCCCAGTGTAATTTCTCGTTGGCTTGGGGAAGGGGGGCCGGGTGAGGTAGGGAGGGAAAAAACATGAATCATGTAACCATGGAAAAATATTCTAAATTAATTAATTAAATAAGAGTTTTCAAATAATAATAAAACAAATAAATGAAGAAATAAATATACCATCATATTATCTGTGAAGAGTGATAGTTTTGTTTCCTCATTGCTTACTTTAGTCCCTTCAATCTATTTTTCATCTCTAATTGCTACACTAAGTTTCTAGTATAATATTAAATAATAGAGAATATAATGGGCATCCTTGCTTCACTCCTGATCTTATTGGAAAGGCTTCTAAGTTGACCCCATTGCAGATGATACTTTTGGATGGTTTTAAATAAGTACTGTTTATTATTTTGAGGAAGGGCCTTTGAAATAATTGCTTTAATTTCCTCCTCATTAGAGGGAAGGACACCATTTCATCTTTGATATTATTAATTTGATTCTCCTCTTTCTTTTTTTTATTAGATTAGTTAGTATTTTATGTATTTTATTTTTTTTCAAAGTACCAGCTCCTAGTCTTATTTATTAGCTCAATAATTCATTTACTTTTACTAATTTTTCCTTTAATTTTTAGGATTTTCAATTTAGCTTTTATCTAGGGATTTTTAATTTGTCCTTTTCCTAATTTTTTAAGTTGAAGGCTGAATTCACTGATCACATCCCTCTCTGTTTTGTTTATATCAGCAGTCAGAGATATAAACTTCCTCCTGAGTACTGCTTTGGCTGTATCCCATAGATTTTGATATGCTGTCTCTTCATTGTCATTCTCTTTAATAAAGTTCATAATTGTTTCTCTGATTTGTATTTTGACCCTCCAGTTTTGAAGAATTAGATTATTTAGTTTCTAATTAACTTTAAATTTGACTTTCCATGTACCCCTGTTAATTATAACATTTATCTCATTATGATATGAAAAAGTCGCAATTATTATTTCTGCTTTCTTGCATTTGTTTTCAATATTTCTACATCCTAGTACATGATCAATCTTTGCATATGTATTGTGTACTGCTGAGAAGGCATATTCATTTTTATTCCAATTCAGTCTTCTCCTTCTATTAACTCTAATTTTTCTAACATTTCATTAATTTTCTTTACTTTTTTTCTTATTTTTTGTTCAATTTATCTAGTTCTGAAAATGAAAGGTTTCCTCCTTGATGTCCTTTAATTTTTCCTTTAGAAATCTAGATACTATAACATTTGGTGCATAAATGTTTAGTAATGGTTTTGCTTCATTGTTTATAGTTAGATGATGCATAATAAATTTTTTTCAATCCTTTTACCTTTAATTTGTGTGTGTCATCATGCATTAAATGTGTTTCTTGTAAACAAAATATAGTAGGATTCTGTTTTTTAATCTACCCTGCTATCCACTTCCTTTTAATGGGTGAGTTCATCCTATTTACATTCAGTGTTATGATTACTACCTCTGTATTGGTATTAATCCTATTATCTCCTTTGGATCCCTCTCTATTCCCTTTCACTCTGTTTCTCCTCACCAGTATTTTGCTTTTTCTCCTCCCCAACTTTCCTCCCTTTTCAATTATCTTACTTTTTCTTATTCTACTTCTACCTTTGTAAAGAGTAAATTAAGGAGTTTGACAAAATGAGGAGATCAGTTTAATAGAAACTTTGTTTAATTTAAGAAAGAAGTACAGATAGAAATATAGAAAAGAGGAAAGAGAGATTATTAAACTCATACCCTATAAATACACCTAAAATTCCTAATAACTACCTAAAATTTCTAAAAACTATCTCTAACTGTCTTCTGAGTACAGGTACTTCTGCCTGACACACCAAGCTTAATCTACTCTACTCAATCTATAAATGATTCACTACCTACCTAACTCCCTAAAATAATAGACAGCCACCACTCACTCACTCCTTCAACCAGTTTTCTATAGCAGCCCACCTGTCAGTAGCCAACTGCCAGCAGATCCTTGCCTTAGAGACAGACTTCCTGTTCTCTAGAGATTCCAGAGGCAAAAGACCCCCAAAATGTCAACATCTCCTTCCTTTATCCCCTCACTGACCAACTATATCCCCTAACTTCCTATGAGAGGGAAGGTTACTTCCTCTCCTCAGTCCTAGTCTCCCTAATAACAGAACTGTCAGCTCTGGCTCACTGACTCCAGTCAGTTATGATCTAATTAGAAATCCTGCTCTCTTAGCTCTTAAGGAGAGAGAGGGAACAATTAGGAAAATCCCTTTAAAACTTCTCTGTGGGGTAAGATAGAATTCTATACACCTCTGAGTATAATTGTTTTCCCTTCTCTGAACTAGTTAAGTTGAAAGTAAAGTTTAAGCATTGCTAATCACCACTCTTATCCTCTTCTCTCTATAATGATTTTTCAAACCACTTTATGTTATATAATTTGTGGCATTCTATCTCTCCCTTCCCTTTTCTCTCTGTACAACCCTTTCTTTTAGCCCTTATTTTTACATATTATTCATATGCATACATATCATGTCATAATACATATTGTTCCATATCATCACATTTACATGCATATCATATCATCATATATCATCATATACATCATATCATTATAATCAGATTACTTCTTCACCCTCTTTCAGAGTAAATTCCTTCTATCTACTCTACTATTAAGAGTAATTTCTGAGAATTCTAAAAAACCTCTTTCCATGAGGTCACATAAACATTTTTAACTTAATGAATCACTTATATTTTCTCTTTCTTATTTACCTTTTTGAGCTTCTTTTATATCTTATGTTTGTACCTCAGATTTTTTTTTTTATGTCTGGCCTGTTCCTCAGAAATGCTAGGAAATTTTCTATCTCATTGAATACCCATTTTCCCCTGAAAGAATATGCTCATTTACTGCTAGCTAGGAGACTCTGGGTTGTAAGCCCAAAACTTGTCCCTTCCTGAATAACATATCCCATGCCTTTTGATCTTTTAAAGTACAACCTGCTATGTCCTTTATGATCCTGATTGTACTTCCATGGTATTTAAATGATTTCTTTCTAGTGTGAAATTAGAATTGGTTACCCTAAAAAATATAATCCCCAGCAAAACTACTATTCCCAGCACCCTAATCACTTCCTTTCCCTATGTGCTGGTGTTGACTTAGACAGGATATTGTGAATCTTAAAATTGCTCAGACTATACCTTAGAAGTTTGGTTAAGCAAATTCCCCTATTGTAACAATGGAGGTACTTTGTCATGAATGTATTGAGAACTTTAAAATTACTCCACCATGCTCAGAGAGTGCCTTAGGGGAAGATAAAGTTGCAAATTCCTGATTGAACAATGAAAAGCATCCAACTCATTCTTATAGTGAAGCAAAAACCCTAAGCTAGTTTTTCTATCTTTAGATCTAATACAAAAGGGTGCTAAGTACCTATAAAAGTTAAATTATTCACTAAAAGGTCAAGCAACTTACAAAAGGCAAGCTTAGAAAAAGAGATGTGAAATACTTAGAAGATATAATATACCCAGAGAAGGTGATAACTCAAGAGTGAGGAGAACTAAGAATGTGCAGTCCTGGGAAAAAGTGTCTACTATGATTGGTAGATGTGAAAATTTAGGGGAGGTGACATAAGAGAAAATTCTCTTTAAAAGGAGCTCAGGAGTTCAGAGCTGGGTCTCTGAACTCAGTTCAGGAGTTGAGGATTTCAGTAAAGGACTGGAGCTTGCTTGAGATGATCTTGTGGTGAGTAATAAAGACTGACTCTCTCTCTCTTAAGGCTCAGGCCTAGGCTCTTTCTACTATTTTCAATTCTCTCTATTACTCTCTTCCCTTAATTAATTTGTATTAATTAAAATATCCACAAAACTCAGCTGACTTGGGTATTTTCATTTTTGGGAATTTTCCCATGGTGACCACTTATTTTTTTATTTAAATCAAGACACTAACACCCTGCAATGAAATTTCTGAGTCAGTCTTTAGCCATTATAGTCTCCGTGGGGGCATGAATCTAAATTAATTTTACACAGAGAGAGGGAAGGGGAGGGAGGGAGAGAGAGAGAAAGAGAGAGACAGAGACAGAGACAGAGACAGAGATAGGGAGGTAGTCTCTGAGCTTCATTTGGGAAATACAAGGGATATTACATAATATTACAAGTTCAATTACAAAGATAATGAAACAAGTGGTGAAACAATAGTTCAGCTAGGTGGCAAGGATGAAGCATATGTGAAAGTCCTTCCTGACTTAACTCAAACCTTTCTTAAACTTATTCATATGTTAAAAGTAAACCTTAAAGATTCAAAAAGACCTTTTCAGCCTGTCTGCCATTTAGAGCTTGATTTCTTTGAAAGTACAATTTCTAAGCCCAACAATTTTTTATCCAAACCAAAAGAAAGATTCAGTATTTATCAACCATGTGAAATATTAGAAATATATCCAGATAAGCCTGAGCCATGAACATTTTGCTCATTGGCATTAACTTTTGAATACATTTTTAATACCTTTATAGTTCCTTTCATAATCCTTAGCTTTAAAATATGCATATACATTTATTTTTAGTTAGCAGCTTAATGTGAAGGTGAAGAATATAATTTCTCATTCAAATTTTGTAAATTTGAAATGAAAAAGTGTTAGTTTTCATTTTAGAACTAATTTTAAAAATACAAACCTCAAGGAAATAATTACTACATCATTGATGCAGAAAATAAAAAAAAAAGTGTTGTGTAGATTTCAAAATATTTTGAAGGTATAACCAAAAAAAAAATCCAGTTAAACTATTTCTTGGAAGAAAATTTTATGGGATCATAGTTTTGTTCCACTTAAAAACAGAGATACATTTGTCTATTTTTCTTACAATTATAAAGATAAAGCATGAGCCTTATTTCTCATATAGAGGCTACTTCACATTCCTATATAATCTATCTCAAATACCCCTAAAAAGAAAGAAGAGAAACCAGAGGTCTTGAGAAAAACAAAAACAAAAACATGATTTAGCATTGTTGTCAGCCTGCTTTGAAGCTATTACTTAACTCAGTTTTAAACTAAATTATGTGTTTATTTCAAGTAACCACTTGAGGAATCACAGTGACAGCCAAATTCCTTTGAATTACATTCAAATGGACAACATAAGTTAATTTTATATTCTTGAATTCTGTTTCTAATATTGTTCAGGTAATTGGGGGTTTAGGGGATGGGACTATTTGGTTTCAGTCCTTAGATTGTATAAGGATTTTTCATTTTTCATTTCTATTTGATTATAAATAGCATGATCAGTATTCACTGATGGGCAAGCATACAACTTAGGAATATTGTTGAGTTTATTTTTTTAATTTAAATTAATTTATTTATTTAATTTATAACATTATTCCTTGGTTATATGAATCATATTATTTCCTTCCCTCCCTTACCCCCACTCTTCTCATAGCTGGCATGCAATTTCACTGGGTATTATATGTCCGTGATAAAAACATACTTCCATGTTGTTGGTATTTGCATTAGGATATTCATTTAGAGTCTATATCCTCAACCATATCCCCTCAATCCATGTATTCAAGCAGTTTTTTTTTCTTTTGTGTTTCTACTCCCACAGTTTTTCCTCTGAATGTGGATAATGTTTTATCTCCTAGATTCATCCAAGTTGTTCAGGATTACTGCAATACCACTAATGGAGAAGTTCGTTACATTTGATGGTACCACAGTGTATCAGTCTCTATTTACAATGTTCTCCTGGTTCTCCTGCTCCTTTCGCTCTGCTTCAATTCTTAGAGGTCATTCCAGTTCCCTTGGAATTCTTTCAGTTTATTATTCCTTTGACCACAATAATAGTCCATCACCAACCACAATTTGTTCAGCCATTCCCCAACTGAAGGGCATCCCCTCATTTTCCAATTTTTTGCCACCACAAAGAGCGCAGCTATGAACATTCTTGTACACGACTCTTTCCTTATTATATTTTTGTAATACAAACCAAGCAGTGCTATAGCTGAATCAAAGGGCAGACAGTCTTTTAGCTCCCTATGTGCATAGTTTCAAATTGCCTCCAGAATGGTTGGACTAATTCACAACTCCATCAGCAATGCATTTATGTCCGTACTTTGCCACATCCCCTCCAGCATTCATTATTTTACTTTGTTATCATGTTAGCCAATCTGCTAGGTGTGAGGTTATACATCAGAGTTGTTATTAGTTAATTCTCTTGGATTCTTTAAGTAGACCATCATATCATCTGTAAAGAGTGATAGCTTGGTCTCTTCATTGCCAATTTTAATACCTTCAATTTCTTTTTCTTCTCTAATTGCTACTACTAGTGTTTCTAATACAATGTTAAATAATCAAGGTGATAATGGGCATATTTGTTTCACTCCTGATCTTATTGGGAATGCATCTAATTCATCCCCATTGCAGATGATGTTGGCTGATGGTTTTAGATAGATATTGTTCATTATTTTTATGAAAGGCACTTCTATTTCTATACTTTCAAGTGTTTTTAATAGCAATAAGTATTGTATTTTGTCAAAGGCTTTTTCTGTGTCTATTGAGATAATCATGTGATTATTGATGTTAATATGGTCAATTATGAGGATGGTTTCCCTAATATTGAACCATCCTTGCATTCCTGGTATGAATCCCACCTGATCATAGTGAATAACCCTCATGATCACTTGCTGGAGTTTTTTTTTGCTAGTATCCTATTTAAGATTTTTGCCTCTATATTTATTAAGGAGATGGTCTGTAGTTTTCTTTCTCCAATTTTGATCTGCCTGGCTTTTGAATCAGTACCATATTTGTGTCATAAAAAGGAATTTGGTAGAACTCTCTCTTTGTTTATTATGTCAAATAGTTTGTATAGTATTAGGATTAGCTGTTCTTTGAATGTTTGATAGAATTAACTTGTGAATCCATCAGGCCTTGGGGATTTTTTATTAGGGAGTTTTTTGATGGCCTGTTCAATTTCTTTTTCTAATATAGGAGTAAGAATTCTATTTCTTCTTCTGTTAATCTAGGCAATGTATATTTTTGTAAATTTTCATCCATATCACCTAGATTGGCATATTTATTGCCATATAATTGGGCAAAATAGTTTTACTGATTGCCTTAATTTCCTCTTCATTGGAGGGGAGGTCTCTCTTTTCATCTATGATACTGTTAATTTTGTTTTCTTCTTTCCTTTTTTTAAATTAGATTAACCAGTTCTTTGTCTATTTTGTTTTTTTTTTCAAAATACCAGCTTCTAGTCTCATTTGTTAGTTCAGTAGTCCTTTCACTTTGATTTTATTAATTTCTCCCTTAATTTTTAGGATCTCTAATTTAGTTTACTTCTGGGGGTTTTTAATTTGTGTGCTTTCAAGTTTTTTTATTTTGCTTGTCCAATTCATTGATCTCTGACCTACCTAATTTGTTAATATATGCACTTAAGGATATAAATTTTACTCTGAGCACTGCTTTGGCTGCATCCCATAGATTTTGAAAGGATGTCTCATCATTGTCATTTTCTTCAATGAAATTATTAATTGTTTCTATGATTTGTTCTCTAACTGATTTTGGAGAATCATATTATTTAATTTTCAATTAACTTTTGATTTGGCTCTCCAGGTACTTTTACTGATCATAATTTATTGCATCATGATCTGAAAAGGTTGTATTTATTATTTCTGCTTTTCTGCATTTCTTTGCCAAGTTTTTATGACCTAGTACATGGTCAATCTTTGTGAATGTACCATGTGCTTCAAAAAAAGGGGTATTCCTTTTTGTCCCTATTAATTTTTCTCCATATATCTATTAACTCTAATTTTTCTAAGATTCCATTCACCTGTTTTACATCTTATTTATTTTTTATTTGATTTATCTAAATTTGATAGTGGTAGGTTCAGGTCTCCCACTAGTATAGTTTTACTATCTATTTCACCATTCAATTCCACTAGTTTCTCCTTCAGAACTTTGGATGTTATACAATTTGGGGTATATATGCTGATTACTGATAATTCCTCATTGTCTATACTCCCTTTTATCAGGATGTATTTACCTTCCCTCTCCCTTTTGATCTGATCTATTTTTACTTTGGCTTTGTCAGATATCATGATTGGAACTCCTGCCTTCTTTCTATCAGTTGAGGCCCAACAGGTCTTGCTCCAACCTTCAATTCTGACCTTGTGAGTATCTACCCATCTAAGGTATGTTTCTTATAGACAACATATGGTAGGATTTTGGATTGTAAACCACTCTCCTATTCACATATATTTTATGGGTGAGTTCATCACATTTGTGTTCAAAATTATTATTGTCACTTGTGAATTCCCTAGCATTTTGATATACTCTCCTAGTTCTGTCCTTTCTTCTTTTGCTATATCCTTTTAAACCAGTGGTTTATTTTTAATCAACTCCCCTAATATCCTCCCTTGATATGCTTCCTTTTCTGGTCCCTCCCTTTCCCTTTTGTTTTTTTTTAGGGTCTGTTAAGTTCCCTCCCCCTTCTCCTTCCATCCCTTTTTGTACTCCCTACCCCCTATCACTTTTAGTTTTCCCTTCTTGCTTACCCTATAGGATAAGATAGAATTCAAGACCCCAATGAATCTAGATGCTCTTCCCTCTCAGAATTGATTTCACTGAGAGTAAGGTTTAAGTATTACCTATAAGCACTCTCTTTCTCCCCTTCCCATGTGTATTTTTGTGTGATAAAGATTATTATATTTATTTTATTTCTTCCAGTATCTCTTGGTACCCTCTTCGATCCCCCACCACCAATTTTCTTTTTTTGCATATCATCTTATTGCCTTTTATGTCCCAATCACTCCTGTGAGTGATACTTCTAATTACTACAATAATGAATACAATCTTTGAGAGATACAAGTAACATTTTCCCCATATATTAATATACATAATTTGATCTAATTGTAGTCCTTAAAGAAGAGAGTTTGAATTAAAAAAAAAAACCATCCCCCCCTTTCCTTCTCTTTCTTATTTACCTTTTCATGTTTCTCTTGATCTTTGTGTTTGGATGTCAAACTTTCCACTTGGTTCTGGTCTTTTCTTTACAAATACTTTAAAATCTCCTACTCTGTTGAATGCATACACTTTTCCCTGAAAGTATATAGTCAGTTTTGATGGATAGGTGAATTTTGGTTGAAGACCCAATTCTCTTGCTATTCTGAATATCATGTTCCAGGCCTTGTGGTCCTTTAATGTGAAAACTGCCAGATCTTGTGTGTTCCTGATTAGTGCTCCTTGGTATCTGAATTGTCACTTTTTGCTTCTTGTAGAATTTTCTCCTTAGCTTGATAGCTCTGGAATTCGGCTATTACATTCCTGGGAGTTGTCTTTTGGGGATTTAGAGTAGAGGTATTCTATGAACTCTTTCAATGTCTATTTTGCCCCCTTGTTCAAGAAAATCAGAGCAGTTTTATTGGATGATTTCTTGTAGTATGATATTAAGATTTCTATTCATTTATGGCTTTTCAGGTATACCAATGATTCTCAAATTGTCTCATCGTGATCTGTTTTCATGATCTGTCATCTTGTCAGTGAGATATTTTTTTTTCTATTTTGTCAGTCTTTTGCCTTTGCTTCATTAATTCTTGCTGTTTTGCAAGGTCATTGGTTTCCAGTTGCCCAAATCTGATCCTTAAGGCCTGGTTTTCTGTTATAATCTTTTGGATTTCTGCTTTAATCTTTTAATTTTCTGCTATAATCTTTTGAATTTCCCTTTTGGTTTAGTCTAACCTGCTTTTCTTGGATTCCAGCTGTTTCTCCAATTGGCAGTTCTTGTCCCTTAAACTCTTATTTTCTCTTTGAACTATTTCTCACTTTTCTTGCCAGAAGGCTTCCATCTTTTTTATAAGCTCCAATTTAAATTCTTCAAAAGCTTGTGGACAATTTCCATTTTTTTGGAAGGTTTTGACTTTGTTCCTCCTCTATTTCCTCTGTAGATTGGATTTTTACTCCATAAAAATTCTTTTTGTTTTTGTTGTTTTCTTTTTTTTTGTTGTTTTCTTTTTTTTTTTGGTAGAAGGAGTTTATGACTCTAAGACACAATATGCCATCACTGTGGAGGTTTTTCCTTCCCTTTTTAGTCAGAAATCTGAGTGAGATGGGCAGGCTCTCTGTGTATGGAGTCAAGGAGCAAGGATTTTGCCTGAGGCAAGCTCTTGAATCTCCACAGCATGCGCAGTTCTCTCCCCTTCTCTGTGCTACCTTCCCACGTGAGCCCATGGTCTGCACTCCCCAGTCTTGTGGGGTTTCAGATGTAGCTGCTCTCAGGGGTAAGTCTTTGGTGGTCCTAGTCAGCTCCCAAGGACCTAGAGGTGCCCCTTGCTTGTTCTAGAGGTTACCGTCACTCACTTACTGATTCTAGAGAGCACTGGCTCTGACTCTAGCTCCATAGGTGGGGTGGGGCAGTGTGGATCAGCTCTCGCTTTGGTGGGAACTTTTTCACCCTCTTATTGTGTGGAAATGTCCAAATCCCACATGCCTTCAATGCTGAGCCAGACTGTAGAGTCCATTTATTCTCATGAATTTGGCTTTTTTGGTCTTTTGAGGTAGTCTATATTGGTGGGTGCTGAGGAGAGGAAGAGTCCCACATCTAGACTGCCACCATGCTTTCCCAGAAGTCCCTCAGAGTTGTTTTGATTTGCATCTCTCTGATTATAAGAGATTTAGAAGACTTTTTCATGTGTTTATTAATAGTTTTGATTTCTTTAACTGAAAATTGCCCATTCATGTCCCTTGCCCATTTATCAATTGGGGAATGGCTTGATTTTTTGTACAATTGATTTGAGTTTACATTTTTATAAAAATGGCTTTAACACATGGTAAAAATTTGCAACCTTGACTCTCACATATGATAAAGTAATGCCTTTTTTTTTTAATTTTTGTGCAAAATGTCATAAATTCCCATAGAATGGACTTGGTTTCTTTTACCTTTTCATGCTCCTTTGGCACTTTGCGGGTCAGGTTCTGTGTTCCTTTTTGATCCGTTTCTCCTTGGATTAGAGATAGTCATCAAGCAAAAGACTCATAATAGTTAAATAACTAGTGGCAGGTTAACATAGTTCAAAGCTTTTGGGGTATGCATTTATATGCTAGGAAAGCAGACATCTTAGTTTATTCTATTGCAAAAAGTAAAAATAGTTTAAAAAGCCTTTTCAATACTAGAGATGTATGTTTCAAAGGCAAAAAATGAGAAAAAGAAGGGAAAAATAAAATACTGTATGACACATGTAGGAAGAAAATAAAATATTAAAAGTGTGCATGTTTCACAATTACAGAGGTAAAGTATAGAGGCTAGTTTTCAAAAAATAAGATTCATTTCCTATTTAACTTACCATGATCAGCAGTGTGAGTGCAAATGAGATAGATAAAACAATGTGAATGTAAATGAGGTAGATAAAGCAATAATATATTCAAGAAAATACAAAAAGAAATTAGAAAAGGCACAAAATGTTACAAAAGGCAAATCAGGTCAACATAGGTCACTAATACAGATTTTCTTTTTTGAGGTAGTATATGTGTTACCCTATAAGGCAACTTGTGCAAATACAAGGGAAACCCAAATAGAGTTCAACAAAAAGTACAAATTCAGCAATAAATAAATCTTATCACATTCAATAGTCAAATAACATCAGTACAAGCAATTATTCACCATCAACAGAAGGTACTCATTTAACATGGATACAATGAATCCATTAGTCCCTCTCTCCAATTTTTATGGCTGTTGGTGTAGTTGGTAGGATCTAGAATGGTCAGTCATAAGCAGGTTCAGTTGACCCAGGACATTTGAATTTTTTTATGTACACAATATTACAGCATCGCTTGGGTTTAAATTATGAAGAGAGGAATATATGGGAACTGCTTGAACAGCAACTCCAGAGTCTTGGAGTTCTCACAATTTTGTTTGTAATTGTCTGATATATGTAGCAATGGTTGTATCCCCTCCTAACAATGAGGTATAGGAAGGGGTAAATTATTTTGCCTGAATAGCTGAATGTCCAAATTTTATCTTGAATGGTGAGATGTGAAAATCACCTCTGTGTCTGCTTCTGAAATAAAATAGGGCCAGAGGTAGAATTTTGGGTCATTCTAAATGAGTCTCCTTGCACAATTTACCAATCATGGTTTTAAGTTCTTTATTCATTCATTAAACTTGGCCGGAGCTCTGAGGATAATATGGTGTATGAAATTTAGTAGTTATTCTCAAACATGAATAAATTTGAGATAACACTGAATCAGTAAAATTAGTTCCTTTATCCAAATCAATATGTGCTGGCAGGCAAAAACGAGGAATAATTTCTTTCAAAATAACTTTGACAACAAAAGTTGCTGTGACATGAGCAGCAGGAAACACTTCAGGTCACCTAGTCAGTTTATCTACTATGGCTAGACAAAATTTATACTGTCCAACTGTAATTTATAATTTTAGCATTGAGACCTAAACTATATTAATTATTGGTCACCATGGATATTCCAAATAAAAAACAATTACCCAAGTTAGTCTGGAAATTTATGGTGATTTAATTAATATAGTGGAAAGAAATTTAACAAGAAGGGAGAAGGAAATGGTGTAGGATTTCTCCCACCTGGCTTGTGCCAGGTGGGATAATTAGAGGCTCTAGAAGGTAAGGTTTTGGAGAGTAAAAGAGGAAGGAATCAGCCTGAACTCCAAGAGGGCTCAGCCAAGATTCCTGAACCTGAATTAGCTCAAGGGCAAACTCACTGCCAAAACCCAGAGAAATAGCTGCCATCACGCCAATATGTCAGAATACTTAGCACACTGCCAGCCAGAGATGCCTCTTGGAAAAGAGACCAAAGAGAGGAAGTCACGTGTCCTATATAGATGGTTATACATCACTTTCCTGCATCTCATCTGTACTAATGTTAGCTTAGCTTTACTTAGGACAGCCCAGGGGTCTGTCAGCAGTTTCTGCACATGTCTGTTGAAGGCCATTTTCTCAGATACTTAATCCTTGAGTAAGGTACAGACATTCCTAACCTTGTTAAATTAAGTAGGGTGGAGAAATGTAGAGTTCCCAAGACTTGATTCTGTTAGACCAAATATCTTCATTGTTACTAATCAAGAAATATCTAAATCAGATCTTCTAAAGTACAGTCTGAGTAGAGTGGAGTAGTTTTAAAATTCACAATCCCACCTGAGGCCCAAGGGAGGAATAGAAAAGAGAGAAAGCAAAACCAATGCTTTGCTAGGAACATTGACAAAAAGCCAAATTTGGGGCAGTCCCCTTTGCATAAAAGTGCACATTTAGAATAAATGTTCAAAACACTGAAAATGATAATCCTACATAAATAAATTTACCTATTCAGTGCCATTCCAATAAAACTACTTTTCATACATCAATGAATGGAAAATTTCCTATAATTAGATTAATTAACAACAAAGCTAATCTGAATCAACAAAAAAAGCTGAGAAAACAAAAGTTGAGAACACTGAAAGAATTAATGTGAAAAATATGAAGGAAGAAGTCCTGGTCATATCAGATCTCAAAAAAATACCATAAAGTGGTAATCATCAAAAGAATCTTGTAATGGCTAAGAGATATAGGGTAGATAAATGGTATAGATTAGATAATCAAAGCCTGGAAATTAATATCCATAGTAATTTAGCATTAGGCATACCCAAAGATCCAGGTTTTTGGAGAAAGAACTTAGTATTTGACAGAAAAAATTGTTGGGAAAACTGGAAATCAGCATGCCAGAGATAAGAATGGACCAACATCTCACACAATATAATAGAATAAGGACTTAGTATTGTAAAAATTAGACTCAAATACAGGACTACAATCCCCATGAGCCTTTGCTCCACTTCCCCAGAATGCCTTGTAATCTCACCTGGGCCGAGATTGAGAAGGTATTTAAACTGATTCAAAGGCTTTTGAGGTCTCTTGGCTCTTTTTGGACTTGCGTTTTGGAGCAGGCTCATCTCTTGCGTGGTGTGAGGTTATTTTGTCTAGGCCTCTGGCCTAGGCACATGTTTCTTACTTGTATATTCTTTAATCTTTAGCCTTTAATAAACCTCTAAAAAATATAATACTCCTTGCAGAGAGAAACTAATTTCTACCTGCCTCAGTCTCCCCGTTTCCCCTAAATTTTAATCTTTACAGTATTAAAGAAATTGACAGAAACCTTACACAGTATTCTCAACAGTCATCAATATGTGCTACAGTCATTGAATCTATACTTCAGATTGAAGTTAATCCCTTTCTCACTTAACTTCCAAGTGAAGAAAAGTTTTGAATACAATTTTCCTCTACTCATATGGCAAAGTGCTTGGTGTTGATTCTTTTCCTGCAGATATTAATAAGGCAGGGATATCCATAGTTCATATAAAATCTTACTGAGAACTTGTGGGTTTTATGGGGAAAGGTGTTTAGCTCCAAGGAGATCAAGAATGCTTCCATTTTCAGCCTGCATAAAGGAAAAAATATAGGTTGTTCTCTAATAATCACAGGATGGATCTTTTAGAGTAATTTGTGGAAAAATTCTTGCTGGAGATTTCCCTGATAGATCTTTCTCCTGGAAAATGGTCAGTTACCTGAAAGCCAATGTTGTTTGAATAATCTTCAATATGTAATTTTCTGCCTGACAACTGCAAGACAAAGTAAGGGGTCAGAAAAGTAGAATATAGACAATAAGTATTTATCTAACCAAGGCCTTTGATATTTTCAGTTCTGAGGGCCTATGGAAGATCATGAAAAAAAATGGCTGTCCAGAAAAATTCATCAGTATTGTACAACAGTTCCATGATGGCATGTTTCATAGGTTCTGGATATTGTATGATGTTACTATACTTTCCCAGTTACTAATGAAATGAAGTAGGATTGTATTGATTGTTTGCATGGTTTTAGCATGATGTTTTCAGGAATTGTGTTGAATGCCTTCATTGAGGAGAAAACAGCATTTTGATCTGCCATAGCAAACTAGAAATACACAATTAAAACCCAAATTAGAAATTCTGAAGATCAAATAATAGATTAAGAGAATAGAAAGTATAAAACAATTGAACTAACAGATAAGATAAGGACCTAGTTTAATGAGAAAAAATACAATAAAATAGATAAACAATTGGTTAAATTAATAAGAAGAAATCCAAATTACCTGTATCACAAATGAAAAGGGCATATTCACTGCTAATTACATGCCAATAAATCTGACTATGTGAAATATATGAATATTGTAAAAATATTGTATATAAATTGTTCAGATTTGTAGATAAAGGAAATTGAATATCTAAACAACTCCAACTGAGAAAAAAGAAATTGCAAAAATTATCAATGTATTCCCTAAGTAATAATCCCCATGGTCACAGAGTCACATGGAGTCATAAGTCAATTCTACCAAACATTTAAAGAACAACTAATTCCAAAACTACATAATCTATTTAGAAAAGTAGCTGAAGAAGGGACTCTACCAAATTCCATTTATGACCCAAATATGGTGTTGATATTTAAACCAGAAAGGGGGTAAAAAAGAAAAACATATAGCTCAAACTTGTAAAATTTTAAAATGGAGATTGTAAAGCTATTACAACAATCTATCACAAAGATCTTATGCCATAATCATGTGAGTTTTATACCAGGGATTCTGGGATTTTTTCAATATTAAGAAAATTGTCAGCCTAGTTGATCATATTGATAACATAACAAACAGAAACTATGTGATTATCTCATTAGATGCAGAAAAAATGTTTTACAAAATACATCTATTCTTATTAAAAGCTCTAGGTGATATTGGAATAAATAGAACATTCCTCAAAATTATAAGTAGTATCAAACTAAAACCATTAGCAAACATTATCTGTAATGGGAATAAGTGAGAAGCTTTCCTGCTAAGATCAGGAGTGAAGAAAAGATGCTCATTGTCATCACTACTATTTGATAGTGTAATATATATTGAAGCTATAACAATAAGACAAGAAGAAATTAAAAAGAAGAGACAATGAAGAAATAAAGCTCTCTCTTTTCAGATGAGATGATGGTATACTTAGGGGATCCTAGATAAGCAACCAAAAAGAAAACTAATAAAAATAACAATTTCCCCAAAGTAGCAGGATACAAAATAAACATACACAAATCATTAGAATTCCTTCATACTACCAATAAAGTCCAATAGCAAGAAATGGAAAATATCCAACTTTAAATAACTGTTGTATGTAATATGAAATACTTGGGAGTCCATCTACCAAAACTAACCCAGGAATTACATGATCATATCTATAAAACACTTCAAAATTCTAAGTTTCATCTAAACAATTGTAAAAAAACCAACACATGGATATCCTGAACCAATATAATAAAAATGACAATTCCCCCTAATGAATTTACTTCTTTGTTGCCACATCAATCAAACCACTCAAAGATAATTTCAAAGAGCTAGACAAAATGAAAATAAAATTAATCTGGAAGAAGAGAAGACCAAGATTATCAAGGAAATTATTGAAAAAATATGAAAAAGGTGGCTTTGCTATATACAATATAAAACTGTATTATAAAGAGGCAATCATTAAAACAATCAGATACTTGCTAAGAAACAGAGTAGGAGATTAATGGAATAATTTCAGCACTCAATATGCAGTAGTAAATGACCATAGTAACTTAGTATTTGACAAACCCAAAGATCCAAGTTTTTGGTAAAGAACTTGCCATTTGACAATGACTACTGGGAAACTTGGAAAAGAGTATAGCAAATACTAGACATAGACCAACTCTTTATACCATATACCAAGGAAAAGAAGGTAAAAATGAATATGAGATTTAGAAATAACATGGGGAGTCCAAAATAGTTTATCTGTCAGACCTGTAAATAAGGGAAGAATTTCTGACCAAAAAAGAAATAGGGAACATTAGCAGATATAAAATAGATAACTCTGACTACATGAAATCAAAAAGATTTTGTGCAAACCAAACTAATGGAACCAATGAATAAGTTATGGTTTATGATTATAAGGGGATATTATTGTGTTATAAAAGACATATAAGAAGATCATGAAAAAAATCCTGCAAAGACCAAATCTATCCCAATAGAATAAAAACTCCTAAAAAACACAGATAATTTCAGTTTTCTCTTTTTGTCTTTAGCACAGAGCAACCTTTTTGACATATAGCACATATTAAAAAATGCTTGTTAATTGAGCAAGCCAAAAATAGACCTTTAATTAAACTTTCAGGCTGAGCAGAGCAAGTCTAATATCTCTTCCACATGATAATCATCAACATTTATCCAAGTGGTGATTGTCACTTTTATTCCTTCAATGATAAGCACCTTCAGTTTATTTAACAGATTTCCATAGTGTATGAACTTATGTTCCATTATCATCCTGGCCCCATACTTCAGATAAGTTACAGTTTTATCTTTTCCATGAATTTCATATGTGTTTTACATGTCTTAATATAATGATTTCCATGAGGTATGATTATGTTAAACTGAAGAGGAATAATCAGCTTTTCTTGTTATGTTGGCATTCTATATGTAATTCTTCATCTTTATTATTATTTCATCTGTTTCATTAATTTAAAGCAATCACTAAAATGTATAGAATAGACCTCTGTGTCATTTCCCTAAACATCTTCTCACATCTCTTGAGTTTGAAATTCCTATTATTGATTTTCAATCTATTTTTTCTAAAAGAAAAGATAGTCTTATTTTTCAAAGAATAAAGAAAAAAGACTTGTACCTTATTTCTTCTCTACATTTTATTCTGATATCATCCCATTTTCCCCATGCAGTGTGTATATACATACAGAGATAATTTGATTTTCATGTACTGTTTTATTTTTATATTAGAGTCCTTGATTATAAAGCTTCAGAATCAAATTTTGCATATTAGGGAGAATTCCTGAGCCATATATTTTTTTCTTTCTTCCAACAAAGCATAGAAATCTTTCTACTCTGTATTTTATATTCCTTTCTAACCTTGACTCATTTTAGGGGCAATTGTGGGGTGTAGATATTGAAGCCCTATACTTGAATTTAGAATGAAAAACAACTTTAGATACTTAATAACTGTGGAACCCTTGGGAAGTCTCTTAAGCTCTGGCTCAGTGTCCTTAAGTGAAAAATGGGGATAATAAAAGGACCTATCACAGAAACGTTTTGCAAACATAGCATATGATAAAATTTTGTAAAGCATTTATTAGGGGGCTTGGCAAATAGTAACTACTTGATAAATGATTTTCTCCCTTTCCTTCCATTTTTTTCTATCTTTCTTGTGTCCATCCTTAGCCTTAGCCCTTTTGACATAACTCTGAAAGGCCAACTGAAAGACCAATAAAACTAAGATTTATTTTATTTCTTTTTAAGATTTTTTAGATTTTGACTTGAAAAGTTTAGTTCATCAGTGAATGGAGATGCTTAGGTAGTCAAATATTGTAAAGAGTTCAAAATTATGTTATATTTAAATATTTTATTTGAATATTTAACCATTTTAAACATACTTTGCTCTCTTCTCCTGAACTATTTTTCAAATATACATATAGATAGAACATTAGAGAGATAGATGATAGACAGACAGATAAATAGGCAGAAAGATAGACAGATAGATGAATATATATCTCTATACACATAAATATATAGGAGTGAATTTAATTTTTATTTTGGTGTATATTTTCTCTCATTTTTTCATGTTTCCCTCCATTTTGTAGATAGTTTCCCAAACATTCTTTAAGGACAAAAGAGAAAGGGCTTATTTCTAAGCTTCAAAATTTGATAGTCCTATAAAACTTTTTTTTTAACACTAACCAGCTTAAGCCTACAGCAACATTTAAAATATAAAGGAATATTAGAAAATATTTTAATATACCTTCTTACATTTTGGCTCTAAGCAGATGGTCATGCTTTTAAAAAATAATTTTCTTTTTTTCTTGTCTTCTGAATGTCCCTATCTGAGACAGATGGATAAAGGGGTAATTCATTGGTATGTAAAACATCACTATTGAAAAGTGTTCACCTCTACTCTCTAACAATTTTCTTCTCATATTCTTCAAGTCCCAATGATGGCAGTAAAGCAGCACATTCATTTCACAATTTTTCAGTCACATTCCTCCTCAGAATGAATGGCATTTTATTTTATTTTCTAACAGACATTGTTTTATTATTCATAGAATTTTGATATCTTGTTTTTCTTAAAATTATCATTTCAGAGAACCTGGTCTGTTAGTATAACTCCTTGAGCCCAGGCACATGACAATTACTGTTGTGAACATGCCCAAGAAACTTGAATTAAAGTATATTTAATGATTGATATATTTCTTTATTTGGAATAAATTGTAGAAAATATTTTTGATATAATGTGTTAGCTTTATTATTCCTGGGGAAAAAAATCTTGAGTGAAAGTTCTGAGGGGTATTTAAGAAAGGTAAATCAGTTAAGTAAGGCACTAGAAAGTTTCAGAAGTGATCAGACTTAACACATGATAGATAATTAACCTAAAAATATTATAGTGAGTGATATAGACAATGAATAAAATTTTATCTTCTTGTTAAAACCTAGTTGAATCAATTTTTGAAGATTTTTCAAAATGAAATTTTTGAATTTTATCAAACCTGAATATATCAAACACAATGTATTTAGTGAATCTCTTATAAGTGTTGAAGAACATGAGCCAGATAGATCTAATTTGATATTTCAGAGAGTAAGTGGAATATAGTTATTTGATATGATCATATTTCTATCTTGTTATTTTAATTTTATCTTTTTATTACTACATAGGTTTTTTAAAATAAGATTGTTCTCTAAATTTGCATATCTTTTCATGAACCCATTCTTCTAACAATAATTAATAGGGAAAAAGCTGTTCAATATAATTAACATGATAACTAGTCTGACAGTATGTAGATTTTTCCATTCCCATACTAAATCCCTTACCAAAAAGGGGGAGATATATTTTCTCAACTAACTTTTCAGAAGGATCAAATCTGGCCATTTTAATTGCACAGTATATTAATGTTTTTGTTGTTGTTGTTGTTGTTGTTGTTGTTGCTGCTGCACTTTATACCTCTATTGTTGCAATCATTATTTAAGTCATCTACCTGATCTTGCTTACTTGAAAATGCAACAGCTCTAATAAGACTTCCCTTACTTCTCTGTACCCTTCACATACATTTCTTCATAGCACAATAACATTCTTGAACAAATTGCTTAAGTCTTTTGGAACACAGTTTTCCTTTCTATGAAAAAAAGGGGGTAGAGTTCAAGTTAAAGGTTATAATATTCATCTTCCAATCCTATATCTATGATTCTATGATTTAATTACATGTTATTGCAGTCACTATCTCATAGCATCTATGATAGTCTATGCTTATTATAACAAGAAAAGAGCCAGACTTCTGAATAGCAAATAGATGGTTAGAACTGAGTTTTAACCATATCCCTTGACACCTACTATCTATGTGACCATGCAAATGTATTTGATCTCACAGTGCCCTGGACAACTCTTTAAGATTATGTTACAAATATTTGCTCCATATCCATTAGTAAAGAAAATTTCCACACCATTGTATCAGTAAGAGAGACAGAGACAGAAAGAGAACCACACAGAGTAAAGCACTACATTTTTTTCATATAATGAGAAAATAATTTGAGGTTTACCTAATATAAAAGAAGGGGAAGAATTATAGAAGAACTTGGTGATATATAGTGATGTAAAGAAAAGAAAAAATAAAAAAATCAAAATATTAGTATTTATAAAAACAATTTCAGAGCTGATAGCATGGTAATAATTTGTTAATTTCCCATTTTAAAATTAGTTAGATAAATCTTGAAGAAAAAAAAAGGTCAGAATAATTTTTTTCTAAGCCTTAAAAACCAATAAAAAGTAAATTGGTATAGAATACTTGATTCTCTTATCTTCTTAAGCAACCAAATGTAGGATAAAATGAATTTAATTGATCATGGAAATTTTTTAAAATAGTTTATTTAAAAGACTAAATGATTCCACACCAAAATATGGTGATATTTACAGTTTTCCAAAGTTACTGCTTTATGTTTCCCATACAACAAAGTCAGGAAAAAAGATGTTTTGCTGATAGAGTTGAATTAAAAGTAGAAATAAAAGTACAGTAGGAGAGCAAATATAAATAGAAGGGAAAAAACTAACATAACATAGGGAGAATTCATAAAAGGCCTTCTGAAATTGATTTTGAAAGAAAATTAAAGGTTGATGAATGAAAATAAATGTGAAAGAAGTTAAATTGTATTTGTAATTATCATATTGTTTACATAATTTTATCCCAATTCCTCTCAAATGAAATGAAATAAGACAAAACAAAAAGAAAGTCTAAAGGAATTCAAATAAATATTCACAGGCTTTTAACATGCCCACTGCAAAGAAAATAAAGGCTATAAAAACTCTTAATGCATGGATTTGGTGCATTTTACTTACTTACTCCCATTATTATTTTCAGCTGTGTTTTGTTGTGCCAGCCTAAGTTTATGTAGATTTTTGTGCATTAAAAAAAAGAATGTTTTCATCACATCACTAATTACAAAGGATACTATTCAAGAAAGAGGAAAAAGGAACTAAACTGTCTCCATCTGTTCTAAAGATCTCATTAAAGTTTATCTATGGTATTTTTCTGTGTAACTATTTAGACACAAAATTAGACCAAGGCATATTTTATATTGGCTGGCAAGCAGTAGGAGTTTTAAAGAGTGGAGGAGTCTGTGGAAATGTCTGATGTTCTTTGTTTAAACTCATAGGGGAGCCCAAGGCACTGTATTTATTAAGGCAGGGAAGACTGAGATCAGAGAAACAGGAGAGGTGTCTCCCAAAAGTGAATTCATGCAATGAATTTTCTGTGTTCTTATTACTCTGCAAATACTTAAGATACAAGCACTGTTGTCTGGTATTCACTTTGGCAGTATTTGCTGTATTTCATTTGTTCTCAAGGTTAAAATTCATAGTATTGATTTGGTATTTTAAGAAATTACAGTAAGATATGATTTTAATGATTGGAGAAAGAAAATAATTTTGGGGGAAATTCTTTAGCCCTGAGTTCATTACTTTAACTTTGAATATAAACGCATTTATTTAAAACTGGAAGAGATTTTAGAAGATATTGTTTTCTATCCCATATTTTCACAATTGAGGAAATAGAGGCATATGAAATATAAGTGATTTCCTTGGGATCATATGACTTAAAAGTGTCTGAGGTTGAATTTAATCCCAGGTTGTCCTCAGTAAAACTAGCTGACTCTGATGGTACACTGAAATATATTTAGATTCTTACTAGAAATGTCACTGGCTTCCATATTTCCTATCTTCATCCTGTGACTATAGTAAAACTGTCTAAAATGAAACAAGTTGCACATAGAACATAAGAATTTGAACTGAAATATATAAAGTCTAGAGGAATTCTTGTTTTCTGTGAAATACCACCACCACTAAGCATATTACAACTTATGATAGTCAATTAGTCTTTATTAATTTATTATTGAGTGTCAGATACTCTGCCAAGTGCTGGGGATCCAAAAATAAAAATTATTTTAAGTATTATTCCATAGTTACATGATTCATGTACTTCCCCCCCTCTTTTCCCTTCCCTCCTCCCAGAGCTGACAAGCAATTCCACTGGGTTATACACATAATATCACTCAATACTTATTTCCATATTTTTCATTTTTGTAATAATCTTTTTAAAATCAAAACTCCATTTATAATTTTAGTGGAAATATATAGAAATATACACAATTTATGTGGTTTTATTTTGTATACTGTAACTGCTAAAATTATTAATTATTTCTACTAGCTTTTTAGTTGATTTTCTAGGATTCTCTTAATATATCATCTGCAAAAAGTGAAAGTTTAGTTTCGTTATTGACTGCTTTAATCCCTTCAATTTCTTTTTCCTTTTTAATTGCTACCACTAGCATATTTAGTACAATAGTAAATAATAGTGGTGATAATGGGTATCATTTCTTTATTCCTGGTCTTATTGGGAAGGCCTCTAACTTATCCACATATTAGATGATACTTGCTAATGGTTTTAGATGAATATTGCTCATTATTTTGAGAAAATGTCCTTCTATTCCTATACTTTTTAGTGGTTTTTTTTATTTTTATTTTAAATTTCATACATTGTTCCTTGGTTACAAAAATCATTTTATTTCCCTCCCTCCCCTTTCAAACCCCTCCCACAGGTGATGCACAGCAGTTTGACTGAGTATCACCTGTGTTCTTGATCAGAACCTCTTTCCATGTTGTTGGTATTTGCAATAGGGTGTTCATTTGGAGTCTATTTCCCCATTCATATATCATTCCATCCATGTCATTAAGCTGTAGTTTTTCTTTAGTGTTTTTCCTCCCACAGATTTTTCCTCTGGATGTGGATATTGTTTTTTCTACTGTACCACTCTAGGTTGTTCAGAGTCCGTTACCTTCCATTGTACCACATCAGTCTCTGTGTACAATGTTCTCCTGGTTCTGCTTCTCTCACTCTTCATCACTTCCTGGAGGTCTTTCCAGTCTCCATGGAATTCCTCCACTTTATTATTCCTTTTAGCACAATAGTATTCCATCACCTACATATACCATAATTTGTTCAGCCATTCCCCAATTGAAGGGCAGCATGTCATTTTCCAATTTTTTGATACCACAAAGAGCGCAGCTATGAATATTCTTGTACAAGTCTTTTTCCTTATTATCTCTTTGGGGTACAAACCCAGAAGTGCTATGGTTGGATCAAAGGGTAACCAGTCTTTTATCACCCTTTGGGCATAGTTCCGGATTATCCTCCAGAATAGTTGGATCAATTCACAACTCAACCAGCAATGAATTAATGGCCCCACTTTGACACATCCTCTCCAATATTCATTATTTTCCTTTGCTGTCATGTTAGCCAGTCTGCTAGGTGTGAGGTGATACCTCAGAGTTGTTTTGATTTGCATCTCTCTGATTATAAGAGATGTAGAGCACTTTTTCATGTGCTTAATAATAGTTTTGATTTCTTTGGCTGAAAACTGCCTATTCATGTCCCTTCCCATTTATCAATTGGAGAATGGCTTGATTTAATTGTACAATTGATTTAGCTCTTTATAAACTTGAGTAATTAGACCTTTGTCGGAGTTTTTTTATTATGAATATTGTTTCTCAGTTTGTTATTTCCCTTCTGATTTTGGTAACATTGGTTTTGCTTATACAGAAACTTTTTAATTTGATGTAGTCATACTTATTTATTTTACATTTTGTGACTCTTTCTAAGTCTTGCTTGATTTTAAAATTATTCCTTCCTAAAGGTCTGAAAAACATACTATTCTGTGTTCATCTGATTTACTTATAGTTTCCTTCTTTATGTTCAGGTCATTTACCCATTCTGATTTTACCTTGGTGTAGGGTGTGAGGTGTTGGTCCAAGCCTAATCTCTCACACACTATCTTCCAATTTTCCCAGCAATTTTTATCAAATAGTGAATATTTGTCCCCATAAGCTGGTGTCTTTAGATTTGTAATAGACTGTTTTGCTGAGGTTCCTTACCACAAGTCAATACCACTGATCCTCCTTTCTGTCTCTTAGCCAGTACCAAATTGCTTTGATGACCACTGATTTATAATATAGTTTAAGATCTGGGATTGCAAGGCCACCTTCCTTTGCATGTTTTCATTATTTCCCTGGATATCCTTGATCTTTTGATCTTCCAAATGAATTTTGATATTTTTTTTCTAATTACGTAAAGAAGTTTTTTTGGAAATTTGATGGGTATAGCACTAAATTAATAGATAAGTTTGGGTAGGATGCTCATTTTTATTATGTTAGCTCATCCCACCCATGAGCAGTTAATGATTTTCCAATTGTTCAGGTTTAGTTTTAGTTGTGTGGAAAGTTTTTTTGTAGTTTTGTTCATATAGTTCCTGTGTTTGTCTCCGGAGATAGATTCTTAAATATTTTATATTGTGTAAGGGGATTTTGAATGAGATATTTCTTCCTATTTCCTGCTGCTGTGATGTGTTGGAGATATATAGAAATGCTGATGACTTATGTGGGATTATTTTGTATCCTGCAACTTTGCTAACATTGTTGATTATTTCCACTAGCTTTTTGGTTGATTCTCTAGGATTTTTTAAGTAGACCGTCATATCATTTACAAAGAGTGATAGCTTGTCCTCCTCATTAACTTTTTTAATGCATTCAATTTCTTTTTCTTCTCTAATTGCTACTGCTAGTGTTTCTAGTACAATGTCAAATAATAGTCTTGATAATGGGGATCCTTGCTTCACTCCTGATCTTATTGGGAATGCATCTAGTTTATCTCCACTGCAGATGATGTTTGCTGATGGTTTTAGATATATACTGTTTATTATTTTTAGGAAAGACTCTTCTATTCCTATGCTTTCTAGTGATTTTAATAGGAATGGGTGTTGTATTTTATCAAAGGATTTTTCTGCATCTATTGAGATAATGATGTAGTTTTTGTTGCTTTGCTTGTTGATATGGTCAATTATGTGAATGGTTTTCCTAATATTGAACCATCCTTCTATTCCTGGTATAAATCCTACTTGATCATAGTAAATGACTTCTCCTGGAGTCTTTTTGCTAGTATACTGTTTAAGATTTTTGCATCTATGTTCATTAGGGAGATTGGTCTGTGGTTTTCTTTCTCCATTTTTGATCTGCCTGGCTTTGGAATCAGTACCATATTTATGTCATGAAAGAAATTTGGTAAACTCCCTCTTTGCTTATTATATCAAATATTTTGTATAGTATTGGGGTTAGCTGTTCTTTGAATGTTTGATGGAATTCAATTGTTAATCCATCAGGCACTGGGGATTTTTTCTTAGGCAGTTCTTTGATGGCCTGCTGGATTTATTTTTCTGATATGGGATTATTTAAGAATTCTATTTCTTCTGTTAGTCTGGGCAATATATATTTTTGTAAATATACATCCATATCACCTAGATTGACATATTTAATGCCATATAATTGGGCAAAGTAGTTTTTAATGATTGCCTTGATTTCCTCTTCATTGGAGGTAAGGTCCCCCTTTGCATCTTTGATGCTGTTAATTTGCTTTTCTTCTTTCCTTTTATTAATTAGATTGACCAGTACTTTGTTTATTTTGTTTGTTTTTTCAAAGTACAAGCTTCTAGTCTTATTTATTAGTTTGATATTCCTATCACTTTCGGTTTTATTAATTTCTCCCTTAATTTTTAGGATTTCTGTTTTTTTTTTCCTTTTGGTGCTTTTTAATTTGTTCACTTTCAAGTTTTTTTATTTGAATTTCCAATTCATTGATCTCTGCTCTCACTAATTTGTTAATATATGCACTCAAGAATATGAATTTTTCTCTGTGTACTACTTTGGTTGCATCCCATAAGGTTTGAAAGGATGTATCCCCATTGTCATTTCTTCAATGAAATTATTGTTTCTATGATTTATTATCTAACTAACCAATTTTGGAGTATCATATTATTTGATTTCCAATTATTTTTTGAATTGGCTATCCATGTACCCTTACTGATCATTATATTTATTGCCTTATGATCTAAAAGTTGCATTTATCATTTCTGCTTTTCTGAATTTGTATGCCATGTTTCTATGACCTGGTGTATGGTCAGTCTTTGTGAATGTGCCATGTGCTGCTGAGAAGAGATGTATTCCTTTTTGTCCCTATTTATTTTTATCCAAATGTTTATTAACTCTAACTTTTCTTTTACCTCTTTCTTATTTATTATTTGATTTATCCAAATTTGATAGTGGTTGGTTCAAGTCTCCCACTATTATAGTTTTGCTGTCTATTTCCTCCTTCAATTCTCCTAGTTTCTCCATTAAAAATTTGGATGCTACACCATTTGGTGCATACATGTTGATTAGTGATATTTCCTCATTGTCTATACTCCCTTTTAACAGAATATATTTACATTCCCTACCCCTTTTGATCAGGTCTGTTTTTGCTTTGGCTTTGTCAGATATCATGATTGCAACTCCTGCCTTCTTTCTATCAGTTGAGGCCCAAAAGGTCTTAATCCAACCTTTAATTCTAACCTTGTGAGTATCAACCCTTCTCATATGGGTTTCTTGAAGACAACAAATGGTAGGGTTTGGAGTTCTAATTCACTCTGCTATTCGTCTATGTTTTATGGGAGAGTTCATCCCATTCATTTTCAAAGTTATGATTGTCACTTGTGAATTTCCTGGCATTTTTATATCCTCCCCTAATTCTGACCTTTCTTCATTTGCTACAACCCTTTAAACCAGTGATTTACTTTAAATCAGTCCCCCTAGTACCCTTCCCTCATCTGCTTCCCTTTATAGCCCCTCCCTTTTAATTCCCTTCTTGTTTGTTTGTTTGGTTGTTTTTTTAAGGGTCTGTTAACTTCCCTCCTCCTCTCCTTCCCTCCCCTTTTATACTCCCTCCTCCCTGCCCTCCCTTAATTTTGCCTTCTCCCTTACCCTGTTGGATAAGATAGAATTCAAGATCCCAATGTATCTAGATGCTGTTCTCTCTCAGAGTTGATTTCACTGAGAATAAGGTTTAAGTAATACAAATTAGCACTCTCTTCCTCTAATTTTTATAGGAGACTTCTTCCCCTCCCCTTCCCATGTTTATCTTCTTTGTGTGAGAAAGATTAATCTATTTAATTTTTTTTCCTATTTCTTCAAGTATATCTTAGTACCATAAAAGACTACCACCCTCTTTTTTTCTTTCTCCCCCCTTTCTCCATATCGTCTTAATGCCCCAATATTTCCCTATGCGTGATTCTTCTGATTACTCTAATAATATATACAATTTTTGAGAGTTACACATTACATTTTCCCCACATATTCATATATATAATTTGATATAAATGTAGTCCTTATACAAGAGAGTTTGAATAAAAGAAAAAGATAACTTTTTTTTTCCTTTTCCCTTTCCTTCATATTTACCTTTTTATGTTTCTCTCGATCTTTGTGTTTGGATGTCAAACTTTCCACTGAGCTCTGGTCTTTTCTTTACAAATACTTGGAAATCTTCTATTTTGTTGAATGTCCATACTTTCTCCTGGAAGTATATAGTCAGTTTTGATTGATAGGTGATCTTGGTTGAAGACCCAGTTCTCTTGCCTTTCGGAATATGGGGTTCCAAGTCTTACGATCGTTCAGGGTGTCCACTGACAGGTCTTGTGTAATCCTGATTGGCATTCCTTCATATTTAAATTGTTTCTTTTTAGCTTCTTGTAGAATTTTTTCTTTTGCTTGAAAGCTTTGGAATTTGGCAATTACATTCCTGGGAGTTGTCTTTTGGGAATTTAGTGTAGAGGGTTTTCTATGAACTCTTTCAATGCCAATTCTGCCCCCTTTTTCTAGAACCTCAGGGCTGTTTTCTTGGATGATATCTTGTATTATGATATCAAGATTTTTGTTTATTTCTGACTTTTAAGGTAGACCAAACATTCTCAGATTGTCTCTCCTTCCTCTGTTTTCCAGGTCTGTCACCTTGTCAGTGAGATATTTTATGTTATCTTCTAATTTCTCAGTCTTTTGACTTCGCTTTTTTAATTCTTGCTGTTTTGCAAGATCATTGCCTTCCAGTTGCCTGATTTTGACCTTTAAAGACTGGTTTTCCTTTATGGTTTGATCTGCCCTTTTTTTGAGGCTTCTAGTTGTTTCTCTAATTGGGTGTTTTGTCCCTCAGATTGTTGAAATCCCTTTGCATTATTTCCCATTTTTCCTTCCAGAAGGCCTCCATCTTTTTGATAACCTCCAATTTTAAAGTCTTCAACAGCTTGTGGAAAATTTCCATTCCTTTTGGAAGGTTTTTGAGCATTTATTTGGGTTTCCTCTTCTGGTATTTCCTCTATATTCTGTATTTTTCCTCCATAAAAAATATCCAAAGTCACCCCTTCTTCTTGCTTTACTTGGTATTGGGATACTGTTCCTAGGTACTGTTTGCCATCTCTATGGTTTTTTTCTCCCCTTTTCAGTCAGAAATCTGAGTGAGGAGGGCTTGCTCTCTGTGTATGGGTCTAATGATCAAGGCTTTTGCCTCGGGCCAATTCTCAATTGTTCGCAGCTGCTCTGTCTTCTGGGGGAGCCCAGGATCTGCCCTCCCCTGCTGGCCAGTGTTTTGGGTGTTACTGCTCTCATGAGTAAGTCCTTGGTGGTCTTAGTTAACTCCCAAGACCTGTACTTGCCCCTTGCTCACTTCAGAGGTACCCTTTGCGCACTCATTGATTGTGGCATGCTGGTTCTGAGCTCCTGATATCAGAGTACCCCTTGCCCCCATGCTGGGGTTTTGGGTGTTACTGCTCACATGGATAGGTCTTTGGTGGTTTTAGTTAGCTACTGTAAAGATTAAAATTTAGGGAATATGGGGAGACTGAGGCATCTGAGGCAGGTAGAAATTAGTTTCTCTCTGAAAGAAGTGTTATATTTTTTAGAGGTTTATTAAAGGTTAAAGATTAAAGAATATACAAGTAAGAAACATGTGCCTAGGCCAGAGGCCTAGACAAAATAACCTCACATCACACAAGAGATGTGCCTGCTCCAAAAAGGAAGTCCAAAAGGGGCCAAGAGAGACCCCTCAAAAGCCTTTGAATCAGCTTAAATACCTTCTCCATCTCGGCCCAGGTGAGATTACAAGGCATTCTGGGGAAGTGGAGCAAAGGCTCGTGGGGATTTTAGTCCTCTATTCGAGTCTATTTTTTACACACCCCAGACCTGCGGCTGCCTGTTGCTCAGTCCTGGGGCACCCCTCCCTCACTTGTTGATTCTGACATGAGGTTACTTTAACACTGGCTCCATAGGTGTGGTGGGGGAGGGTAGGTCAGCTCAGGTTTGGGTAGGAGCTTTTTGGTTCCCTTATATCATGGAGATGCCTGAATCCCACATACTTTCAATGCTGGACCCTACTGTGGAGTTCCTCTGTTCTTATGAGGATGGTTTTTTGGGAGTCTTTTGAGGTCGTCTGTATCATTGGTTCTGAGAAGGGGAAGTGAGCCGCATCTAATCTGCTGCCATGCTTACCCAGAAGTCCTAGCACTTTTTAGTGTTTTTAATAGGAATGGGTATTGTATTTTGTCAAAGGATTTTTCTGCATCTATTGAGATACTCATGTGATTTCAGTGAGTTGGTTATTGATATTAACAATTATGTGAATGGTTTTCATAACATTAAACCAGCTTTGAGTTGCTGTTATAAATCCTACCTGGTTAGAATAAATAATCCTTGTGATGACTAGCTGTAGTCTCTTTTATAACATTTTAATTAAGATTTTTGCATCTACGTTCATTAAGGAGATTGGTCTGTAGTTTTTTTGTTTGTTTGTTTGTTTTTTGTTTTTTGGTCTTCCCTGGTTTGAGAATCAGTAGTATATTTGTGTCATAAAAAGAATTTGGTAATACTCCTTCTTCGCTAATTTTGTCAGATAGTTTGTGAGTATTGGGATTGGTTGTTCTTTGAATATTTAATAGAATTCAATTGTGAACCCCTTTGATCCTGGGGATTTTTTCTTAGGGAGATACTTTATGGTTTCTTCAGTTTATTTTTTTGAAGACAGAGTTATTTAAGTATTCTGTTTCATCTTTTGTTAACCCAGGTAATTTAAATTTTTTAAAAAATATTCCATCATTTTACCTTGATTGTCATATTTATTGCCATATAATTGAGCAAATTAATTCTTAATAATTACCTTATTTACTTCATTATAGGTGAGATCACATTTTTTCATTTTTATAACTTGCTTCTCTTCTTTTTTATTGGACTTATTTATATTCCATCTATTTTACTTGTTTATTCCAAAGTACCATTTCCTAGTCTTATTAATTAGTTCAATAGTTCCTTTACTTTAAATTTTATTAATTTCTCCATTAATTTTTAAGATTTTCAATATAGTATTTATCTGGGAATTTTTAATTTGTTTTTTGTTCTAATTTTTTTCAGTTGCAAATCCAATTCATTGATCTCCTCCCTTTATATTTTGTTGATATAGGCATTTATATATATATATATATATGTATATATATATACATATATATATATATATATATATATATATATATATACACATTCCTCTGAGTACTGCTTTGGTAATATCTCAGAGATTTTGATATGTTGTCTCCTCATTGTCCTTTTCTTCAAAGAAATGAGTAATTGTTTCCATGATTGGTTTTGTGACCCAGCAGTTTTGAAGAACACATTCATTTAGTTTCCAGTTAATTTTAAATTTGCCTTTCCATGATCCCTTCCTAATTATAATTTTATCTCATTGTGATAAGAAAAAATTATATTTATTATTTCTGCTTTTCTGCATTTGTTTGAAATGTTTTTATGCCCTAGTACATGGTCAATTATTGTATATGTACCATGTGCTGCTGAAAAGAATATATATTCCTTTTTATCCCTGTTCAGTTTTCTCCAGATATCCATTAACTCTAATTATTATAACATTTCATCTATATCCCTTACTTCTTTCTTACTTAATTTTGTGGTTCAATTTTTCTACTTCTGATAGGGGAAGGCTGAGATCCTTCACCAGTATGATTTTATTATCTATTTCCTGCATCAACTACTTTAGTTTCTCCTTTAGAAATCTGGATGTTATGCCATTTGGTGCATAAATGTTTAGTATTGGTATTACTTCATTGTTTATAGTAACTTTTAGCAAGATGTAACTTCCTTCCTTATATCTTTATACCAATCAATTTTACTTTAGTTTTGTCTGATATCACAATTGCTACTCTTGCTTTTTATACTATGTATACTGCATAAAAAATTCTGCTCTAGTCTTTTACTATAAATCTGTGTGTCGCCCTGCATCAATGTGTTTCTTGTAAATGATATTTATTAGGATTCTGATTTTTAATCCACTCCTCTAAGTGCATTTGTTTTATGGGTGAGTTTATCCCATTTGCATTTAGCATTATGATTACTAACTGTGTATTGCCCTCCACTTTATTTTCTCCTTTTAGATCCCACTCTGATTCCTTTCCCTCTGTTTCTTCTTACCAATATTTTGCTTTTAACCACACACACCACTTTCTTCTCTCTCCAATTAACTACCCCCTTTCCTTGTCTTATTCCCCTTCTACTTCTCTGAAGGGAAATATATAATTCTATACCCCACTGAGTATATTTATTTTCCCAAATAGACTTTAAAATGGTTCTTCTTTTGAGGGATTCCTAGTTTAAGACATAGCAAGTTAACTGATATAGAAAATTATTTAGTGACTTGTATAGCATCAAAAAAAGTAACTTCTGAGGTGGTATTTGGACCAAGATGTTCAATACTCAAGTTTCAGCATTTTACTACCTCAGACAACGTCTATAGAATAATATAGATATAATGCACAAAGCTCCATATTTGACAAAGGAAGAAACTGAGGTATATGAGGTTATAAGATTTTTAGAGTTAAGAATGGAATGAAGGGAAGAAACATTTATATAATAACTCTTCTGTACTTGGAAAGAAATAGCTTCATAATATAATATATAGAGTTACATGCCTGGAGTTAGGAAG
This sequence comes from Monodelphis domestica, assembly GCF_027887165.1. Taxonomy (NCBI): domain Eukaryota; kingdom Metazoa; phylum Chordata; class Mammalia; order Didelphimorphia; family Didelphidae; genus Monodelphis; species Monodelphis domestica. The sequence continues at coordinate 149,883,765 of NC_077229.1, forward strand.
GCTAACCTTTGTGAGTTCAAATCTGGTCCCAGATACTTACAATCTTTTTGACCCAGTGCAAGCTCCTTAATTATGTTTCCATTTTCTCATTGGTGAAATGAACTGGAAAAGTTAATGGCAAACTACTTCATTATGTTTGCCAATAAAACCAAGTCAAATATGACTAAAAATGCCTGAACAGCAACAAAATTTTGCATCTGGAACTGTCAAAAGTTATTACAAATATTAT